>NW_027411977.1:26663618-27256118 GCF_047663935.1 Musca autumnalis
CCTCCAATTGAATCGCCCGTTATAAAATAGAAAAATGAACAGATCTTTCTGAAAACTGCAGAGTATATCACAGCATCGACTGAAAGTAAAATAGGCTATATTCATTTTTGAAATTAAACGTTGATCTGGATATAAACACACAGAAAAATACATGACATATGTTTGGATCCAAACAAATATTTGTTTGGGACTGATTGCAAACAAATATATGTTTGGATCCAAATATAATTTGTTTGTGTCCATACAAATATATGTTTGCAACATTTTGTAACATATCTCAATTTAATATGTTTGGGTACCAACATATTTTTATGTTAGAACATATTTTTTATGGGTGGAGAGGATTTTTGTCAAAAAGAGTAACAACAGGGCTCTCGCAGCTGCGAAATGCTGGTTTATAACAGCCAAGATCATCCATATACGTTAACGTATGTGAGAATAACAATCAGTCGTCGTTGAGCAGCCGACAAGTAAACATGTGCATGGATATACGCATAATTTTAGTGGGGACCCTGGACAAAACCTCACACATCCGCCACATGTTTACTGGTCACAGGTCTAGCAACCACTGAATGCTGATACAAACTTTCTTGTGATTCTCTCACTACTTTACTCTCTTTTTTATTTTGAGCATCAATGGTTTATAATAAAGAGTTGTGTGCATGGTGTAATGCAGACATAGATGGGCTTTCTTGCACGCCAGCGTTGCTATGTTTTGTTTCTCTTTTTCGTTGTTACAACACAAATAAACATTTACGGGTAATTTTGCACATTTGTTTTTAATATATCAGTTTTTTGGACATGTTAAGATACCGTCTGTGTTTAAAAAATATTAAAAAAGCAAACAAATTTTAACAAAAACCCCGTTCTAATTTTCCCTTAAATTCTATTTAAGAGACATTTTGCCCATCTATGAATCATTCATTCATTACATGGTAATGCGTAAAACACGTGTGTTTCGTGCTTTGTTGTTAACCAAAGTAGCAAGCAAAGAGGAAAAGAAAAAAAATGGTATTATTTATGTTGGTCTTTTCAGTGTTCTAGAGAACATCGCTGAGTAAAGACGGTAAAGCGAGTGAATAAATCAGTGTTTTGTCTTTTGTTAAAGAAATTAGGCTTTTTAGTAAATTAAATGTTCAATACATTTTATAATTGAATCAAAAAGGTGAATGGAAATATTTTTTGGACAAGGAAGAAACCGCATTTAATATTGGTAATTACAATAAATTTTTCTTATACATACATACATATGTAAATGTCTATTTTAAATATGGATGTACCTATTTATTACATTATATAATCATTTGACTCCAGATGCCGATTTCCCGCTGATGATTTCAACTTTGAAGAAAATGTGTTTTATTTCACAACTAAGAAGAAGCGTTCAACGATGTTTCTATATAATTTTTTTTTTTTTCTTTTTAAAAGTGCGACTTTTTATAATTTATTTCATTCAGTTTTTCTTTTAATCAAGTGTGTTATGTATTTCCTTGGAATTTTCTATGTGTCTTTGTTGCTTTGCTTTTTTTCGTTGCCCTTCCATAAAAAACACCCCCATTTATAAATGTGTTTACATGTTAGAAATAGCCAGTGAGCGCTTGATGAGAGCAAGTGAGCATACATTTCAATGTGTTTCACATTGACATCTACGCTCCCTTGCTCTCAGAAAGCGCCCACTGGTGCATGTGTGTGTTTTTTGTGGCTTATGGGTTTGTATTTGTTTGCACCCAAACATATATTTTTTTGCACCCAAACATATATTTGTTTGCACCCAAACATATATTTGTTTGCACCCAAACATATATTTGTTTGCAGGACCCAAACATATGTTATGTTTGGGACTGCTTCCAAACAAATATATGTTTGCTGCAAAATATGTTTGAGACATATGTTAGAGAGGCCATTTTTTTCTGTGTGTAGAATAAGAATCGGAGATACATCCAAAAAATGTATATTTTGTATACGAATATCTACAGGATTCTTACAGGATACAGTCTCGAAATTTGAAATGTTTAAGGGAATTTGATCTAGAAATAAATTTGCCAAATTACATATATTGAAATCGGCTCAGATTTTCGGCTGATTTGATGTATTTGATGCACCAAACTGGCTATGGATGTCAAATTTCAATGAAACTTGGATAAAGTGACGAAATTTGGTTAAGAAATAAATTTGATAAATTACATTGAAATCGATTCAGATGTAGAGCTGGCAAACTATCGATAGTCCGACTATCGTTTTGATTGCTGCCGTAAAGCTTTCTTCATGTCAAACTCCGGAGCAATTAATTTGTAAATAATTCTATACAAAACAAGTAAGAACAGACTATAGTCGGACGGGGCCGACCATGTCGACGCCTCCAAACAATAGTATGCTAAGTCGACTTAGCATGTTTTCAAGTTCTTTACATTTTTATATTTAACGTCCTTTAACTTAAATTCTGTCAAATTTTGGTAATAATCGGACAATCCGAACAGAAGTTATAAACAAATATTTACCTAGCATAGTACTGAAGGTCAACGAAATTTCCAAACTTTTAGAGCTTATCCCGCAAAACCCACTGTTCAGAATTAGCAAACTATTATTTGGAGGTGTAGAACGTCCTTTAACTTAAATTCTGTCAAATTTTGGTAATGATCGGTCAATCCGAACAGAAGTTATAAACAAATATTGACTTAGCATAGTACTGAAGTTCAAAAAAATGTCCACACTTTGAGAGCTTCTCCTGTAAAACTCACTTTTTAGACTTAGCATACTATTATTTGGAGGTGTCGATGTGATACCCTATACCACTATCCCTGTGCACTAGCTTTCCGGGCTAGCTGTTATAAGATGTGCATTAGAAATTTTACCAATTTTCACACAAAAGTTTTGATCAATTTAACCCGCTAAATATTATCCGATCATACCGTTGACTTGCACGCTACTTCTTCATCTCAAACCAAAACTACGTTTAAAATTTCGCGCCGATCGGACTATTATTGCGACCTACAGAGCGGCTACAAAATCGAGCAAAAATTTTGTTTTTGGTCCATTTCATCCCTTTAACATTTCACGATCATCGCCAAAAACTAATCAGTTCTATTCTGGTCCAAACCCGACCTCCATACTAAATTTCGTGACAATCGGTCCATAATTGCGGCCTCTAGCTTGATTACAATTTTTAATGGACGGACAGACGGACGGACGGACGGACGGACACACATCGCTAAATCGCTTTATCTCGTCGAGATATGAAGTTTGGTATACCACATGAGGGGTCTACGACGAATATTTCGCGGCGTTACATGAATTTTTGGGAAAACAAACTTATTATACCCTTTTCCACATTGTGGTATAGGGTATAAAAACCCAAACAACATGTTTTGGTGGCAGACGTAATCTTTGTTTTACGACAGCAATCAAAACGATAGTCACACTATGATCCTCCAACTGCAAGATCGTAATTCGAGGAAAAGTTTCCAGAAAAAAATTCTCCATTTTCGTTTTTTTTTTCTCTACTGTAATTTTTCCTATGCTGCTTTTAAGCTGTGCTTTTATAATACGTTCAGAGATTGCTCTCCAGGAAATAAGAGAGTTTCGGAATTTCCTGTTTAGAAATATTCTCACTCCTTGAGTATGGTAACTTCCTTCTTTTCGGCCAGAGTATGTGACGCGATCACCTTTTGAGTTTGTAAAATCGCCGCTGCCGTTCCACCTCATTTCGCAGATATCTATAACTGCAATGTTGAGTCTTGTGCATTCTGCTGATAGCTGGGCTAGTTTTCCGGTTTGATATAGCGATTTAACGTTCCATGTAGCAAATCTTATCCGGGGAGATGCGAGAGTCGTCATCAGTGTATCGGTTTGCTTCGTTTTTCTGCTTTTGGTTTGGTTGATAGTACGCGATTGGTCTAGTGCTTATAGTACGCGTGTACTTATAGTCGGGAAGGAATTAACCAAGGTTACAATTATTATAAATGCCAGTGAGATTTATAGGTTAACTAGCAAAGTGCCCGCTACTTCGTATGCGGAAAGGATAAAAAAACATATAAACAATATATAATATGGAAATGGCGAACACTGAAAATTAACAGCGAGATCAACATTGCACACCAATACACTAAATCCAAAAATACAGATGCCAGCACTGTCCCTACACCCAATAGTACGATTTTCCAAAACTACTTCAATCCTTCACTTCGCCAGTAATCTTAATTCCAAAAACAGGATTCCAGCGCTATCGGTGCACTCAAATTCAAATTGGTATATTTCGTGACCATAAGTACGAATTTCAAAAACTACCTCCATGTCTCATTCCTACACTCCAACCGTACTCGTATTTTCAGGATTCCTGCTCTATACGTTCACCCAAATCCAAATTGTACAAATATTAGCATCAATTAGTACATTTCGTATACCAAAGTGCGAATTTCCACAACTATCTCCATATCCCAATCATAACCTCAAAAATTAATCTTTATTTCAAATTTCAGAAGTTTAGCTCCCTCCATTCACCCTAATCCGAATTGGACTAAATTAAGTTCCATATATTACACATACCTACGATTTTCCAAAACTACCTTCATGTCTCAAATCTACACTACAACAGTCATCTTAATTCCAAACATCAGGATTCCAGCTCTATCCATTCACCCAAATCAAAATTATACATTTATAGTTCGAATGTCCAAAACGCTTGTCTACATCTTTCTTATCCTCCATCAGTGCCCCCATTCCAAACTTTAGGATCCGTTCACCCAAATCCAAATTGTACTAAAGTTAGTACCATTTAGTACTTTTCGTACATTTATAGTTCGAATTTCTAAAAACCATTTGGTAGATCTTTCCTACTCTTCACCAATGACCCTCATTCTAAATTTCAGGATTCCAGCTCTATCCGTTCACACAACCATTTGGTAGATCTTTCCTACTCTTCACCAGTGACCCTCATTCTAAATTTCAGGATTCCAGCTCTATCCGTTCACCCAAATCCAAGTTGTACTAAACTTAGTACCATTCAGTACTTTTCGTACATTTCCAAAAACCCTTTGTTACATCTTTCCTATTCGTCACCAGTGACCCTCATTCCAAATTTCAGGATTCCAGCTCTATTCGTTCACCCAAATCCAAATTGTACTAAATTAAGTACCATTTAGTACTTTTCGTACATTTACAGTTCGAATTTCCAAAAAAACATTTGTAACGTCTTTCTTACTCTTCTCCAGTGACCCTCATTCCAAATTTCAGGATTCCAGCTCTATTCGTTCACCCAAATCCAAATTGTACTAAATTTAGTACCATTTAGTACTTTTCGTACATTTATAGCCCGAATTTCAAAAAACCCTTCTGTACATTCTTCTTACTCTTCATCAGTGACTTTCATTCCAAATTATAGGATTCCACCACTATCCGTTCACCCAAGTGCAAATTGTACCAAATTTATTATCTTTTAGTACTTTTCGTACACTTTTTGTTCGAATTTCCAAAAATGCATCCGTAACCCTCATTCCATATTGCAGGTTTTCAGCTCTATCCGTTAGTACCATTTAGTAATTTTCGTACATTTTTAGTTCGAATTTCCAAAAACCCTTTGGTATATCTTTCCTTTCCTAATCTTCACCAGTGACCCTCATTCGATATTTCAGGGTTCCAGCTCTATCCGTTCACCCAAATCCAAATTGTACTAAACCTAGTACCATTCAAAACTCTTCGTACACTAAATTTAGTACCATTTAGTACTTTTCGTACATTTACAGTTCGAATTTCCAAAAACCCTTTGTTACATCTTTCCTACTCTTCACCAGTGACCCTCATTCCAAATTTCAGGATTCAAGCTCTATTCGTTCACTCAAATTGTACTAAAGTTAGTACCATTTAGTACTTTTCGTACATTTATAGTTCGAATTTCTAAAAACAATGTGGTAGATCTTTCCAACTCTTCAACAGTGTCCCTCATTCTAAATTTCAGGATTCCAGCTCTATTCGTTCACCCAAATCCAAATTGTACTAAAATTAGTATCATTTAGTACTTTTCGTACATTTATAGTTCGAATTTCCAAAAAACAATTTGGTAGATATTTCCTACTCTTCACCCAAATCCAAATTGTACTAAACTTAGTACCATTCAGTACTTTTCGTACATTTACAGTTCGAATTTCCAAAAACCCTTTGTTACATTTTTGCTACTCGTCACCAGTGTCCCTCATTCCAAATTTCAGGATTCCAGCTCTATTCGCTCACCCAAATAATACTAAATTTAGTACCATTTAGTACATTTACAGTTCGAATTTCCAAAAACCCTTTGTTACATCTTTCCTACTCTTCACCAGTGACCCTCATTCCAAATTTCAGGATTCTCTCTAACAGCAGCCTTAATTCAAATTTCAGTATTCCAGCTCTATCCGTTCGCCCAAATCGTAATTGTAACAAATTTAGTACCATTTAGTACTTTTCGTACCCATAAGTACGAATTTTCAAAACTACTTCCATTTTACCCTCCAACTGTAGCCTTAATTCAAAATATCAGGATTCCAGCCCTATCCGTTCAACCTAAATCCAAATTGTATCAAATTTAGTACCATTTAGTAATTTTCGTACCCATAAGTACGAATTTCCAAAACTACGTCCATTCTAATCTCCAACAGTAGCCTTAATTCAAAATTTCAGGATTCCAGCTCTATCCGTTCGCCCAAATCATAATTGTACCAAATTTAGTACAATTTAGTACTTTTCGTACACATGTGTACACTTTTCCTAAACCACCTCCTTATGTCAACCGTACTTTTTAGCCTTGATTCTTACACCAAATTTCAACCTTTAACCTTTATCCGTTCACAAAATACGAATTGGTACCAAACTTAGTACACTTTAGTACTTTTCGTACACTTATAGTCCGAATTTCTAAAAACCCTAGCTCTAGCTCTACCGGTTCGCCAAATACAAACGGTACCATATTTAGTACCTTTTAGTACTTTTCGTACCCTTCCAGTTCGAATTTCCAAAAACCCAGCCTTATCTGACCCCTTCGGACCAAGGGTGATCCACACCCAAAATTTCAAGATTCTACCTTCAACCGTTTGGTCTGGGCGTTGATGAATCATTAAGTCAGTCAGTCAGTCAATCACTTTACTCTTTTATTAATATAGATTGCTACACATTTGTTGTTGTATTATAAATTGAAGTTTTTTAGTCATTACAGGGAGCCACATTCGAGTCCCTTTCTGATCATACAAGCGACTTTATCAGTTTTTGATCACCAAAAGGACTCTAAAAAGACTCCGCAATGTGATTTTTGAAAAAAAATGTCTTCCAAATGCTAGTTGGGTATATGCTGTTTATATTAGAGCTTTTTGCAGGGTTAACCTTCTTTATAAGGATTTGTTTGAAATATAAGCAATGGAATTGACATTTAAAACCCAGTCGGTTTGTTAAATCCGATTATATATAAACGGGGTATTACCGTAAAATTTATGGAATAAGCAATACAAGTGTTATATTTTCATGCTTTAGCGAATGCCTCTGGTTGTCCATGATATTTTTATAGAATTTGCCGTTATTCGTATTATGGAATATATTTTTGTTGTATTTAATATTGTTTATTAGGTATATGAAATATAACTATGTACTTGGATTTTCATAAAAATGCTTCCTTACCCTTAAAACCCGAGATTTATAGGGTGTATGTAGACTTTTTTGGTTGACTGTACATTGTTTTGGTCCGTGTCTATATGATTGAGTGAAGATAACCGGCCATCATAACCATCTTTTATTTATTTTAAAGAACTAAACCATCATATGTTGGTTGCTGCATTCAAATTCAAACCAGCTGGACTTAGCGCCATTCTTGTCATTGTTAATTAAGATGTCGAAGTCAAAAAAATTCTTAACAATTTGCTGCCATTGTGTGATGTTATGACGCCCTGTACACTAATAATGGTATATAAATGCGTAAATATGTATGTGCATGCATACATATTTATACTAAATGTACATACATACATGCATATATTGAGTTGTTTCTATTTTTATTTATTAATAACATTTCCAATTGACTTTGACAGCAAAAACAAATACGATTTATTATCTTATTTTTTATGTACTTTTTTGTTTAATTAATTAAGTACTTGTGTTGTTTTACAAGTTGTTCGCCAACAAAAACAAACAAACAAACTCTTTTCGAATCGGATTTAATTAAATACCATCTGTACAATGCCATACACTAATATTGGGCTATTGTGTTGATTTCAAGAATTTCATGTCGTTAGTTTTTAATAATATTTAAATAATATTAAAATAATGAGTTTGTGTTTTGTTTCATTTTTGGTGGCACCATTTTTTATGGTAGTCAGTGGTGGTGGTTTTGGTGTTGAGTGTTTTTTTTCATTTGTCTTCAGGGCCTCCGTAAGTGGGCTTTCAATTAGGTGAGATAATGATTAATTTGTTGTAGGTCTGCAAGTAACACACTTATCGTTAAGTAGATACACCGATGATGATGACGACAATGCCGATTATGTTATCAGCTGTGAACTTAGATGCAGTTCTTGTTTTCAAGAGATTATTTTTTAGCGCAAAAAAATGTTTGTTGTAGCACGAGACCAACTTTTTAAAGGCCATTAACATGAGATTGACTCATAGCACTTTAACTTGGCAACATTAATGACTTAACATACATACCTAAATAAATGTCATTTGAAATTGAGGTTATATAGTGAATATTGATCGAATTGTAAATACCTTACATTTTAGTTTATTATAGCTTTGCTCCTTTACTTTTTAATGGAAAGAGTGGTAAAAGAGAAAATTGTCAAAATTCCTCTCTCATGAACATTTTTACCAGAAAAATAAAGGAACGGAAAAATGGTAAATCTGGTAGCAATGTAAAAAAGAAACATAAAAATCAATTTTCGTCTTTTATTTCACAGTTTTTAATTTTGTTTTGTCAGCTTTCGACTTTTTCTTCTGTTTTTCGTCCATTTTTTCTTCATTGTGAAATAATCGTCAAACAAAAGTCGAAAAATCAGTTCTGCCATTTTTTACTTGCATAAATTTGTCTGGTAGCCTGCAGTACAAGAGAAAGGCATATGCGCTCTCTCTGCTCTCTCACTCTCTTAAAAATTGCTGCCAGTTTTAACACTTTTTGGGGTTAAGGAACGCTTTGCAGGTTAAAAATGGTAACAAATGGTAACCTCAGGTAAGTAAAGGAACACAGCTTATGTATTTGGTAACTCCTTTAATGGGCCAACAATGGGCGACACAAGGAAAAAGATCTTCGAATCTTCGAATGATTTGGAGTGCTCTCAGGCTACATTCATGGATGTACTTTAAAAAGTACAAAGCTGATTTTTTAGGCTTAGAGGAACTGCTTGTTGTTGTTGTAGCAAGGCAAATCTATTCGTTCGTGTATTATTTCAGTTATTAGGTTCTGGTTCCTCTGTATCCAGATACAAAAAGTCTGCAACCTGAACTGGTTGCGTCCATAAAAAATCAGGAGACAGGTGAGGCGGCTGCATAGTCCGGAACTGAACTGGGCTAAAACCACTAGTGTTTGCTTTTGCAGCTGGAGTTCTTCTGCTGCGATGGATGGGGTTGGTCTTCGTGTACGGCATTCACACTGTAACTCTGTACTGACTGCGCGACCGCATCAGTGTGAATGCTATCCAAGCCTGCCTGAGCGGCTCGTTGATCTTGAGGATCTCGTTTATACCTTTGGACCTCCCTCTCTAGATCATGAAGATCTCTCCTGACGTGCCTTGGTGGGGAAGCCTGTCCCTTAAATCGTGACAGGTATGCTCACGGCGGTAGCTCCCAAGCAGGTGCTGCATCGACAACATTATGTTGTGCAGATACACTGGTAAAATCTTCGTCTTCTCATGAATATGGTTCACTGGTGTCATAGGCAGGCACCCTGTTGCAGTCCTCAGGACGCCATTCTGACAGGTTTGAATTTTCTTTTCTCTTTTGCATACCACGCTGGCGCCGCATAGCTTACCACAGACCTACATATTGCTTTGTAAAAGTTCAACAAGGTTTCTTTATCAGCACCCCAAGTGCTGCTCCACACACTGCCGTTTAAAATAACACGTTCACCACATTGGGCCAGTTATTGTCACACCGTTGAAAGTAACAGCCGTTCTATCATTCTGCTTTCCCGGATTCGAAAGTGATGTAACCGTTGCCTACAATTTACTTAATCCTGCACTAATGTTTCATTGCTTCAGGTGGTCTAGCCATCTTTTCCGCTTGTATTCGCCTACTAGCCTGTTGACTTCAAGAGAATGTTCTCTAACTCTTGGGTCTTCAAGGTTCGTACGACGAAGCACATAACGCTTACTTGCTAGTTGTGTCGCCTCTGCTAGGAAATTTGGTGTGATTTCTGGTATTCGACCAGAAGATATTTAGCAAGCGGCTGCTGCAGTGATGATGTCCCGGAAAGTTCTCTCAGCTACCCGAAGATCGGATGGAATGGGTAGCTCTCTGAAGCAGTGATTGGTAAATTCTCTGAACTCTTGTCAATCAGCTTCCATATGGTTCAGAGAAGTACGGTGTTCAGTGGTTAAGGTGTCGGTTGGTCTGAGTACGGAGATTATGAAAATAAGGTGGTTCGAGGCAAGGGAAATGACGGGTTGCCAGTTATCAGACCCTGTGCCACAATATTGATATTGGGAGAACTGTGGTAATCACCTCCTATCCTCGGAGCACGTTATTCATTCACCGTGCAAATCACAGCTATTCATCGGCGCTATGTTCACATTAAGCAGTTCTAGCTCGGCATTACCACACTTTACTGCTACCTCAATACGTTCCATGTATGGGTCACTAGAGTCAAGCTCAAGTGAGATAGGTCTGTACTGGACAGACTGGTGTATATGGAAGACAACTCCTTCTCCTACGCTTCTTGTCCGATCCTTCCGCTGGACAAAGTAACCATCGCAACATTGCAAACCACAGGTGGCGGTGAGCTTTGTTTCCTGGATCGGCGCGACCATGATGTTTTTTAGACTCAAAAAGGTTACAATTTTGCTGACCTAATTGCAGCAATGATGCATTTTCGTGCCTCTGAACAACAACCTGTGGAGTTAGATGCATCAGCAAGCAGCAACATAACTATCGCAATAAGCCTGATTGCGACTCGCCTATGTGTTGGATGCAGATATGGCAAACGGAAAAAGTTCATACTAGCCTGGGGCAATCATCGACCAGGACATTCGTCTTTGAGCTCATCTCCGCAGTCCATGTGGTGAACAGAGTGGTCATAGGCTTAGTTGCGGATATTTTCAAATTCCTTGCTCGGAAAAATGCGATAAGATCGAGGAATTAAACATTGTAGAAATATCATTGGGGAAGGTATACCTCGTAAGTTAGGAAAGTGTAATACAGCCAAGATTGAGGTTAAACAGATCCGTAGAAATTACTCCACTTTGTGGAACTTCCTGTGGTGGTGTTGATGGGTGGAGTAAAGCCTCTTTCTTACAGGCGACAAAGGCGAAATCGGTCTGCACATTTGCTCTCATTATTGCCTGCGAGACTAGCCTGCCCATTTTGCAGATTTCTGGCATGAGGTGGGTGCCTAACAACAACTTAAGAACTTTGATGAGATTTTCGACTTCCGGCTAACTTTGCTGTTTCTGCATTACCATCAACATACTGTCTGGTCCTAACGCTTTGGACCATTTAGCGTTCCTAATGGTATTGGCAACATCATCCATTGTATATTGTGTGGTTCCTCTTCGGAAGGAAGGATCTAATGCGATGGAGTACTGCATTCTCTTCGCCCTGTCGCACAATGGTGTCTCAGTGAACAAAAATCGAAAAATGTGTTATCGACTTTTTATAATTTTATGGCTTTATTTTATAGAGAACACTTCAAATAGGACAATCGTGAAAGAATTTTGTCGATATATGGTATTACTATAAAGTTATAGCTCCTCAAACATAGACAATTTTTTGTAATTACCTTATATTGATATTTATACAAAAAGGGTCACATTCATGGAACTGTATTAAAACAAGTTTTTAGAAATACTAAAACTTTTGAATTGGGAATTAAAGAGTGGCCAATAGTCTTCCTTTTTGTGAACAAAAAAGTTTACATAAAATGTTTATACATAAAGTTCCGTTATGTTGATTGAAGCAATAGCATGTTATATATTACTCATGAGTTTCGCTTCTATCATGGAGTGTATCTAAAAATTGCAACAAATTGCAGCTACGGGCATTTGGTACATGAAACAGACATCCCTTTCAACTAAAATTATGCAAAAATTACATCCGACAAAATCCGATTCTGTGAGACCCGACCACATTTTCATAAACAGTTTGTACGAAAAATGCAAGTTTCCTGATTTGCCTCAGTTTACCAATTCACTTTATTTGACTGCCTCCTGTTATTTTTGTTAATACTTAATCGAAAACACTTCAAAATCTCAAATCTGAAATACTTTTGCTGATAGTTAATGTCACTATTTTGATAGGGGTGGGATATTTTTGTTATATGTATAATAAATTCAACCTACAAACGTTCTTATTTCAGACATAGAGTATATTACAACTTTTGAATTGGGAATTAAAGAGTGACCTTTGGCCTAAGAAAGTTTACATTTGAAGTCAAATAAATCGAGATAGAAAACCACTAGTATAAATATGACTATAGTTTCAATTAAATTTATTTCAAATTCAAACCAACTATGTGGCAACTCCAGGGAATATTTAAAACAGGAGTACCGTTATATTCAGAGACTACATCTAAATCTGAACAAATTTTTGTTTTTAATCGGTAAAATTGAACAGGGACCTTAGAAAATATCGCATATTAAATTTGAAGGCTATTAAATTAAAATCGACTAAGTTATAGCAAAATCGGAAAATGATATATAGGGACTATATCTAAATCTGAACTGATTTTTTTGTCAAAATCGATAAAACTGATCAACGACCTAAGAAAACATAGCATATTAAATTTGAAGGATATTCAATTAAAATTGACCGATCTTTTGCAAATTCGGGAAAAGATATACAAATATGGGGGCTATATCCATATCTGAACCAATTGCTCTCAAAATCGGTAAAACGTATTAGGGGCCCAAGAAAATATCACATTAAATAATTTGAAGGCTATTCTCTTAAAATTGACCGAGTAGTAGCAATATCGGGGAAAGATATATATGAGGGCTATACCCAAATCTGAACCGATATGGACCAAAGTTTGTATTTTTCATTCCTATGCCCTCATAAGTAATTGTACAGCAACAACATCCTATGTCAACTCCTTCCATTTTTGTCCACGTTTACAAGGAAGCGGCGCCACTGTGCGCCGTTCGGACTCGGCGATAAACAGTAGGTCCCATATCATTAGACAGGGGAATACTATGCAAATACATATATGGACAGGAATGTCGTAGAGGCAATGTGATTAGACAACAATTAAAAAAGTGTCAGTCGGCTTTGCCGACAGATATATACCCTCAGCCAATGTGAAGCGAAACTTTCACCTCCGGACAGATCGAATGTATTTAAGGTCTCTTCGGAATTTTGTGGCCCTTTTTGGACATTTGAACTTGCCGAAAAAAATGTGGATTAGGAATTAACTTCACGAACACACAAATGTTGAACTTTTGTAGGGCAGGTACCCTTAGGGACGACCGATATGGGCCATTTTAGAAGTTAAACTAAATTTTGATAAAATACACTGTGCCACAAATTGGAACTCAAGGTCTGTGCGGTGGAAAATTCCTTTTGGAGATGAAAGGCCTTTGTGAGCATATTAAGAATCCAAAAGGAAATTTTCCCCATAGGTCAAGTTTCTGAGATATCGCGCGATGAATTTTTTGAATTTTCGCCTATGATGCTTGAGAAAATAGCTTTATATCTCTGTTTGCCGTTATTGTAGCTTCGTTTTGAGATTACATGTCTTCAGTCAAATCGAATGGCGAATCTTTTTGTAGAACATTTCATTCTTCTAACTCAATTCCTTTCATGACCTTTTCGTCCTTTTTTTCTTGAACCGTAGTAAAAGTACCACAAGATGAGATTTTACAGCATCCAAATATTCCACAAAAATATTGCTCAGAGAATTTTAGGTAAGGTTCTCATTGACAACTAATCGATATTTCCGCGTTTTCATTGTCCTTTTTGACATTCACCCGGTTTTTGTTCAGAAAAAACCTATGTTTTGTTTTTCTGTATATTCGTTATTTGTTATGTATTGGTAGGTAGACATGCCTATTGGTTATCGCTTATATTGACATCTGGGATGTGTCTGAAATATTTACCATATATAGCTCCCGATATGCTGAACACGTTAATGACACATTTTCTTGGAGAATATATCCGGTTTTCTAATATTTTGAACCGGATATAGCGATATAAAACCTGGATTTTGTACCGATTTTAAGTAACCGATTAAGCTTGTATGTATACCATTAGAAAGCTAATAAAATTGCCAATCAGGGAAAATAAATTTTTTGACAGCATCTTACCTGAGTTCGGTGCTAAAACAAAAAACCCGTATTCTTGAACCGTTTTTAAGGAAAAATATCACTGCGCGTAAATATAAAAATAAAAGCTTGGTGGGTGAAATATTCTTTTTGCCGATGTAAGTCGATGAAGTTAATATTATGAACCCGGAAGGACAGTTATGCCATAGGTCAAACTTCTGAGTTATGGCGTGATGCATACATTCTTGATGAACTTTAAGAGCACGACAATAAACCCGTAACATAAATTCCATTTCGCTATAACTCAGAAGTTTGACCTATGGCATAACTGTCCTTCCGGGTTCATAATATTAACTTCATCGACTTACATCGGCAAAAAGAATATTTCACCCACCAAGCTTTTATCTTCATATTTACGCGCAGTGATATTTTTCCTTAAAAACGGTTCAAGAATACGGGTTTTTTGTTTTAGCACCGAACTCAGGTAAGATGCTGTCAAAAAATTTATTTTCCCTGATTGGCAATTTTAAACCAACTTGACTGTAATTTTGCATTCCGTGTTCTCACTGCGTATAAAATCTTCTTACAAAACATTTTCAACACGGATTTATGTTTCGATGTAGCCCTTTTATGGTACCCCGATTCGTTGAGTTTTTACTTGTTATCCCATATTTACTAACATATTTAGCTATAATATGGTATTATAGTGTCTCCGGGGGTAGAACTCCTCCTTGCAAACATTTCTCAAGGTAGGTCCATATTTTGATTTAGCTCCCATACAAATGCACAGCTAAATTTGTATCAATTTCATGCAAAATCCCTTATTTTAAAAATGCAGTCATCAAAAGATTTGCAAATATTTGCAGCCCTAATGTGGTTATTCCGTATCCAGAGAGTCCAATTTCATTCCCCAAAAAATAATCGAACCTAAGTTCGGCCAAGTTTATAAGATGCACTCTATGGAACAAGCGCGTACAACCCATAAAAACACTAAAAAATTGAATTTTTTTTGAAAATTTTTTGCTATATAACTAAGTACCTCCAGACCCCAATCTAATTTTTATAATTTAAATCATTCTCTCTGCTATTAATTAAAAATAAATCTTGTCCAGTTTCATTACGAATTTATTTAATATTTAAACAAATATGAAGTTAATTGTTTTGCAACAATTTTTTAAAATCTGTTGCAACAAAAACTCTTGTATTTTATAGTGAATAACTGAGTAAATATTTACAACAACAAAAATGAAAAAACAAAATCTTTGTCTGCAAAGTGTCTGTAACCGATATAATGGAAAATATTTCGCAATTTTATAGTTCGATTTTTTGACTTTAGCGCCGCTAGATCAGTGGTTTCGACCAGTGTGCATTGGGGAGAAGTACCGAAAGTTGTGGACCGGTATAGCCCATGATACTAAGTTTGGATATAATATGACGAAGACCAAATGTTGGACCAAATCGGTTGAACAGTTCGAGAGTTATCGTGCTCTCCGACCACCACATATGGTGACATAGGCGTTTTTTACGCCTTTCGGGATGTTTTCCCAAGAAATATGGACTTGCTCATGAAAAAAACTTTTACCGTCGTAATGGAGGTAGCGAATGCAAATCGCTTCAACAAAAATCAAAGTGATTCGAGAGCAGGTCTTAAAGTGAATTTATCCGAAATTTTGTGTGAGAGGTACCAGAAAGAGAAGACAAATACAGTCCGTATTAGAACTTGATCTATATCTGGTAGATATATTAGGATGTGCAAAGTATAGATTACATCGGTCACTCCCTTCATGAGTTATCATGCGCAAAATTTTTCCGAACATTTTTGAAGTTTTGTGGGGGAGGTACCTGAAGGAGTGGACCAATATAGCACATCTTCGAATTTAAACTATGTTCTGATAAAATATTATGAAGGCCAATTTATGGACCGAATCGACAGATCCGTTCGAGAGTTATCTTGCGCTCCAACCACTACACAAGATGTCATAGGGGCTTTTTGCACCTTTCCGGTCATTTTCTCAGGAAGTGTGGACTTGCCCCTGATGAAACCTGTACCGTCGTTTGGGGGAAGTGAATACAAGTTGCTGCAACAAAAATCAAAGCGATTCGAGAGCAGGTCCTAAACTGAACTTATCCGAAATTTTGTGTGGGAGGTACCCGAAGGGGTGGGCCGATTGAGTCCATATTGGAACGTCATTTAAGTCTAGTAGAAATTTCACGATGCGCAAAGTATGGACCAAATCGGTTACTCCCTTAAAGAGTTATCATGCCCACAAATTTTCCGAACATTTCAGAACTTTTGTGGGGGAGGTAACGGAAGGAGTGGACCGATATAGCTCATCTTCGACCTTAAACCAAAATTTGAACCGAATCGGTTCATCCATTCGAGAGTTATCGTGCGCTCCAGCCAGCCAGACAGACAGACGGACGGACATGGCTAAATCAACTCCAAATTGTCTGAAACATATTTCGTACAAACATACTTGGGGTCTAAAACCATTATTTCGATGAGGCACATTTTGCCCGTATGAATGTATATGGTAATATTCAAAAATGTTTTACAATCGTTGAAGTTGAGGTTCACCATTTAATAAGTCGCGAACTGTCAATATATTTTATACAATTTTTTTATGGTCGGATAATATTTAGGTGTCCGAAAGGGCAAAAAACTTAGGTGGATAAAAAGACAACGTTTTTTTCCAAAGCGAATATCTCAGCTTCTATATGGGGTATACCAAAAGCAAAACAATGAAATGAAAGTAGAAAATATCAACTTTCCAATGATGTAAAATAGGTGCTCGTAGGTGATCAAACAACGAAGATATCACAATAGTAGCAAATAAAACCCCAATTTTAATTTTTGCGATTTTAATTATATTGACGAATATCACAGCTTTGGTTGCAAACTTTCCGAAAGCAAAGCCTGACTATGAAAGTAGAAGATCCCGCCTTTACAATGATGCAAACTAGGTCGGCGTAGGTAACCAAATAACGGAGATATCGTAATAGTCGGTAATACATCCCATTTTTCTATTTTTTTTGGAAATCACGCTACAGGTCGCAATTTTGATCGGATCGTCACGAAAATTTGAGGGTTAATGGGGGTCTCACAGATGAAGAAGCCTATTGATTTTGGTGATGGTCGGATTATATTTAGAGTTCGTAATAGGCAAAAAACTTATTTGCATAAAAAGACAACGTTTTTTCCAAAGCGAATGTCTCAACTTCTCTATGGGATATTCCAAATGCAAATCCTGGCGATGAAAATAGAAAATATCACCTTTACATGGATGTAACGAAGGTTGTCGTAGGTGGTCAAACAACGAAGATATCGCATTAGTCGCTAATAGAACCCAACTTTTCATTTTTGCGATTTTAATAATAATGACGGATATCACACCATTGGTTGGGGACCTTCTAAAAGCAAAGCCTGACTAAGAAAGTAGAAAATCGCATATTTAAAACAAGTGAGCAAAGGCTATAGTCGCAACGGGGCCGACCATGTGATACCCTACACCACTACCCCTGTGCTTAAGCTGTTCACTGGTAAACATTTCTTTTAGGGAATATAATCCGGCTACTACCAAACACAATATGCCTCTTTCTCCCTGGGACCTCCATAAACAACCAAAATTTCGACCTGTAGCGTGATTGTAAAAAATGGAAGAATAGGATGCATTACCAACTATTGTGGTATCTCCCTTGTTTGACCACCTTCGCCAACCTACTTTACACCAATGTACAGGTAATATTTTCTTCTTCCATTGACAGGCTTTGCCGTTGAAATACCCCTACTAGAAACTGATATATTCACTACGAATAAAACATTGAATTTCTCTCCACATGCGTTTTTCCCCTTTCCGACCCCTAAATATTATCCGAATATCACCAAAATCAATAGGCTTCTTTCTCTGTGGGGCCCCCATCAACCCCCAAAATTATGACTATCTAATCAAAATTCCAACCTGTAGCGTGATTACAAAAAATTGCGATATCTCGGTTGTTTGCCCACTTAAACCAACATATTTTGCATCAATATAAAGGAGATATTTTCTTCTTCCATTGGCGCGCTTTCCTTTTGGAATACTGCTACCAGAAGCGGAGATATTCGCATAAGAAAAAACGTTGACTTTTCTCCACAAAAGCTTTTTTATTCCGACTCCTGAATATTGTCCAACCATCACCAAGCTTAATAGGCATCTTCCTCCCAAAAAATTCGGCACGATCCGATAAAAATTGCGACCTGTAGCGTGATTACAAAAAAATCGGAAAATGGGATGCATTACCGACTATTGCGATATCTCTGTTGTTTGACCACCTACGACAGCCAACTTTACATCGTTGTAATGGTGATATTTTCTACTTTCCTTGTCAGGTTTTGCTTTTGATATACCCCTTAAAGAAACAGAGCTATTGACTTTGAAATAAAACGTTGACCTTCTCCCAAATAAGTTTTTGCCAATTCCGACCCCCGAATATTATCCGACCATCATCAAAATCAATAGGCTTCTTGCACTGTGGGACCCCCAATAACTCACAGAATTTCGTGACGATCCAATCAATATTGCGACCTGCAGCGCGATTTTATAAAAAATTAAAAATGGGATGTATTACCGACTATCGCTATATCTCTATTATTTGACCACCTACGCCAACCTACTTTGCATAATTTTAAATATGCGATTTTCTACTTTCTTAGTCAGGCTTTGCTTTTAGAAGGTCCCCAACCAATGGTGTGATATCCGTCATTATTATTAAAATCGCAAAAATGAAAAGTTGGGTTCTATTAGCGACTAATGCGATATCTTCGTTGTTTGACCACCTACGACAACCTTCGTTACATCCATGTAAAGGTGATATTTTCTATTTTCATCGCCAGGATTTGCATTTGGAATATCCCATAGAGAAGTTGAGACATTCGCTTTGGAAAAAACGTTGTCTTTTTATGCAAATAAGTTTTTTGCCTATTACGAACTCTAAATATAATCCGACCATCACCAAAATCAATAGGCTTCTTCATCTGTGAGACCCCCATTAACCCTCAAATTTTCGTGACGATCCGATCAAAATTGCGACCTGTAGCGTGATTTCCAAAAAAAATAGAAAAATGGGATGTATTACCGACTATTACGATATCTCCGTTATTTGGTTACCTACGCCGACCTAGTTTGCATCATTGTAAAGGCGGGATCTTCTACTTTCATAGTCAGGCTTTGCTTTCGGAAAGTTTGCAACCAAAGCTGTGATATTCGTCAATATAATTAAAATCGCAAAAATTAAAATTGGGGTTTTATTTGCTACTATTGTGATATCTTCGTTGTTTGATCACCTACGAGCACCTATTTTACATCATTGGAAAGTTGATATTTTCTACTTTCATTTCATTGTTTTGCTTTTGGTATACCCCATATAGAAGCTGAGATATTCGCTTTGGAAAAAAACGTTGTCTTTTTATCCACCTAAGTTTTTTGCCCTTTCGGACACCTAAATATTATCCGACCATCACCAAAATCAATAGGCTTCTTCCCCTCCGGGATCCTCATCAACACCCAAAATTTGGCGACGATCCGATCAAAATTGCGACCTGTAGCGTGATTACAAGGTTTAGATGGACAGACGGACAGACGGACAGACGGACAGACGGACGGACGGACGGACTGACGGACGGACACACATAGCCAGATCGACTCAGCTCGTCGAGACATTCATTTTGGTATATATAAGTATAGGTCTACGACCATTATTTCGATGCGTTACAAACTTTTTGGGCAAAACCAACTTATAATACCCTCCCCACATAGTGGTGTAGGGTATAATTATGCAAAGTAGGTTGGCGTAGGTGGTCAAATAATAGAGATATAGCGATAGTCGGTAATACATCCCATTTTTAATTTTTTATAAAATCGCGCTGCAGGTCGCAATATTGATTGGATCGTCACGAAATTCTGTGAGTTATTGGGGGTCCCACAGTGCAAGAAGCCTATTGATTTTGATGATGGTCGGATAATATTCGGGGGTCGGAATTGGCAAAAACTTATTTGGGAGAAGGTCAACGTTTTATTTCAAAGTCAATAGCTCTGTTTCTTTAAGGGGTATATCAAAAGCAAAACCTGACAAGGAAAGTAGAAAATATCACCATTACAACGATGTAAAGTTGGCTGTCGTAGGTGGTCAAACAACAGAGATATCGCAATAGTCGGTAATGCATCCCATTTTCCGATTTTTTTGTAATCACGCTACAGGTCGCAATTTTTATCGGATCGTGCCGAATTTTTTGGGAGGAAGATGCCTATTAAGCTTGGTGATGGTTGGACAATATTCAGGAGTCGGAATAAAAAAGCTTTTGTGGAGAAAAGTCAACGTTTTTTCTTATGCGAATATCTCCGCTTCTGGTAGCAGTATTCCAAAAGGAAAGCGCGCCAATGGAAGAAGAAAATATCTCCTTTATATTGATGCAAAATATGTTGGTTTAAGTGGGCAAACAACCGAGATATCGCAATTTTTTGTAATCACGCTACAGGTTGGAATTTTGATTAGATAGTCATAATTTTGGGGGTTGATGGGGGCCCCACAGAGAAAGAAGCCTATTGATTTTGGTGATATTCGGATAATATTTAGGGGTCGGAAAGGGGAAAAACGCATGTGGAGAGAAATTCAATGTTTTATTCGTAGTGAATATATCAGTTTCTAGTAGGGGTATTTCAACGGCAAAGCCTGTCAATGGAAGAAGAAAATATTACCTGTACATTGGTGTAAAGTAGGTTGGCGAAGGTGGTCAAACAAGGGAGATACCACAATAGTTGGTAATGCATCCTATTCTTCCATTTTTTACAATCACGCTACAGGTCGAAATTTTGGTTGTTTATGGAGGTCCCAGGGAGAAAGAGGCATATTGTGTTTGGTAGTAGCCGGATTATATTCCCTAAAAGAAATGTTTACCAGTGAACAGCTTAAGCACAGGGGTAGTGGTGTAGGGTATCACATGGTCGGCCCCGTTGCGACTATAGCCTTTGCTCACTTGTTTTTTCTATTTTTCGTATTAAACAAAAAAATATATTTTTGAAATAATATTCCAACAACAAGTTTTCGTCTTTTGTTGTTGCTGTAATATGTCAGTTATAAATCCTATCGTTAAAATTTTGGTCTCATATTTTTCTACGCGTTGTCTAGAATCTGTACGTATTTTTAATTTATTTTTTTTCGAGTTTTATTTGGACTCTAAATTAGAATAAATTCAATCTACTCCAAGATTTGTTCAGTATTTCTTGATTTTCCGCGAAAATAGAAATACATTTAGTAAATATTTAGGCATCTACGGATAGATATTAAATGCTGTTAACGCTTTATATATACATTTTCTTATTACAGCAAAAATTGAATTTTTAAATATTTGTTCTTTATAAGGGAATAAAACCGCCCATAACTTTGGAGCGCAGCATCCAATTTTGTGAACGCGAACAGACTTAAAACCACGATTTTTTTCTTAATCTATGTTCCAAAAATTGCGGATGTGCTCGCAAAATTTTTTTTTAAAATTTCTTCCAATGGAATTGCAAAAGAAATTTGAAATTTACCATATATACCATTTCTAGCCTAAAGGCTGAGGGTATAAAAACTCGTTTTATAACAAAATACCCTCAGCATTTATGCTAATTTATGCTAACTGAAAAACCTCTATGTATGACACCGTGTGTAGTGTTTGGAACGCAAGATAACTCTTGAACGGATCTGCCGATTCGGTCCAAAATTTGGCCCTCATAATATTTGTTCCAAACTTAGTTTAAGTTCGAAGATAAGCCATATCAGTCCACTCCTGCAGGTACCTCCTCCCAAGAATTCAAAAATGTTCGGAAAAATTGTGCGCATGATAACTCTTGATGGTAGTGACCGATTTGGTCCATACTTTACACATCCCAATATATCTACCAAATATATATCAGGTTCGAATATGGACTATACTTGTCCACTCCTTCGGGTACCTCCCACACAAAATGTTGGATAAGTTCACTTTAAGAACTGCTCTGGAATCACTTTGATTTTTGTTGAAGCAACTTTCATTCGCTGCCTCAATTACGACGGTAAAAGTTTTTTCAGAGGCAAGTCCATACTTCTTGAGAAAACAGCCCGTAAAGTGTAAAAACCCTCTATGACACCATGTAGTGGATTGGAGAGCACGACAACTCTCGAACCTGAGTTGATCCACAATTTGCATATCGTAATATTTCTTCGAATATTAGATGAATTCGAAGGTGGTGCTTGTAGATCCACTCCTTCCGGTACCTCCCCCATAATAATTAGAAAATTTTAGCTAAAATAGTACGCGCAATATCTCATAAACAGAGCAACCAGGTATGTGCGAAAATTGAAAATGTTTACCTAGTGGTCCTGTTTACAGCGATATCATGTTTGTCGTAGGCAAGTACATGCTCCCTGATATAATGGTCCAAATCCTCTTAATTATATGATGACCAACTTAAACGACAGGTGGTCGCGATATCTGTCGAGGGGAATGACACACAAAATAAGACCCACTTTCAAAATGGAATATGTCGGTCCACTCCTTTAGATACCATCCCCGCAAAACTTTTTGAGCTTCTATCCAAATCTATATTTTTGTCGGTTCATACTCCCAACATTTTCAAAACCCCTTAAATATATACGTTTTTAGAAAAAAGTGTTTCAATTCACACAGGTTGATTGTATATCTCTGTAATTTTTAATTATACCCTACACCACTATGTGGGGAGGGTATTATAAGTTGGTTTAGCCCAAAAAGTTTGTAACGCTTCAAAATAATGGTCGTAGACCCATACTTATATATACCAAAATGATTGCCTCGACGAGCTTAGTCGATCTGGCTATGTGTGTCCGTCCGTCTGTCCGTTTGTCCATCTAAACCTTGTCCCGCTACAGTTAGCAAGTTTTTTTTTTCAAAACAAATATCTCAGTGTCTTTAAAGGGTATACCAAAAGCAAAATCTGACAATGAAAGTAGAAAATATCACCTTCCTAACGATGTAAATTTGATTGTCGTAGCCGATTAAACAACATAGATACCGCAATAGTCGGTAATGCATCCTTTTCTCCATTTTCTGGAAAAACACTACAGGTCGAAATTTTGATCGGATCATCACATTTTGGGAGTTGATGGGGGTCTCATAGAGAAAGAAGTCTATTGATGTTGGTGATTGTTGATATTCAGGGTTCGGAATGGAAAAAATTATATTGAGAACATTCAACGTTTTATTCATATGCGAATATCATCGCTTCTAGTAGGCGTATTCCAAAAGGAAAGTCCCTCAATGTAAGAAGATAAGATTTCCTTTACATTGCAAAGTCGGTAATGCATCTCATTTTTCATATTCTAAGTTTCATTTTTATGCGAATATCTCCGCTTTTAGTAGTCGTATTCCAAACGGAAAGCCCGTCAATGGATGAGTAAAATATCACCTTTATTATGATGCAAAATTTGAATTGTACTGATGAGTATATCAGCTTTAGTTGGATGCAACAATGAAGAAATTCTTATCTTTAAAATTTTCCCAATTGCGTTACCAAAATTGTTGAAATGCTTGAAAACGACTCTGGATATCCCTATTTCCAATTTATGGAATTTTATTTCCATGTCAGATATTTCTGCTTCTGTTGGACATATTTCAAGGAGAGAGCTTGACAATGAAAATGAACCATCTGAGCTTTAAATTAATACAAACTGTGGCAATTATGGTAATATATCAGAGTTATTTAAAAAAGCGCTAAGCTATTACAACTTTAATATTTTGAAGTTTTTACTTTAATAACAAATAACTCTTCTTCGTTTTGGATTATTTAAGACATATAAAATGCTAATCAAGAAGACCAGCAGAGCTTTCAATCAGTACCAATTAGATGTCGACAGTAGTCAAATATAAAGAACGTTAAAAACTTGGATTTGGGCGTCGGGTTAGTAACGCTCCCCTAGAAAAAGCAGCCTACTACGAAAAAACGAAAGAATTGAATAACAAACCCTCTAAAGTTGACGAGTTCGCAAAAGTTTTAAGGACCATGATCTGCCAATCTGCACCTGGAAAGTTCGCAATCTGTAGAGAGAAGGTGCAGTCTTCGCATTGGCAGACGTACTTGAAAAGTACAAGGCTGATATTACTACCATACAGGAAATACGATGGATTGGGCAAGACGTCACAACAACACCTAAAGGTGACGCACTGTATTATAGCTGCCATGACGTAAAGCATGAGTTTGGTTGCGGATTCGTAGTTAGTCCGAGACTTAAACATCTGGTATCACCCCAGTGAATGAAAGACTTGCTGCAATTCGAATAAAAGCTAAATTCTTCAACATCAGCTTTACAGCTGCAAAAAACATGGTAGTTAGCAGTACCAGGTTTAATCATCTCTATATTCATAAGGGCACCTGCCTGTCTCCAGATTAAAGAACAAGTAATCAAATTGATCATGTTGTGATAGATGGAAGACATTCATCCAGCGTGTTGGATGTACGATCGTTCCGAGGCGCAAACATTGATTTGGACCACTACCTTGTTGCAGCAAAGGTACGTACCCGTCTAAACGTTGCAAATAAAGCACGAACAGACACAGCGCGTAAGTTGGACATTGATAGGCTGCAAACACAACAGATAGCCACAGCATATTCCACTCACCTATCCCAATTGCTTAACGCGAGCACTCCATGTCCCGATAACATAACAACACAATGGCAAAATATTGCCCACTCCATGCAAACAGCCGCAAAATCCTCCACAAGGAATTCATGGTATGACCAGGAGTGTCGTGCTGCTACCGAAGAAAAAAATGCGCCATATAGAGCTACTTTACAAGCAGTAGCAACACGTAGCGCACGAGAGAGATATCGGGAGAAAAGGAGAAAAGAGAAACGTCTTTTCCGCAAGAAAAAGAGAGAAATGGAAAAGCGAGAGTGTGAAAAAATCGAGATGTACAGGAGCCAGAATGAAGTCCGAAAATTCTACCAAAGAGTGAAACATCAACCAGATAGCTTTGGTACAGGCACATCCTCCTGTAGAGACCAGCAAGGTAATCTGGTAACAGATACAGATATCGTGCTCAGGATATGGAAGAAACATTTCTCCAATCTGCTGGTATCCAATAGTAGCGAAGGCGATGATACCACAGATCCAATCCCAGAAGATGGTATAGAAAGTATACCGCCCAGCCAAGATGAGGTAAAAGCAGCAATCAACCGGCTGAAGAATAATAAAGCAGCAGGAGCCGATGGCTTAACAGCCGAGCTGTTTAAACCGGAGGCGATGCGCTGATAAGGTGTATGCATCAGCTAGTTAGCACCATCTGGCAGGAAGAACGCGTACCCGATGATTGGAATCTGATAAGACTGTATGCTCCAACTATAGGGGCATAAGTGATCTCCCTATTGCCTATAAGATTGTATCAGGGATATTGTGCGAACGACTAAAGCCAATGGTCAACGAAATAATTGAACCATACCAATGTGGCTTTAGACCTGGCAAGTCCACCATTGACCAGATATTTACCCTGCGGCAAATCCTGGAGAAGACCCAAGAGATGCAGATCGACACATATCACCTTTTTGTCGATTATAAAGCAGCATTCGACAGTCCCCTCCGATCAAAGGTATTCCATGCAATGTCTGAATTTGGTATCCCCGCAAAGCTCATCCGGCTTTGTTAGATGACTTTAACTGATACTAGTTCCTCAGTTAAAATTGGAAAGAGCCTCTCCGAACAGTTCAGTACCAAAAGAGGTTTCAGACAAGGAGACAGCCTTTCGTGTGACCTATTCAACATTTTGCGGGAAAAGGTAATACGGGATGCAAATGTTAAAAGAAATGGCACATGATGACATAGACATCATGGACGATCAGTAAAGGAAGTAACTGATACCTTTAGGAAGGTCGAAGCAGAATCTGCGAAAATGGGTCTGGCGATAAACGGGGAAAAGACCAAATTGATGGTGTCGACGCGCAAAGCGTCCATAGAGCTCGGACCAACTGTGGAAGTTGTACCTACAATTTTGAGGTAGTTAAAGACTTCGTCTACCTCGGCACTGCCATAAACACAACAAACAACATCAGTTGTGAAATAAGAAGAAGAATTGTATTGGCCAACAGATGCTACTATGGTCTAAGTAAGCAATTTAAAAACAAAGCCACATCTCGTCAAACAAAAATAACACTATACAAAACGCTGATACTACCCGTGCTAATGTATGGCTCCGAAGCATGGGTACTTGCGCAAGCATATAAGGCAGTGTTTGGTGTGTTTGAGAGGAAAATTCTTTGAAAGATCTACGGACCAATCTGCGTTGACGGTGAATATTGACGTCTTATGAACCACGAGCTGTATCTGCTATACAACGACTTCAATATACTTAAACGTATCGAGATGCAGCGATTGCGTTGGCTAGGCCATATCATAAGAATGAGCGATGATGAACCCGCTAAAAAGGCGTATGAATACATGCCACATGGCGGTGCACGCAGAATCGGCAGGCCTAAGCTTCGATGGAGCATACAAGTGGATGAAGAAATGAAAAGGCGCGGTATTCCAAAAAGTCAAGCGAAAAACAGAGAGGAATGGAGATCTTTTCTTAGTTCGGTCTATGGAACAAATGTTCTGTAATGGGCCAACTAAGTAAGTAAGTAAGTCAAATATAAAATTGAATATTAATTATTTTGGTTCAAGCCAGATAGGTGAAAACTTTAATATTCCCCTAAAAGAAATGTTTACGAGTGAAAAGCTTGCACACAGGGTTAGTGGTGTAGGGTATAACACAGTCGGTCCCGTCCCGACTATGACCTTTTCTCAATTGTTTTTCAATGTACCTCTTAGGTTATAACAGCTCAACTCCAAAGGGAATTAAGTCAAATAACCGTTATATTGTTTGGGTCCCAACCAAGGGTACTTGTGGAAGCATATGAGAGAATATGATACGATTAAGATGGGAACTTTGCACGGTATGAATTACTAGTTCCTCAACATATCGGCCATGTTATGAGAATAGGTTGTGATGTCCCCACCAAACAAAAACGATTTGAACTTTAACCTAATGACGTTGGGAAGAATGGACGTCGGGTTGGGAACATTAATCCAAGTACGGCTTATGAAACAAAGGTTTCATGTTGGCAAGTAATATAACCTCCGCAGCAACATAGTTCTCAAAAATATTGTTGATGTTTTTGACAGCAATGTCGCAGTTATTTTGATTAATGTGTGTACTATGCAAATTATCTATCCATATTTTTGCCTCAATACATGACTATCAAGCACACACACTTAAAGCTTACCCCTAATGGCAAATCGGAACAATACATTATCCAAAATAAAGAATATATTTCCTTAAATAATTTTTGCAGCGATTTTCTACATTTTGGCCAATTTGATGATTTTGGCACATTATTATCAGCAGCTTCTACCTACCCTCTAAACACATCCAGTCGTTTGTTGTACGACGTAATGTGGCCAAAAATAAAATAACTGCTAGACGAAAACAAGACAACTAGAGATAAATAATAGAAATAGAAAAATACACAGTAAATGAAAACGAAAACGAAGCGTAGAGGAAGATTATCAGATGTCAGATTAACAATATAATTTTGACAAAGTGTAATTATGAACATGATGATGCTGATGATAAATATCTTCTGCTTCTTCCAAAAATTTCGGGTCGGGGAGAAATATTAGACAAACAAACAAAATCCAAACTGAAAGACAGACAAAAAACATTGCTATGAAGAAAGACTCTTTATTTTTCGATGATGACTAAAAGCAGGTTGTTTTGGAGCCACAATATTGTGTGGAAGTAGCTGCAAATAGTGACTATAAAAATGATGAGAATCTCTGAGTTCAACATCATAAAACTTACAACGTTCTTTGTGAATACAACTAATTTAAAATTCAAAACAAAATGAAATTCGTCATTGTTTTTGCTGCTCTCTTCGCTGTTGCCTTGGCTGCTCCTGCTCAGGATTATGCTAATGCTGAAGTATTGCGTTTGGAATCTGATGTCAGACCAGAAGGCTATAACTTTGCGTAAGTTGTTGTGGCACAAGCGAAAAAAAGTGGAATAACCAACAACCATATTTCTAATTTCTTACAGTTTGGAAACCAGCGATGGCAAAACTCACACAGAAGAAGGTTCTTTGAAGAATGTTGGCTCCGAGGATGAAGCTATTGTTGTCCGTGGTTCTTACTCCTTCATTGCTGATGATGGCCAAACCTACACCGTCAACTATATTGCCGATGAAAATGGTTTCCAACCCGAAGGTGCTCATTTGCCCAACACTGCCCACTAAATGATTATGAGAAACAACAATCAAATCGTTGATCCCCATCTATAGATACTCCTAGTGGTAAACAAGAGCTGTTTAAAGTCCCTCCCAAAAAAAAAAATAATTAAAAATATACAAAGAAAACATGTTATAGTATTAGTTGCAAATAAAGGCAAAACATTGTTGTAAAACAACAAAGGAATTATCGTGTTCAATTGCGAAATATCAAATTAAGTTAAACTAAAACGGCTAAAAGACATGGATGCCACTAAATATAAACGTAGTACATAAATAGACAAAATACGGAAGTTGAATATCAGACATCGATGCAATCGCAAGATATAGACTCAGTATATTCCACGAAAAGTGTCCAATTGCCTAATTAAAGCCCTTCTCGTTGCAACAAGATTTCAACACAGAAGCAAAGTATTGTCCACTAAATGCCCACAGCCGCAAAATCCATACTGGGATACCGTCTCCAAAATGCAAACCATGGTACGACCAACATGGGCGAGAGAAATGGAAAAAAAACGGGAATGTGCAAATGGGAGAGATAAACTTATCCGAAACAGAATGTCCGAAATTCCTACTAAAGCGTTAAAAATCAAACTGATGTCTTAGGTGCAGGCACATCCCCCTTTATAGACGGGAAGGCAATCTGGCAACAGATACAGTGTACTCAGAATATGAAAAGAGTATTTTTCCAAACTGTTGGCATCCGATATTAGCAAAGAAAACGAAGATGCCACAGATCCAATCTCAAAAGATCGGATTGAATTTATACCGGCCTTCCAAGATAACCTGAAGCCAGCAATGATCCAGCTGAAGGAAAATAAGAGTTGTTCAAATCGGAGTCGACCTTCTGCTAAAGTGTTTGCATCAACTAATTAGCACCATCGATAGATGAGAAAAATCCAAAAACAAGTAAAAAAGTATCAGTCGGCTTTGCCGACAGAGATATGCCCTCAGCCTGTGCAAATTGAAACACTTTTTTCACAAAAAACTTATGTATATATGGGTTTCAAAATTTTGGTCGCATGAACCGACAAAAATGTTGATTAGGATTAAAGTTCAAAAATTTTGCGGAAAAGGCACTTAAAGGAATGGACCGACATAGACCATGGGGGTGCCATAGGGGGTTTTTACACCCTTCGGGCTGTTTGCTCAAGAAGTATGGACTTGCACCTGAAAAAACTTTTACCGTCGTAATGGAGTCAGCGAACGCAAGTTGCTTCAACAAAAATCAAAGTGATTCAATAGCAGGTCTAAAAGTGAACTTATCCAAAATTTTGTGTGAGAGGTACGGGATGGAGTGGAAAAATATAGTCCATATTCGAACCTGATCTATATCTGGTAGATATTATGAGAATGTGTAAAGTATGGACCAATCGGTCACTCCCATCAAGAGTTATCGTGCGCACAATTTTTCCGAATATTTTTGAACTTTTGTGGGGTAGGTACCTGAAGGAGTGGACCGATATGGCTTCTCTATGAACATAAACCAAGTTTGGAAACAATATTACGAAGGCCAAATTATGGCCGGAATCGGCATTTCCGTTCGAGAATTATCTTGCGCTTCCACCCATAAACATGGTGTCATAGGGTTTGTTTTTCAACTTTCATGCTATTTTTTCAGGGAGTATGGACTTGCCCCTGAGGAAACTTATACCTTCGTATAGGGGACAGTGAATAAAAGATGTTACAACAAAAACCAAGGCGATTCGAGAGCAGGTCCTAAACTGAAGTTTTCCGAAATTTTGTGTGGGAGGTACTGGAAGGAGTCTACCGATTGAGTCCATATTGCAACCTCATCTAAGTCTGGTAGAAATTTCATAATGTGCAAAGTATGGACCAAATCGGTTACTTCTTTCAAGAGTTATCGTACGCTCAAATTTTCCGAACATTTTCGAACTTTTGTGGGGCAGGTACCGGAAGGAGTGGACCGATATAATCCGTCTTTGAACTTGAACTAAGTTTGGACAAAATATTACGAAAGCCAAATTTTGGACCGAATCGGCAGATCCGTTCGAGAGTTATCTTGCGCTGCAACCACTACACACGGTGTCATAGTGTTTTTTTGTAAGTTTCAGGCTATTTTCTCAGGAAGTATGGACTTGCCCCTAATGAAACTTACAGCGTCGTATAGAGGACAACGAATACAGCTTGCGTAAACAAAAATCAAAGCGATTCGAGACCAGGTCCTAACGTGAACTTTTTCGAAATTTTGTGTGGGAGGTACCCGAAGGAGTGGACCGATTGAGTCAATATTGGAACCTCATCTAAGTTTGGTAGAAGTTACACGATGTGCAAAGTATGGACCAAATCGGTTATTCCCTACAAGAGTTATCGTGCGCACAAGTTTTGCGACAATTTTTGAACATTTGTGGGGGAGGTACCTGAAGGAGTGGACCTATATGGCCCATCTTCGAACTTAAATCGAATCTGGACAAACTATTTCGATACCCAAAATTTGAACCGAATCGATTGATCCGTTCGAGAGTTATCGTGCGCACCAGCCAGCCAGACAGACAGACAGACGAACGGACATTGCTAGATCTACTCAAAATTGTCTGAAACGGATATCGTACAAACATACTTAGGGTCTAAAACCATTATTTCGATGAGGCACATTTTTGGTCGTATCAAAGTGTAAATACCCTCTGAGGGTATAATCACTAGAGGTATTTTTAAATAAATCGCGGTCAAAGTTCACACTTTTAGGTTTTTCTAGGTTTTCACGAGTTTGTTTGGAAACACCAAGACCTATCGAAATGCGACTAAAGAAAACGTTGTAAAAAGGAAAATTCTCTTCAAGATTGTCCTTTACAATGTTTTCGTAGGTATTGCCATTGCACTATGGTTTCAAGCAGGAATTTTTTGGCCAAAACTATTTTTTTGAAGTTTCAAAATTTTAAATGGTTTTTGCACAGAATAATAAAAAACACATCAAGTAAACCGAAAATAATCAGTTTTTGTAAATACCGTTAGTTTCCGTTGATTAGCGCAGTACCAAAGTTGACAGTTTTTAATGTAAAAATAAAACAGCAAAGGGTCTGTACTAGACCGGGGCGATTTGTATGGAAGGAAAAAAGTGGTATCGGGCGCCTGGAGATTCTGATTTTTGGGATTGTACTGAGCAAAAAAGTCAACTAGACCATATGTCTACGGTGAAAATCGAGCCCCCGGATTTTGACTTGAAGTTTTTGTTCAAGGACTTTTGGATATTTTGGCATATAACAACCAAACCACTGACATTTTCGGCCCAACACAAAGACAACAATTGTAGCCAAGACAATAATAAAGAACTCTCTAGTACATCGCAAAAGCATTGGAATCCTACTTCAGGTAGTTATGGCCTCGAGGAGATGCACATTTTTCGGAAAACATCGATAAACGACACTGTGCTACAGAATGGAACTCAAAGTCAGTGGGTGGAAAATTTCTTTTGGAGATGAAAGCCCTTGGTGAGTGTACTGAGAACCCAAAAGGAAATTTTCACCATAGGTCAAGTTTCCGAGATATTGCGTGATTAATGTTTTAATTTTGGCCCCTTAATTTGTGATCAAATAGCTTTATATATCCCTAAAGCGTTATTGTAGCTTCATTTTGACATTACATGTCTTCAGTCAAATCGAATGGTGAATCTTTTTGTAGAATATTTCATCCCTCTAACTCAATTCCTTTCATGTCCTTTTCGTCCTTTATTTTTTGAACCGTAGTAAAAGTACCACAAGGCGAGATTTTACAGCATCCAAATATCCTACAAAAATGTTGTTCAGAAGATTTTAGGTACGGTTCTCATTGATGACCAATTGATATTTCCCCGTTTTCATAGTCCTTTTTGACATTTTACCGGGTTTTGTTCAGAAAACTATGTTTTGTTTTTATGTATATTCGTTACTAGCGGACCCGGCGAACTTCGTCTCGCTATTAAGGAATAAAATTTCATACAAAAACTCAATTTTCGATTTTTCCAATTTTCCGACTTTTCCAGAGAGATTTTCCAAAATTTTCTTCCGTAAAGACCTTCTCCTCGAAAATACGAATAACTGACAGAAATCGGCCTAGCCGTTCTCATTTTATGAATTAATATACATTTTTTACGCCATTTTTATATATATATTCGTTATTGGTCTGTGGTGCTTCTGAAATACTTACCATAAATAGCTCTTGTAATGACGAACACGTTAATAACAAATTTTATTGGAGGAAAGATCCGGTTTTCTAAATTTTTGAACCGGATATTCTGATATTAAAACCCATTTTGGATCCGGTTTTAAGTAACCGATTAACCGAATATGTATATCATTAGAAAGCTAATAAAATGGTCACTCAAATGACAGCAAGTAGCTGATTACAACTTTGTTGGTTACGAAGCTTTTCAAAATAAATATTGAACAAAACAAAAAACATAGTTTTGGATAAAATGTAGGAAAAAATAAGAAATAGAACATTTTATAATTTTGCGCTATGGAAAAATGAAAATGATAAGGACAGTTATTGACGTGGTTCAAACTTCTGAGTTATGGCGAAATTAATTCATTCTTGATTAACTTTAAGTGCATGATAAAAAAACAACATAACACAAATTCATCCCGCCATAACTCAGAAGTTTGACCTATGACATAACTGCCTTTCCAGATTTACAATATTATCTTAATCGACTTTCATCGCCAAAAATAACCCAGTGCTATTTTACATCAAAATCGGTTTAAGAACGCGGTTTTTTTGTTCTAGCTTCGTAACCAACAAAGTTGTAATCAGCTACTAGCTGTCATTTGATTGACCATTTTATTAGCTTTCTAATGATATACATATGCGGTTAATCGGTTACTTAAAACCGGTTCCAAAATCGGTTTTAATATCAGAAAATCCGGTTCAAAAATTTAGATAACCGGATCTTTCCTCCAATAAAATTTGTTATTAACGTGTTCGTCATTACAAGAGCTATTTATGGTAAGTATTTCAGAAGCACCACAGACCAATAACGAATATACATAAAAACAAAACATAGTTTTCTGAACAAAACCCGGTAAAATGTCAAAAAGGACTATGAAAACGGGGAAATATCAATTGGTCATCAATGAGAACCGTACCTAAAATCTTCTGAACAACATTTTTGTAGAATATTTGGATGCTGTAAAATCTCGCCTTGTGGTACTTTTACTACGGTTCAAAAAATAAAGGACGAAAAGGACATGAAAGGAATTGAGTTAGAGGGATGAAATATTCTACAAAAAGATTCACCATTCTATTTGACTGAAGACATGTAATGTCAAAATGAAGCTACAATAACGCTTTAGGGATATATAAAGCTATTTGATCACAAATTAAGGGGCCAAAATTAAAGCATTAATCACGCAATATCTCGGAAACTTGACCTATGGTGAAAATTTCCTTTTGGGTTCTCAGTACACTCACCAAGGGCTTTCATCTCCAAAAGAAATTTTCCGCCCACTCACTTTGAGTTCCATTTTGTAGCACAGTGTCGTTTATCGATGTTTTCCGAAAAATGTGCACCTTCTCGAGGCCATAACTACCTGAAGTAGCATTCCAATGCTTTTGCGATGTACTAGAGAGTTCTTTATTATTGTCTTGGCTACAATTGTTGTCTTTGTGTTGGACCGAAAATCTCAGTGGTTTGGTTTTTATATGCCAAAATATCCAAAAGTCCTTGAACAAAAACTTCAAGTCAAAAGCCGGGGGCTCGATTTTCACCGTAGACATATGGTCTAGTTGACTTTTTTGTTCAGTACAATCCCAAGAATCAGAAACTCCAGGCGCCCGTGATGGTGTTCAAATCGCCCCACTCTAGTCTGTACTAATAAATTCAGAAGTCAAATCTTGCTCAAATTTGCCAAAGTTAAAATAAAGTGTATTTTTCTATTTTAAGATGGGAGAATGTTTTGTAAATACCTGTTGTGACTTTGCGTAGTATCCAATTGAAATAGAACGGTAAATTCTACTTCTATCAACCGATTTTCCTTAAAATTCATATTTAAAGGTTTCAGAGTGTAGAAAACAAGTATGTATAATTTTTTTGGAAAATTGGTCCATTTTTTGAACGTTGCTGTTTCAGATACAGCGAAAACTTCCCAGGTGTAAGCGGTTTTCATTCAAAGTTAGTTAGGGTGCACCCTGCATGACATTGTTTTATAGGGGGACATACATTGTCCCAATTTGAACTTCTATATCTCAAAAATGGTAAAACCTACGAAAATACCATTGAGGTCAATCTTGTAGAGAATTTTCCCTGCTACAGCATTTTCTTTAATCCCATTTCGATATGGCTTGCGGTTTTCAAGCAAAATCGCGAAAACCTAAAAAAGACGTAAAAAAGGGAACTTTGACCGCGATTTATTTGAAAATCCCTCCGGCGATTTTTTTGTTTTTTTTTTTATTTTTCTCATCTATAAACATTGTTGTTTCAAAAACCGCAAAAACTTCCCAGGTGTGAGCACCTTTCATTTAAATTTAGTTAAGGCGCACCGTGACTGGTGATACAAAATCAATATAGCTCTGTAGACCTAAGTATTTTTCAAATAAAATTGCTTTTTATTTCATTTGTCCCGACGTTTCGTCAATATTTGTTGACATCTTCAGGGGGATACGTCTGTTTTATTAAAAACATCAATTAGAATCGAATCTCCATGAAATTATAATTTACTTACAATAAATAAAGTTAATTTTACATGAAGGTTTTTGTCAAGAAGCACATTCAAAATACAACACAACTTAAAATTAGTATCACATAACGATTGTATTATATTGCAACTCGGTAACTAATATATACCTGGTTTAACAGACAACAAAACCATAAGAACAACAATAAACAACACAAATAACATACATATGTTTTGCATACAAAGCAAATCAGACAACAAGCAAACTTTTCTCTCACGTCAAAACACCGATCGAAAAACAACAACAAAACAACATCGTTTATGAAACAGGAACAACTAAACGGACTTTGCAAACGAGAATGGCAGAACACAAAACAGATATAGAAAAAGGAACTCAGAAAACTGCATTAGCCCAACACATATTGAAGACTGGACACAAGGCGAACTTCGAAAACGTCAAAATATTGGATAAGGAAAACAAGGAAAGAAAAAGATACACAATAGAAAGCTTGAGGATTCAACAAAAGATAGAAAAGACAATGAACGTTAAAGAAGATACCAATAACATTAGCATTAGTTACCGAGTTGCAATATAATACAATCGTTATGTGATACTAATTTTAAGTTGTGTTGTATTTTGAATGTGCTTCTTGACAAAAACCTTCATGTAAAATTAACTTTATTTATTGTAAGTAAATTATAATTTCATGGAGATTCCCCCTGAAGATGTCAACAAATATTGACGAAACGTCGGGACAAATGAAATAAAAAGCAATTTTATTTGAAAAATACTTAGGTCTACAGAGCTTAAAAAATAACACAAACGATCATATTGGACCAAGAAAACCAAAACTCAAAATCAATATATTTTAAATACGGCATAATTATTGTGTTTGCTTCCTTTTTTGGTCTGAGGCTGAGGATATATATCCGTCAGCACAGCTGACTGATACTTTCTTAATTGTTCATCTATGTTGTAGATACTCCTTTAGTGTTAAGAGTGCACTAACCTCATCATACACATAAATGGAATACGGCTTGAACCCAAATAACCCAAAATAAATTTGGGCGTTATAACAGTTCACAATGCGGTCATAAGGCCCAATTATATTTTTGACTTTATACCCATCACAATATCCACTATTAGTGAATGCTGTCAGGACGGTTATGCGTTTTGGGCCTTATGTCCGTTTTACATTGTCGCCGCTATCACAAGATCAGATAGTTTGAATATAGCCCATTCTTACTTCCTTAAAAATAAACAATTCGATTGAGCTTAAATTATCGTTGTATTTTTTAACTTGTTTTGTGATTATACTTACAACTTTTCAGACAGATACGAATTCAATGAATTACGCAAAACGAAGTGGTTTCACAGTTGTACTCATTTGCTAGAATGTCGCACAATTTCTCTTAGAAATATCATTGTCACACGATGATCGGTGCAGAAACTTCCATTTGGACCCGGATATAAAATTCTGGATCGACATTAATTTTTTAAATTAGATTACATTATATTGTATCCAATTCTGCAAGTGCAACTTATTTACAGAAAACGAAATAACCGCACGAACAACATAACCTGCAATCCAATACCGTTGAATATGAAAACAAAACTGATCACTGCAAAAAAAACATATATGAACAATGTATGTATGTCATAAAATGTTCAACATTAAAAATACAATATATAAATGATTTATATTTGCTGATAATAACAGCATGAATACATTTTTACATTTCATTCAATACCTGATTTCGCTTAAATGTAGAAAAATTTTTCTTAATGAATATCAAAAGTTTTTTGAATACAATTTTTGTTATGATCCAATGGCGCTTAAAAGAGATCACTATGAATGAATTAACAATGAATTTAAATCATGGCAACTATGTTCATGCAAAAAAACTACCTCAAAAATAACTAAATTTCAGCGATCCCCTATATGGAAGCTATTTATAGACACACATAGACCTATTTTGCTATTTTGTGTCCCTAAGAACTTTTAAGCCAATTGTTTCCTAACAAGAATACCAATATTTATCACACTTTTTATATTAACGTCACATGCATAATTCTAATGCTATATGGTCGGTTTCCGGTTCCAAACAATGCAAATCTCAAAAAAAAATAAATGAAATGAACCAATTTTGCAAGTCTTCGAAATAGGAATACATACATAGCACAGGTTTAAAACAAAATAAATGCCATAGTTGAAAATCATAAATTTCTATTGGCTACCCGGAGACATATATATGAATATTTTATATTTTATATACATATGAATGTATGTTATGCTCTAGTTATGCTGCCCAAATCAGATGGTATATAAAGTCGAACGCTTGCATTGGAAATTATACAGAAAGTTCTCAGCTTCTATCAAAATAACAATCAACATGAAATTCCTCATCGTCTTCGTTGCCCTCTTCGCCATTGCCTTGGCTGCTCCTCGTCCTGAAGTTGAAATCGTCAGAAACGACTCCGATGTAGGACCCGAAAGTTATAACTACGCTGTCGCAACTTCCGATGGTACCGAACACGTCGAAAGTGGCCAACTCAAGAATGCTGGTACTGAAGACGAAGCCATCTCTGTCCAAGGTGCTTACACTTGGGTTGATGAACAAACTGGCGAAAAATTCACCGTCACTTATGTTGCTGATGAAAACGGTTTCCAACCCCAAGGTGCTCATTTGCCCGTTGCTCCCGTTGCCTAAATTAGCAACAAAAAATTAAATAAACACTTGTTTTAACAAAATATAGTTTGTCTTTTTTTCATTAAAAAAGGGATTCGGTCTTCATTATGGTGACCATAAGGCATTTTAGGGGGTGGCGCCAGGGAGAATTTTTAGAGCATTTCTGCCATTAATATGGATTTGCCCACGAAAAAATTAATAATATTTTAGTCAGAACTTCAAGGACTACCTTGGGTCGCTCAACATCAAATGCTGCTTAAGGCATTGCGATGATTGCAACGTCCTGAGATAAGATGGCACCAGAAGTGTACTTGCATTTATTTTCCTCGGTATGGATCTGCTCTCGTTTGGCTCGTTTAACCCTGGCTCAGCAGTAATTTGTGGAATTGGCAGGGTATAGTTGCTAAACGTATACATTTATCCAATTAATAACTACATTTCTAGTTGAAGGCCCAACATTAGTCCGCTTTTGGATGGTCTTCGGCGACTTTAGTGCTCATCACGAGTTGTGATGTTCGGTCCTAGGCAATGACCAAAGGGGTATAGCGCTGTCTGAGCAGATTAATAACTCCATGTTTTCCCATGACAATGAGAATAAGTAAAAAAGTATCAGTCGGCTTTGCCGACAGAGATATACCCTCAGCCTGTGTGGATTGAAATACATTTTTTCCCCTAATAAAACGTATGTATTTAGGGAGGTTTTCAAAATTTTGGACGTATGAGCCGACAAAAATATGGATAGGATTAAAGCGCAAAAATTTGCGGGAATGTCGATAGATAGGGCTTTTTTACCATACTAACCTACGAAAACCTTAATATCGCTATAAACAGGAAGGATCCTCGACAGACTCTTAACCACACAAAAATGTTGAACATTTGTGTGGGTGGTACCCCAAGGATCGGACAGATAGGACCCAAATTTGAATATAAACTAGGTTTCGACAATATTTAGAGCTTCACAGTTTGGACCAAATCGCCTGTTATGTGTATGAGATATCGCGCGTACCATCTTAGCGAATATTTTCGAACTTTTGTGGGGGAGGTACCGGAAGGAGTGGACCTATAAGCACCACCTTCGAACTTCATATATTATTCGAAGAAATATTATAATATCCAAAGTGTGGACGAACGCAGTATTCGGTTCGAGCTCTCCAGCCACTACATATGGTGCCATAGGGGTTTTTTACAACTTTCGGGCCGTTTTCTCAGGAAGTATGGACATGCCCCTGATGAAACTTGTACCATCGTATGGGGGGAAGTGAATACAAGTTGCTGCAACAAAAATCAAAGCGATTTGAGAGCAGGTCCTAAACTGAACTTATCCGAAATTTTGTGTGGGAGGTACCCGAAGGAGTGGGCCGATTGAGTCCATATTAGAACCTTATCTAAGTCTGGTAGAAATTTTACGACGTGCAAAGTATGGACCAAATCGGTTACTCCCTTCAAGAGTTATCGCGCCCACAAATTTTCCGAACATTTTGGAACTTTTGTGGGGGAGGTACCGGAAGGAGTGCACCGATATAGCTCATCTTCGAACTTAAACTAAGTTTGGACAAAATATTACGAAAACCAAAATTTGAACCGAATCGGTTCATCCGTTCGAGAGTTATTGTGCGCACCAACCAGCCAGAAAGACAGACGGACGGACATTGCTAAATCAAGTCCAAATTGTCTGAAACATATTTCGTCCAAACATACTTGGGGTCTAAAACCATTAGTTCGATGAGGCACATTTTGCCCGTATCAAAGTGTATATGAAGAAAAGACAAAATTTTTTAGTTTTCCATAAAAAAAAAATTAAAATTTTTTTTAAGCTACATGAAAGATTTTTGGTACATAGATTGGGAAAAAAAATGCCATTCTTAAATCTGTTCGTGATACTAATTTTGGTTGTTGCGCGCAAAAGTTATGGCGGTTTCAATTCTGATAAAAAGAAAAAATTCTTTAAAAGACTCTAATCATTATATTGAGAAACTCTCTTAATTAGGGGCTCCCTACATACTATATGTTTACTGAGGTCCCATAACTTTAGTGAAAAATTGTGCATTTTCGCGGAAATTAGGAAAGAATTCCAAACAATTGGTAGTTTGCAACATGTTTTAATAAAATTCAACCTGCTTATGCCTCTGAAAAATATATAAAAAATATGTACGTAATCTATACATCGCGAAGATTCAAATGAAACCAAAACTATACAAATCCGTTTAATGGTTTTCATATTATAGCGAAAACAAAAAAATATATTGAGGAAATTTATAAAATTTTTATAAGAGAAAATATTTATAAAAATTTATTTTGTGAGTTAGTTGAACAAAATGTAAGAAAAATAGGTCGGAGTTTTTCTTCTATTTTAGTTAAATTTCACGCAATAAATCACATTTTTTATTCTAATCACTTCTCGAAAACACGCTAACATCTAGCAGAAGATATGGATATCTTTCAAATAAATGTTGGGTTCCTTTAAATTGGGTATAATCTTGAAATAAAATTGTATCGGGTAATGTTCATTTTGAAATGCGTGTAAATCGCGAAATCCTCAAAATCACTTGATGCGCATGCGGTTTACCAATACAGCGAATTCTTCTCTTTTAATTTGTACACATTTGCCAGGATTTACTTTGGCCGCTAAGATGTAGCATCGTCTGCAGTTTAGTGTGCAACAAACTGTATAACGATTATATTTTGCACAAAGTGCATACACTTTTTATGCGCATCCGATTTCACTATCAACCGTGAAAAAATACATCGATCTAAACATATTTCAATAAAATCCATCAAGAACCGTGGATGTAGCATCACACAATATTTTTTGGATAAATCGGATACAGCTCCCACGCCACTAAATTTTTCAAACCGCTGTTTTCGCACAAACGCGAGTGATGTTTCACTTTCTTCATTGAAATGGAAACGATCCACATAAAACGCGAATTAGTCAGCGATATTTTGAAAAACATTATTCGCAAATTTTTCAATTTTTGCAGTAGCCATTTCCGCCGTTCTAGTAGATGGATTTTTATGATCTGTGATTCATATGATCCGGATCGTGGAAAAACTTAAATATCGCGGGGTACCAGCACACTCAAAACGATATTGTAAATACTGTACCCAAAAAATATTTTTTTTAGAAAAAATATCACACTAAATTGTGGCCTTTGGCAGTAGATTACTCTGCTGCTGTGTGGGCTACATACTCAGTATACATATCAGATTGTGCGAAATCGCGAGTTCTTTAATCCTATAAATGGTTTTTCGAAATATCCGAATGCGCGTCGCAGTTACATAAAAAATACAAAAAACACCTGAAATCCGGCTTCAAAATGTCAGCATCCATAAAAGGTGGATGCAGTGGAAATTTTGGAAAGTGATACATTAGAAGTGTAATCTTCATTTCGTATTCTCCTACTTTTACTTTGGACAGATGTCCGTCATTTGAATGGTTTAATCAGAAATCGAATAGCAATGTAAAAAACCTGTTTAGCTTCAACGTGTTTTTACCTATGTTTTTTCCTTTACGCGGTCGTAACTACCACGTAAATTAAATTTTTTTTGCTAAATTTTTGAGCTTTGTACAAAAACATTTAAAATAATCCAGCAATAGTCATAGTTACTGGTAAACTACAATAGTTCGCGCATTATAATAGTGCAAACCTTGGCTTCATGGAAACTAAAAATTTTTGACTTTTCCTCATATACCCTTTCTAGCCTAAAGGCTGAGGGTGTAATTATAATGACGATTGTCACAGCTTTAGTTGGGGAACTTCCAAAAGCAAAGCCTGACTATGAAAGTAGAATATCGTAACTTTACAATAATGCAAAGTAAGTTGGCGTAGGTGGCCAAATAACGGAGATATAGCAATAGTCGGTAATACATTCCATTTTTCAATTTTTTTTCGAAATCGCGGTACAGGTCGCAATTTTGATCGCATCGTCACGAAATTTTAGGGATTAATGGGGGTCCCACAGAGGAAGAAGCCTATTGATTTTGATGATGGTCGGATAATATTCAGGGTCGGAATGTGCAAAAACTTATTTTGAGAAATGTCAACGTTTTATTTCAAAACACATATCTCCGTTTCTTTAAGAGGTATATCAAAAGCAAAACCTGTCAAGAAAAGTAGAAAGTATCACCTTTACAACGATATAAGTAGGTTGTCGTAGGTGGTCAAACAACAGAGATATCGCAATAGTCGGTAATGCATCACATTTTCCGATATTTTTGTAATCACGCTACAGGTCGCAATTTTGATCGGATCATCACGAATATTTTGGGAGTTGATGCGGGTCCCACAGATGAAGAAGCCTATTGATTTTGGTGATAGTAGTGGAGACAAATTCAAAGTTTTATTCTTTGTGAATATATCGGTTTGTAGTAGGGGTATTTCAACGGCAAAGCCTGTCAATGGAAGAAGAGAATATTACCTTTACATTGCTGTAAACTAGGATAGCGAAGGTGGTCAAACAAGGGAGATACCACAATAGTCGGTAATGCATCCAATTCTTCCATTTTTTGCAATCACGTTACAGGTCGTAATTTTTATCGGATGGTCACGAAATTTTGGTTGCTTATGGGGGTCCCAGAGAGAAAGAGGCATATCATGTTTGGTGGTAGTCGAATTATATTCCCTAAAAGAAATGTTTACCAGTGAAAAGCTTATGCACAGGGGTAGTGGTGTAGGGTATCACATGGTCGGGCCCGTCCCGACTATAACCTTTGCTCACTTGTTTAACACATTTGCAGTTGAGCAATCGATTTAAAACTTTGTACAATTTTCAGATTTAGATGACAATACTTGAATATGAAACCATTTTTCCTAAAGCCTCCACCCGATTTCAAGGGGTTTTGAAGATTTTATCTTCATTTTTGGTGCGAATTGGATGTAATTTGGCACTTGGAGTTCCCAATGGTACAGAAACTTTCCCGCCAAAAAATTGTGTGTTTGTATTTAATAAAAATTTAAAAACAAAAAATAATTAAAAAAAATTAAACTACATTGTTTTATTTATAAATAGGATATTCTTCTTCGTGATGGAATCTCTCAAATAAAACGCTTGCATTTAAATTAAAAATGGTGACAAAATTAAACGGCAAGAGTTTTATTTGAGAGATTCCATCATGAAGATGCTAAGCGAACAATTATTATCTAGATTTTAGTGCATTTATAAATAAAACAATTTTTGAACAAATTTTAAATTGATTGTCTAAGTCTGGAGTATTCCCCCATTGGCTTAACTTCATCACTTTCCTCTTTGCAGAGAAAAATGATTACAAAACGCACTGACAGCTTGCAAAATTTACTGATCGCTACCAATATCATGATTTCATCCCGGCGAAGGGAATTATCAATTGGATTTTCAGTTTTTGAAATGATAATTTTTTAGTGAAAACCTGAACTCTTTAAGCATTGAGTATTCTCATGTTAATGAGGTTTTCATTAAAAAATCATCATTTCAAAAACTGAAAAGCCAATTGATAATTCCCTTCGCCAGGATGAAATCATGATATTGGTAGCGATCAGCAAATTTTGCATGATGTCAGTGTGTTTTGTAAACATTTTTCTCTGCAAAGAGGAAAGTGGTGAAGTTAAGGCAATGGGGGGAATACTCCAGACTTACACAATCATATGATTGAATCTTCAACTTAAACGGAACAAACAAATTTTAAATGTTTTTGAAAAAAAGGTTTAAAAAAATTTTAATTTTTTTATGTATAGTTTTTTTACATATTTTTATAGTCAATTAATTGGGATTTGAACATTTTAAATATATAAAGATATAAAAAACTTATATATAATAGTACAAAAACTCAAAACTTTAACTTTAACCTTGAATTCCTCTGCTGCTGGTAAATCGAATTTGACCGTTTCCTATTTACCGGAATGCTGATTGCCTTACCTGTCGAACAAAAATATGTCTATCCGTTCACAAGATACATAATTTTGACTAGGGAAAAATTATTCTGAACCACTGTGCGCCGTTCTTACATTTTCTGTAAACATTTATTACATTTGAGGTCCTTAAATATTAGGGGATTCTATTGTATTTTCTTCATTTTTTCCCACTGAAAGAATTTTTTTTTTAAAGGGAGGATATCTAACACATTATCAATTACTGTTTTAGACTGAAACCCCGAGTGTTATTTTAACAACTCTCTACGAATTTCTTCAACAAAATATAATTCACGCAATTTTGAAAAAAAAAATTCTGAAGACTTTTAATCCTGCAATTTAGTATCAGATTCCAGCAATATTTTATATCTACGAATAATTTCATTTAAAAATTATGGCATGAAATATTTTAAAAACATTCTTGTGAATTCTTTCATTACTTCTATTGTTAATTAAAAATCAAACATATGTATGTATCTCGCATACATATGTATGTATGTATCTCGAATAAGCAACATACCATTTGTCATAATAAAAGAAATAGAAAAGAAATGCTGAACACAATTAAACGTCATAAACCGGTGCAATGGCGCCATTCCTAAATAAACAAACACAACATAGTCAATTGCAATTCTTTTTGGTTATATGAAAATGTCATTTGGATGGATGAGTATAAATTCAAGTAATTTTTGTGACAAAAAATCATATCAGTTTTGGACTTCCTAAGCACCATTAACAAAAACCAAACAACATGAAATTCTTCATTGTCTTTGCTGCTCTCTTCGCCGTTGCCTTGGCTCGTCCCGATGTTGAAATTGTCAAACAAGTTAGCGATGTTGGACCCGACGCTTTCGTATTCGAAACTGAAACCTCCGATGGTGCTGCCCACAATGCCGCAGGTGTATTGAATAATGCCGGTACCGATCATGAATCCATCGCTGTCCGTGGTACTTACACCTGGGTTGATGAAAAGACTGGCGAAAGATTCACCGTCAACTATGTTGCTGATGAAAATGGTTTCCAACCCGAAGGTGCCCATTTGCCTGTTGCTTAAATTAAGTTAATGGAATGTAATTATTAAATAAAATTTTTTGATAAAATCGAAAAATGAGTGTTTAAATATTAATATTTATGAACATAATGTTGTTGTGTTTTTGTGAAAATATCCTTGCGCAGCAGTGCAAGGCTTTGTGAGAAGTTGTAAAATATAGGGCCCGTTTATCAGTACGCAATTGTACGCACGCTACAGGCCGCAATTATGAACCAATCTTCACGAAATTGTATGGAGGTGGGGTCAGACCAGAATAAACCCCTATAGTTTTGGCGATGATCGTGGAATAGTTAGTGGTGAAATGGACAAAAAACATTTTTTTTTACAATTTTGTAGTTGTAGGTTCAGTAGGTGGAAATTTTATGTAAGGTTTGGGTTTACGACGTAATGATCAGATAATATTTAGCGGGTTAAATTGACCTGAACTTTTCTGTGAAAATTGGTAAAGTTGTTAGTGAAATGACTATATTTTTATTCCTATGTATCTTTATTGAACTATGTTAAACCAATGTAGGTTATATTTAGAAGAGGAACGCTTGACCATTCCATTGATGCTAATTGTGTTGATGTACGTGGTCAGATAACAGAGTTACAGCCCAGTTTTAATTGTGGGTAGTATAACCCTAATTACTCTAGAGATCGCATTTATATTTCAATACTGACAAATGTCTGCACGAGGTAATAGATTTGGTCTAGGATAGTGCCAATAATTGTTGATAAGGATCGGATAGTATATAGCGTGTAAAATTGACCATAATTTTTGTGTGAAAAATATCCAAATTTAATTTTTAATATTACTTACTTAGCTGGCGCATTACAGAACATTTGTTCCATAGACCGAACTAAGAAAAGATTCCCAATTCTCTCTGTTTAGCGCTTCGCTTTCTGGAATACCGCACCTTGTCATCTCTTTATCTACTTGTTTGCGCCATCTATTCTTTGGCCTGTGAATTCTGCGTGTACGGCCATGTGGCTCGAATTTATACGTCTTTTTAGCGGGTTCATCTTCGCTCATTCTTATTATATGGCCTGGCCAACGCAATCGCTGCATCTCGATACGTTTAAGTATATTGATGTCGTTGTATAGCAGATACAGCTCGTGGTTCATACGACGTCGATATTCACCGTCAACGCAGATTGGTCCGTAGATCTTTCGAAGAGTTTGCCAAGCACTGCCATGTCTGCTTGCGCAAGTACCCAGGCTTCGGAACCATACATCAGAACGGGAAATATCAGTGTTTTGTAAAGCGTTATTTTTGTTTGACGAGTTGTGGCTTTGTTTTTGAAGTGCTTACTTAAGCCAAAGTAGCATCTGTTGGCCAATACAATTCTTCTTTTTATTTCACAACTGATGTCGTTTGTTGTGTTTACGACGGTGCCTAGGTATACGAAGTCTTTTACTACCTCAAAATTATAGGAACCAACTTCAACTGTTGGTTCGATCTCAATGGACGCTATGCGCGTCGACACCATCGACCAAGTTCTCGCCGTTTACCGCCAGACCCACTTTAGCAGATTCTTCTTCGACCTTCATAAAGGTATCGGTTACTTCTTTTACTGATCGTCCCATGATGTCTATATCATCAGCATAAGCAAGTAACATGTGGCTATTGGTGTAGATTGTCCCACTTCTTTTGAAGTTTGCCTATCGTATAACCTTTTCTAGCAGGATGTTGAAAAGATCACACGAAAGGATGTCTTCTTGCCTGAAACCTCTTTTGGTACAAAATTCTTCGGAGAGGTTCTTTCCTATTTTAACTGAAAATCTTGTGTAAGTTAGAGTCATTTAACAAAGCCGAATGAGATTTGCGGGGATACCAGACTTGTCTTGGGATACCAGGTGGTAGGTGTCGATCTGCATCTCTTGGGTCTTCTCCAGGATTTGCCGCAGGGTAAATATCTGGTCAATGGTGGACTTGCCAGGTCTAAAGCCGCATTGGTATGGTCCAATTATCACGTTGACCATAGGCTTTAGTCGTTCGCACCATATCCCTGACACGATCTTGTAGGCGTTAGGGAGAAGACTTATGCTCCTATAGTTGGAGCATGAAGTCATATCTCCATTCGTGTGGACGGGACACAGAATGCTCAGGTTCCAATCGTCGGGTACGCGTTCTACGCCTTATCAACGTGTCGCCTCCGGTGTTAAACAGCTCGGCTGGTATGCCATCAGCTTCTACTGCCTTATTATTCTTCAGCCGGTTTATTGCTGTCTTTACCTCATCTTAGCCGGATGGTATACATACATTCAATAGCATCTTCTGGGATTGGATCTGTGGTATCTTCGTCGACTTCGCTACTATTGGATACCAACAGTTTGGAAAAATGCTCTTTCCATATCCTTAGCACACTATCTGTATCAGTTACCAGATTACCTAGCTGGTCTCTACAGGAGGATGTGCCAGTTCCAAAGCCAACAGTTTGATGTTTCACTCTTTGGTAGAATTTTCAGACTTCATTATGTCACCTGTACATCTCGATTTGTTCACACTCCCGCTTGTTCCATCTTTCTCTTTTTCCTGCGGAAAAGACGTTTCTCCTCTCTCCTTTTCTTTCGATACCTCTCTCGTGCGCTACGCGTTGCTACTGATTGTAAAGTAGCCCTATATGCCGCATTTTTCTCTTCGGTAGCAGCACGACACTCCTGATCATACCATGGATTCCTTGGTGGAGGTCTCTGGTATCCAAGTACTGATTTTGCGGCTGTTTGCATGGAGTGGGCAATGTTTTGCCATTGTCCTGATATGTTATCGGGACTAGGAGTGCTTTGATTAAGCAGTTGGGCCAGTTGAGTGGAATATGCTGTGGCTATCTGTTTTAATTGCAGCTTACCGATGTCCATCTTTTGTGTTGTGTCTGTTCGCACTTTGTTTACTACGTTGAATCTGGTACGTACCTTTGCTGCAACAAGGTAGTGGTCCGAGTCTATGTTTGCACCTCGGAACGATCGTACATCCAACACGGTTGATGCATGTCTTCCTTCCATTTGTCACAAGGTGATCAATTTGATTTCATGTTCTTTGATCTGGAAACAGCCAGGTGCCCTTATAAATATCGAGATTCTTAAATCTGGTACTGCTAACTACAATGTTTCTTGCAGCTGCAAAGTCTATCAGCCTCATACTATTGTCAGATGTTTCACTGTGGAGACTGAATTTTCCGACTGTTGGGCCAAAGATATTCTCCTTTCCAATTTTGGCATTAAAATTGCCTAGAATAATTTTAATGTCATGGGCAGGGCAACGGTCATAAGTTTCTTCTAAGCGCTCGTAAAATATATCTTTGGTCTGTTCGTCCTTGTCTTCAGTGGGAGCATGACGCCCAAACCCAAGTTTTTAACGTTCTTATGGGTGAACGCGCGGCACATGTTAGCTCACTACCTTTAACGGGTGTTAAAGGCTGCTCCCCAGGTGACACCACGGGGAGGTCAGTGTCCACTTGAGATGAGAGAGGGACCTGGACTTGGACTGAACGGTCAGGACCGTTCCTTGGTATCTTTCATCACCTACGTCACCCATACTGTGCACATCCTAATATATCTACCAGATATAGATCAGGTCCGAATATGGACTATATTTGTCTACTCCTTCTTCTCATTTTAAGACCTGCTCTCGAATCACTTTGATTTTTGTTGAAGCGATTTGCACTCCCTACCTCCATTACGACGGTAATATGTTTTTCAGTGGCAAGTCCAAGACCATATGTGGTGGTTGGAGAGCACGATAACTCTCGAACTGTTCAACCGATTTGGCCCAACATTTGGTCTTCGTCATATTATATCCAAACTTAGTTTCATGGACAATACCGGTCCACAATTTCCGGTAATTATCCACAACACTTATCCACAACACTAAAATGCTAGGACGATAGCACTTGAATGGGACAATTTAGTTTAACTTCTTAAATGGCCCATATCGGTTCTCACTAAGGGTACCTCCCCAACAAAAGTTCAACATTTGTGTCTTAGTGCAGTTAATTCCTAATCCACATTTTTGTCGGCAAGTTGAAATGTCCAAAAAGGGTCACAAAATGTTGAAGGGACCTTAAAAACATTCGATCTGTCTGTAGGTGAAAGTTTCACATCACATTGGCTGAGGGCATATACCTGTCGGCAAAGCCGACCGACACTTTTTTACTTGTTCTGCTTAAAATTCCCTTCAGACAAGTCATTAAAATAGAGAAATGTATAACCACAGCCACAACCTTCAATATACCAAAAATCGGGAAGTATCGTTCTATGGGGGCTATATAAAGGCCTGAACCTAAGCCGACAAATGTTAGGTGGAAAGTTTTTTACCCCCAAGGAAGACTTAATACCAAGTTTCAGCCATTTCGGTGGGATATTGAGGGCACAACTATCAAAATACCGAAAATCGGGAGGTACCATTTTATGGGGTCTATATGAAGACGTGGACCTATACCTACAAATTTCAGGTGGGAAGTTGTATACCTCCAACGTAGACTTAATATCAAATTTCAGCCTTTTCGGAGGGATATTGAGGGCACAACCTTCAACATACCAGAAATCCGGAGGTACCGTTCTATGGGGGCTATATGAAGGCGTGCACCTATACCGACAAATTTCAGGTGGAAAATTTTATACCCACAACGAAGACAAAATGCCAAATTTCAGTCATTTCGATGGGATATTGAGTCTACAACTTTCAAAATACCGAATATCGGTAGGTACCGTTCTATTGGGGCTATATGAAGACGTGGACATATGCGGACAGATTTCAGTTGTAAAGTTGCATACCCCTAACGAAGACTTAGTACCAAATTTCTGCCATTTCGGTGGGATATTTAGACCACAAACATCGGGATATACCGTTATATGGGTGCTATACCAAAACGTAAAACTATGTCGACAATTTTCCGGTGGAGGTATTTTGTGGCTACTAGGAACTGTCAAACTACAGGTAATTCGGCTAAAAATTTTAGCTACAACTTTCCCTCAAAATACCGAAAATCGGGAGGTACCGTTATGTGGAGAGTATACCTAAACATGGACCCATGTTGACAGATTTTGGAGGAGTAGTGTTGTAAACCCTAAGAACCTTAAGTGTCAAATTACAGCTAGTTCGGTAAAAAATCGTAACTCAAATCCTCAAAATTCCGAAAATGTTGACAGTTTTTGGAGGAGTAGTGGGTGACGTAGGGGATGGAAGATACCAAGTAACGGTCCTGACCGGCTTTAACATGGCAAAGCCCAGGATTTATCTTGGTCCCTCTTTCATCTCAAGTGGACACTGACCTCCCCATGGTATCACCTGGGGAACTGCCTTTAATACCCGTTAAAGGTAGTGAGCTAACATGTGCCGCGCGTTCACCCATAAGAACGTTAAAAACTTGGGTTTGGGCGTCGGGTTAGTAACCCTCCCCTAGAAAAACAGCCTACTATGAAAAAACGAAAGAAAAGAAAAACAAATCCCTCAAAAGTTGACGACCCCCGCAAACGTTTTAAGGACCATGATCTGCGAATCTGCACCTGGAATGTTCGCTCTCTTTATAGAGAAGGTGCAGTTTACGCGCTGGCAGATGTACTTGAAAAGTACAAGGCCGAAATTACTGCCATACAGGAAATACGATGGACTGGGAAAGATGTCGCAACAACACCTAAAGCTCAGTGCTGCCATGACACAAAGCATGTTGCGGTTTTGTAGTTGGTCGGAGGTTAAAACATCTGGTCTCCAGCTTCACCCCAGTGAATGAAAGACTCGCTGCAATTCGATTAAAGGCAAAATTCTTCAACATCAGCTTTATTTGCGCTCATGCTCCCACTGAAGACAAGGACGAACAGACCAAAGATATTTTTTACGAGCGCTTAGAAGAAACTTATGACAGTTGCCCTGCCCATGACATTAAAATTATACTAGGCGATTTTAATGCCAAAATTGGAAAGGAGAATATCTTTGGCCCAACAGTCGGGAAATTCAGTCTCCACAGTGAAACATCTGACAATGGTATGAGGCTGATAGACTTTGCAGCTGCAAGAAACAAGGTAGTTAGCAGTACCAGATTTAAGCATCTCGATATTCATAAGGGCAGCTGGCTGTCGCCAGATCAAAGAACAAGAAATCAAATTGATCACGTTGTGATAGATGGAAGACATGCATCAAGTGTGTTGGATGTACGATCGTTCCGAGGTGCAAACATAGACTCGGACCACTACCTTGTTGCGGCAAAGGTACGTACCAGATTAAACGTAGCAAACAAAGTGCGAACAGACACAACACGGAAGTTTGACATCGGTAAGCTGCAATCACAACAGATAGCCACAGCATATTCCACTCAACTGGCCCAACTGCTTAATCAAAGCACTCCACGTCCAAATAACATATCAGGACAATGGCAAAACATTGCCCACTCCATGCAAACAGCCGCAAAATCAGTACTTGGATACCAGAGACCTTCACCAAGGAATCCATGGTATGACCAGGAGTGTCGTGCTGCTACCGAAGAGAAAAATGCGGCATATAGGGCTACTTTACAATCAGTAGCAACGCGTAGCGCACGAGAGAGGTATCGGGAGAAACGTCTTTTCCGCAGGAAAAAGAGAGAGATGGAAAAGCGGGAGTGTGAACAAATCGAGATGTACAGGAGACAGAATGAAGTCCGAAAATTCTACCAAAGAGTGAAACATCAAACTGATGGCTTTGGAACTGGCACATCCTCCTGTAGAGACCAGCAAGGTAATCTGGTAACTGATACAGATAGTGTGCTAAGGATATGGAAAGAGCATTTCTCCAAACTGTTGGTATCCAATAGTAGCGGAGTCGACGAAGATACCACAGATCCAATCCAAGAAGACGGTATTGAATGTATACCACCCGGCCAAGATGAGGTAAAGACAGCAATAAACCGGCTGAAGAATAATAAGGCAGCAGGAGCTGATGGCCTACCAGCCGAGCTGTTTAAAACCGGAGGCAACACGCTGATAAGGTGTATGCATCAGCTAGTTAGCTCCATCTGGCAGGAAGAGCGCGTACCCGACGATTGGAACCTGAGCATCCTGTGACCCGTCCATAAGAAAGGAGATAAGACTTTATGCTCCAACTACAGGGACATAAGTCTTCTCCCTATCGCATACAAGATAGTGTCAGGGATATTGTGCGAACGACTAAAGCCCATGGTCAACAAAATAATTGGACCATACCAATGCGGCTTTAGACCTGGCAAGTCCACCATTGACCAGATATTTACCCTGCGCCAAATCCTGGAGAAGACCCAAGAGATGCAGATCGACACCTACCACCTTTTTGTCGATTATAAAGCAGCCTTCGACAGCCCGCTACGTTCAAATGTATTCCAAGCAATGTCTGAATTTGGTATCCCCGCAAAGCTCATTCGGCTTTGTAAAATGACTCTAACTGACACAAGATCTTCAGTTAAAATAGGAAAGAACCTCTCCGAGGAGTTTTATACCAAAAGAGGTTTCAGGCAAGGAGACAGCCTTTCGTGTGACCTTTTCAACATCCTGCTAGAAAAGGTTATACGAGAGGCAAACGTCAAAAAAGTGGTACAATCTACACCAATAGCCACATGTTACTTGCTTATGCTGATGATATAGACATCATGGGACGATCAGTTAAAGGAGTAACCGATACCTTTATGAAGGTCGAAGAAGAATCTGCTAAAGTGGGTCTGGCGGTAAACGGCGAGAAGACCAAGCTGATGGTGTCGACGCGCAATGCGTCCGTTGAGATAGGACCAACTGTTAAAGTTGGTTCCTATAATTTTGAGGTAGTAAAAGACTTTGTATACCTCGGCACCGCCGTAAACACAACAAACGACATCAGTTGTGAAATAAAAAGAAGAATTGTATTGGCCAACAGATGCTACTATGGCTTAAGTAAGCACTTTAAAAACAAAGCCACAACTCGTCAAACAAAAATAACGCTTTACAAAACACTGATACTACCCGTGCTAATGTATGGGTCCGAAGCCTGGGTACTTGCGCAAGCAGATAAGGCAGTGCTTGGGGTGTTTGAGAGAAAAATTCTTCGAAAGATCTACGGACCGATCTGCGTTGACGGTGAATATCGACGTCGTATGAACCACGAGCTGTATCTGCTATACAAGGAAATCAATATAGTTAAACGTATCGAGATGCAGCGATTGCGTTGGCTAGGCCATATAATAAGAATGAGCGATGATGAACCCGCTAAAAAGGCGTATAAATTCGAGCCACATGGCGGTGCACGCAGAATTGGCAGGCCAAAGAATAGATGGCGCAAACAAGTGGATGAAGAAATGGAAAGGCGCGGTATTCCAAAAAGTCAAGCGAAAAACAGAGAGGAATGGAGATCTTTTCTTAGTTCGGTCTATGGAACAAATGTTCTGTAATGGGCCAACTAAGTAAGTAAGTAAGATTACAACAGTCGGACATGGCTATATCGACTCAGATTAGTATACTGATCAAGAATATATATACTTGATAGGGTCACAAATGTATATTTCAATGCGTTACATACTTCACCATACTATGGTGAAGGGTATAAAAATGAAAACTATTTCAAATGCAAACTGCATTTATGTCGGCCACTTTTATAAAGGTATGATTTGTTTTTGTATTAATTTATTTGCATTTAAAGAAGATATGGACCTTGCGTATATGGGTAATACTGCCCTATTTTTTGTGTGCATTCAGTTCAATTCAGGTAAAGCCCATAAATAGGTCTGTCCTTGTACTTATTAAATGTTAGTGAACAAATTTTATCAGTAATGTTAAAAAAAGGCAACATTCAGTAAAGAATTGTAATAATTTTTACAAATAATCTTATATTAAGTGTGTCCGCGTACACTTAATATATGGACAATTATGTACCTTTCCAAAGAATGGTTTCACCTTTTCAGATTATTATTTTTTTAAATTCATTTGAAATATTATATTTATTTGAAATATATACGTACTGACTGACACATAATCTATGTACATAATTTCTAATATATTAAATTAAAAAAAAAATGTTATTTTTTTAGATTGCGATATGACGTTATAGACCAGTAGTGGCATAACACTAGGTACAATTTATGACACACATATTTTTGATTCTATTCTAGTTTATATTTGAAAATACCATTTGTGTTTGAGTATAAATGCAACAGCAATTCTGGCAAAATATCAAATCACTTTTGGACTTCATAAGCGCCATTAACAACAACTAAAAATAAAACAACATGAAATTCTTCATTGTCTTTGCTGCTCTCTTCGCCGTTGCCTTGGCTCGTCCCGATGTTGAAATTGTCAAACAAGTTAGCGATGTTGGACCCGACGCTTTCGTATTCGAAACTGAAACCTCCGATGGTGCTGCCCACAATGCCGCAGGTGTATTGAATAATGCCGGTACCGATCATGAATCCATCGCTGTCCGTGGTACTTACACCTGGGTTGATGAAAAGACTGGCGAAAGATTCACCGTCAACTATGTTGCTGATGAAAATGGTTTCCAACCCGAAGGTGCCCATTTGCCCGTTGCTTAAATTAAGTTAATGGAATGTAATTATTAAATAAAATTTTGTGATAAAAACGAAAATTAAATATCTGTGTGGATTTTATTTGGTGAAAATGTGTGATTGTATTTTAAGAAATTCAACCTTATGAAGATCATTTGAACACAGTGGAAAAGGAAAAGAAAAGATCCAACATATGTAGTTATGACAACGATTGTTTTTTGCTAATATTGGAACTAATGGAATGTTCCGGAAGTTTTGTACATTTCTTTATTTCGAATAAAAAAGCAGCTATTGGACTAGTCACAGATGTTGAAATATGATACAAAATTATTCTTATGCATCAATTGGTTTGCAGACTAGTTCTGTACACACAAATAAGAAACATAATTTAACTCGAAAACAAACAGTGCCGGATTATCATTTATGTTTGCCTTTGTCATTTAAATGCATAAAATATTAAAAATAATATTAATAATAATAATAATTAATATTAATAATAATAATAATTAATTGGTCCCTATATATTTATTAGCCTGTTTCTGTAGTTCGAAACGAAAATGTGTGCGAATGAAACACGCCCAAACTTTAGTTTTCGAAATATTTTTATACCCTCAGCCTTTAGGCTAACGAGGGTATTTACACTTTGATACGACCAAAAATGTGCCTCATCGAAATAATGGTTTTAGACCCCAAGTATGTTTGTACGATATCCGTTTCAGACAATTTTGAGTAGATCTAGCAATGTCCGTCCGTCTGTCTGTCTGTCTGTCCGTCTGTCTGGCTGGCTGGTGCGCACGATAACTCTCGAACGGATCAATCGATTCGGTTCAAATTTTGGGTATCGAATTATTTTGTCCAGATTCGACTTAAGTTCGAAGATGGGCCATATAGGTCCACTCCTTCAGGTACCTCCCCCACAAATGTTCAAAAATTGTCGCAAAACTTGTGCGCACGATAACTCTTGTAGAGAATAACCGATTTGGTCCATACTTTGCACATAGTGTAATTTCTACCAAACTTAGATGAGGTTTCAATATCAATCGGTCCACTCCTTCGGGTACCTCCAACACAAAATTTCGGAAAAGTTAAGTTTAGAACCTGGTCTCGAATCGCTTTGATTTTTGTTTACACATGTTGTATTAGCTGTCCTCTATACGACGCTGTAAGTTTCATTAGGGGCAAGTCCATACTTCCTGAGGAAATAGCCTGAATGTTACAAAAAGCCCTATGACACCGTGTGTAATGGATATGACACCGATCGAACGGATCAGCCGATTCGGTCGAAAATTTGGCTTTCGTAATATTTTGTCCAAACTTAGTTCAAGTTCAAAGATGGATTATATCGGTCCACTCCTTCCGGTACCTCCGCCACAAAAGTTCGAAAATGTTCGGAAAATTTGTGCGTACGATAACTCTTGAAGGAAGTTACCGATTTGGTCATTACTTTGCACATTATGAAATTTCTACCAGAATTAGATGAGGTTCCAATATGGACTCAATCGGTAAACTCCTTCGAGTACCTCCCACCCAAAATTTCGGAAAAGTTCAGTTTAGGACCTGCTCACGAATCGCCTTGGTTTTTGTTGTAACATCTTGTATTCACTGTCCCCTATACGAAGGTACAAGTTTCCTCAGGGGCAAGTCCATACTTCCTGAACCATGTTTATGGGTGGAAGCGCAAGATAATTTTCGAACAGAAATGCCGATTCCGGCCAAAATTTGGCCTTCGTAATATTGTTTCCAAACTTAGTTTAAGTTCGTAGATAAGCCATATCGGTCCACTCCTTCAGGTACCTACCCCACAAAAGTTCAAAAATATTCGGAAAAATTGTGCGCACGATAACTCTTGATGGGAGTGACCGATTTGGTCCATACTTTACACATTCTCATAATATCTACCAGATATAGATCAGGTTCGAATATGTACTATATTTGTCCACTCCATCCCGTACCTCCCACACAAAATTTTGGATAAGTTCACTTTAAGACCTGCTATTGAATCACTTTGATTTTTGTTGAAGCAACTTACATTCGCTGCCTCAATTACGATGGTAAAAGTAATTTCAGGGGCAAGTCCATACTTCTTGAGAAAACAGCCCGAAGGGTGTAAAAACACCCTATGGCACCCCCATGGTCTATGTCGGTCCATTCCTTTAAGTACCTTTTCCGCAAAAATTTTGAACTTTAATCCTAATCAACATTTTTGTCGGTTCATACCACCAAAATTTTGAAACCCCCTAACTACATAAGTTTTTTGTGAAAAAAGTGTTTCAATTTGACCATGCTGAGGGTATATCTCTGTCGGCAAAGCCGACTGATACTTTTTAACTTGTTACCTTTGCTTTTGCTTCAAAACAAAAAACAAATTTGAAAAACACACACGAGTTTCGTAGAATTTCGTACCCATTGGTGGGAGGTACCCGAAGGAGTGGACCTATTGAGACCATATTGGAACCTCATATTACTCTGGTAGAAAGTTTACACTGTAAAAAGTATGGACCAAATCGGTCACTCCCTTCAAGAGTTATCGTGTGCACAAAATTTCCGAACATTTTCGAACTTTTGTGGAGGAGGTACCGGAAGGAGTGGACCGATGTAGCTCATCTTCGAACTTAAACTAAGTTTGGGCAAAATATTACGAAAGTCAAAATTTGAACCGAATCGGTTCATCCGTTCGAGAGTTATCGTGCGCTCCAGCCAGCAGGACAGACAGACGGACGGACATGGCTAGATCGACTCCAAATTGTCTGAAACACATTTCGTCCAAACATACTTGGGGTCTTAAACCATTATTTCGATGAGGCACATTTTCATCGTATCAAAGTGAATATACCCTCCTTAGCCTAAAGGCTGAGGGTATAAAGAACAAAATGTTTAACAGTGGGTAATGAAATTGATTACTACGAGCAGAGGCAGAGAAGAATGTAGTTTTGAAAGCAGACAAACGTCCTCATCAGTTCCCTAAACCGCTGACTCTGTGTCGATAAACAGGTCAAAAAGAGAAATTGCCTGTATCCTCCCAAATTTTATGACCGCACAATTGAGTCAGAGGAAACAAAATCAGCCAGCTTTGCCGATAGAGATATACTCTCAGTCTGTGTGAATTGAAACTTTCATCTACGGGCAGATCGAATGTATTTAGAGTCTTTTCAAAATTGTGAGACCCTATTTTAGACATTTGAACTTGCAGACAAAAATGTGGATTAGGATTAAAGCTTAAAAGTGTACGTACATGAAGGAATGGACCAACACATCCCATTATGTATGTGGATCTTACTTTGATTGTCATATCATTCCGATAGGCATCGTGACCACTAGTCATTTCAGTGGGTCATCGTATATCTTTTGGACCAGGATGCCACGAAAGCATGGACTTGTCGGCGGAAAACATAATATCGCTTTAAACAGGACTTCGAACTGTATCGGTATACATTTCCAAAGGATATTCAAACAGACCCTAAACTGCACTTAGACACCAATGTTGAACTTTTATGGGGGAAATACTCTAAGGAGAGGACTATTATGGGCCATTTTAGAAGTTAAACTAAATTTAGACAAAATATTACGAAACCCAAGATATCGTGTACACCATTTTAATGAAATTTATCAATATTGGGGGGAAGTACCGGAAGTTGTGGACCGGTATAGCCCATCTTCGAACTAAAACTAAGTTTGGAAAAAATATGACGAAGGCAAATTTTGTTTACCAAATCGGTTAATTAGTTCGAGAGTTATCGTGCTCTCCAGCCACTACATATGGTTTTTCAAGAAGTAGGGATTCGCATTAAAGAAAAAAAATCCCGTCGTTACTGAGGCAGCGAATGCAAGTTGCTTCAACAAAAACTAAAGTGATTCGAGAGCATGTCTTAAAGTGAACTTATCTGAAATTTTGTGTCGAAGCTACCCGAAGTAGTGGACAAATATAGTACATATTCGAACCTGATCTATATCTGGTAGATATATTAAGATTTGTAAAGTATGGACCACATCTGTCACTCCCTTCAAGAGTTATAGTGCGCACATTTTTTTCGGAACATTTTTGATCTTTTGTGGGGGAGGTACCTAAAGGAGTGAACCGATCTGGTTTATCTTCGAACTTAAGTTTGGACAAAATATTACGATGGCCAAATTTTGGACCGAATCGGCCATTTCGTTCCAGAGTTATCTTGCGCTCCAACCACTACACATAGTGCCATAGTGGCTTTCTGCACCTTTCAGGATATTTTCTAGACTTGCCCCTGATGAAACTCGTACTTGTCGTATGGAGGGTAGTGAATACAAGTTGCTACAACAAAAATCAAAGCAATTCGAAGAAGAAGGTCCTAAGCTTAACTGTTCCGAAATTCTGTGTGGGAGGTACCCGAAGGAGTGAACCGGCTGAGTCCATATTGAATCCTCATCTAAGTCTGGTAGAAATTTTACGATGTGAAAGTACGTACCAAATCTGTTACCCCTTCAAGACAAAATATTACGAAAGCCAAATTTTGGACCGGCTCGGTTGATCCGTTTGAGAGTTATTGTGCGCTCCAGCCAGCCAGACAGACGGACGGACATGGCTAAATCAACTTTAAATTGTCTGAAACGGGTTTCGTCCAAACATACTTGGGGTCTAAAATCATTATTTCGATGAGGCACATTTTGCCCGTATGAAAATGTATATAACCTCGTATAAAAACGGTGGCTAAAACCCTCAAAATACCGAAAATCAGAAGGTTCCGTTATACGGACCCATACCTAAAAATAGACCTACATTGACAGTTTTTGTTGAAGTAGTATTGTGACCCCTAAGAACCTTAAATGTCAAATTACGAGGGTCACTAAAAAACCTTCTGGCCTAGGAAACACGCAGTGCCGCAAGGCGTCATTTGAAGTTTTTTTTAACGTTTGACAGTTTCAGGGCAGATTCACTTGCGGCCATGTGCTGAGTTGTTTACAGTGGAAACAATTACATTGAAAAAAGGGGAATTTACTTGGAATTTCGTCCGATAATTGCTCACAACTTTCGACGTGGATAATCACGGCAAGAGTAAATCGATCAAATTAGATATTTGTATATCGATAAGGAACCATTCTATAGCACTATGAAAACCTGGTTTAATGAATTCGATTGTGGCCAACACTCGCCAAAACACGAAGTTCGTGGGGGTCATCCAAGAACGGCCGTTGTGCCAGAAAAAATTAAGCCATGTGTGAACGGATAATGCAAGAACGCAGTGCTATATACCGTGAGATAGAGGCATCCTTGGACATTTATTCCACTAACCAACATTTTATATTGCATGAACACTTGGCGGAAAAAAAGAGGTTTTTCTCATGGGACCCCATGTCGATCGGTGCATGAAATTTCGAAAAATACGATCGCGGCGCTTAGAAAGACGTTTATAAGATGGATCCAGATAACGTGTCATGAAATTATGCATATGATCCCGAAAAATATCAGCAACCGCCAGAATATGCTGTAAAACCATTCAAAAATCATGTTTCGCCAAAACATGATCAAGCCACTGTAAGCAGCCCAAAACATGGTCGCGTCTCCTGAGTACTCTTAGGCTAAAAACTGTCAGGCGTCAAAATGTCAAATGACGCCTGGCGACACTGCGTGTTGCCTAGGCCAGAATGTTTTTTAGTGACCCTCGTGACCCTCGGACTGGAACATGCAATTTTACAACAAACACCTTGAGAACTCTGAATGTCAGACCGTGGTCCTCAGGAATGAATCTACAGAAATTAAGTTGGCTGGGCACAAATTGATAGATGGGAAGGCTCAAACAATTGCAGACGGACTCCAGTATGTGTTACATGTGTTCAACCTGTGGGCATCAATTGCAATGTAAAGTTTGAGCAGATCCCAAATATCTACAATGCACGCTGAAACTCTCGTACCATTCTAAACCTTCTTGCGTTTATTCAGAAGTCTGAAACCCGGAGGAAGTTGCGTAAAATTTGTTCAGTCATTTCTTACTCATGGGCTGATCATTGGTTCAGTAGTCAAACATTCTACGCTGAAGATTTTGAAGAACCATCTATAGCTCCGAATGACTACCCAAAAGCTTTCAAATGTTTGAAGTTCCACTGGAAAGCAGATGAATATCCAATCAGCCGGGATAGTCCGTATGAAAAATGTGCCTGTATAAAAGTAGGAGGTTTTTATAGAATAAAAACAAGTAAGAAAAGACTATAGTCGGACGGGGCCGACTATTTGATACCCTACTCCACTACTTTTGCAGGATCTTTTGGCGGATAAGAATACATTTTCAAAACAATTTATAATGAACATATGGGACCAATGTTTATTATTGAATAAAACCAAAAGTATCATAAAAACTTTAAGACGCTGTTTATAAATGGAAATCTAGAATTTTCTCTGTCACGATTCAGACCATTTCTTCACTGTCATATAATAACAAATTGTCGGATGGAAAAAATTATATATTTCTTTAACAAGTAAGAAACGACTATAGACGAACGGGACTGACCATGTGATACCCTATACATCTATATCTGGGCGTTATATCTCTGCGGAATTTGGTTTTCATGATTGCGACTTGTTGCTGCGGTCCGGTCATATACTCGTATACATAGCATTTTGTACATTGTCATTACTAGAAGGTCCCAGCGTTAAATGAAGATCCCAGAGCTAAAATTAAATTAAAATTATATGAAGATCGGTACCACCAAGTGTGTGTCTGGATACAATATTTCGAGGTGTTACATGATTTCTTTTAACAAACATAATGCCCTCTACACATTGTGGTGTATGACATGATACGTAATAAGAAGTGGAATGAACTTTTCTCCCAAAAACAGGACTAAGCATTTACGAATGAGACGTTTTATCCATGTGTGACAGTCGTAATCATTATAGTTTACATATCTTAATACGTTTTATTTACTCGAAATATTAGGATCGCTATATTTATGGCACCAAAAGTTCGAGGTATAACATTATGTTTGAGCAAAATCAAAAATTATACAGAAATTTAAAGACCCCCAGCATCACCTAGATTATTCCGATTTCTTTCAATGTTAAAGCGTGAAATTTCTCTGTCGTGGTTTCTCCACCATGATAGCGACAATTTCTTAATAATGAATGGGAAATAAAAATCTAGGTTTTTACACACAACAAAAAACTAAGGAACCCACATATATATTAGGTATCAGTTCCGTTATCAAATCGCTGCATTATTGCAATAAGCAGAAAGTAAAATATCAAGAGTTAATTTTGTCTATATAAGCTAGTTGGTAGAAATATAATTCCAGAAATTTAAATATGAACTAAAACTTGAATTTTAATATTTTTCACAACAAAGTTACGGCCAATTTCACACGCTAAACACCGTTCGATAATCATCCAAAATTATTGGTATCTTCATTGACCTAAACTCTAACCTCGTGCAAAATTTTGTTAGCATTGAACTATAACTACGACATGTTCGTGATTAAAATACACTACGTACTGTGAGATCCCTTTATACATTAGGCTGTAACTCTGCCATCTGACCACCTACGTCAACATAATTGACATCAATGGAAAGGTCAAGAGTTCCTCTTCCAAATAACGCTAACTGGAACTGAGTCTTCCAAGAAGAAAGATACATGTTGTAAATGTTGTAAATAATTTAAAATTTCCCGTCGATTGGACTATTATTGCGACCTACAGAGCAGCTACAAAATCGGTTAAAAATTTTGTATTTGGTCCATTTCACCCGCTAAATATTTCACGATCATCACCAATTAAAATAGCGATCTATCTCGTCTAGATATGAAAAATGGTATATAACATTGGGGGTCTACGACGAATATTTCGCGGTGTTACATGCATTTTTAGCAAAACAAACTTATAATACCCTTCCCACATTGTGGAGTAGGGTATAACAATATGGTATTAACGTGTTCAAGTTATGGAAATATAAATGTTTTGATGTAAATTTAAATTCTCCTTAACTATATTCTCCCTAACCATACTCCAGACAAATAAACAGGCGCTCCCATAAAAAATTTGGATTTGACATGACACTTTCTGCATTACCGGTGAACATTTTAAGGTAAAATTAAAAAATTACAAGGTAAAACTACTTACTTTACCCGATACTAAGTAATAAGTACGGTGGCACAGAACGTGTGTGTCCTCCGAATACCTGTCCGACGGCTGTGTGTTCAACGCTCATCGTATGCCAAAAAATTTTTGTTAACAAAATTACGAAGAATTGGTGCTGCACAACCCTTAATTACACTGTACAACAAAATTGAATTTTTTTTTTTTAAAATTACAAGAAACCCCGCACAGATTATGAAAGAGGACCGAAAAAAATAAGACACGTATATCGGCGTTTTGAAAGTTTACGTCGAGAAGTAACCTAAATAGGCGTGGCAAGTTCCGCCCATTTCTACAGGTTTTGAAATATTCGACATCAGATTTCTTGGAATCCTTGCATTTTAGGTATAAAGTTTCTTTGGCAATATTACTGGCAACAATGCGGGGTATCTTTTTATGAAAAAATTTAACCCTCATGCGAGTCACTAAAGGGGTCTTTTTGGTCCATTTTTTCAAAAACGTTTAAAAAGTCATTTAAAATGAGATCGTATCAGATCAAAATATTCTACAAAATTATTTGTCATAAAATTTTACTAAAGGTCCCCGAATACACCAAAACTCTAAACCGTACCTAAACGCCAGGAATCTGCCAAAAGTAAAATCACGTTTTAGGGTTAATGTTGTACTTTATCTGAGTTTACTAAGTTTTGTCCCACTAAATTTCATTCTAGATAGAAGACGTCAAAGACAAAAATATTCTCCATCAAATTTCAACATAAGTCGCAGAATAAATGAAATATGTATTTACAATATATATCAAGAAAATATATACATCAAGTTTGCCAACAAAACACCCAAATATTTTTATACCCTATACCACAATGTGGAAAAGGGTATAATAAGTTTGTTTTCCCAAAAATTCATGTAACGCCGCGAAATATTCGTCGTAGACCCCTCATGTGGTATACCAAACTTCATATCTCGACGAGATAAAGCGATTTAGCGATGTGTGTCCGTCCGTCCGTCCGTCCGTCTGTCCGTCCATTAAAAATTGTAATCAAGCTAGAGGCCGCAATTATGGACCGATTGTCACGAAATTTAGTATGGAGGTCGGGTTTGGACCAGAATAGAACTGATTAGTTTTTGGCGATGATCGTGAAATGTTAAAGGGATGAAATGGACCAAAAACAAAATTTTTGCTCGATTTTGTAGCCGCTCTGTAGGTCGCAATAATAGTCCGATCGGCGCGAAATTTTAAACGTAGTTTTGGTTTGAGATGAAGAAGTAGCGTGCAAGTCAACGGTATGATCGGATAATATTTAGCGGGTTAAATTGATCAAAACTTTTGTGTGAAAATTGGTAAAATTTCTAATGCACATCTTATAACTTTATCCCAAGAAGACGCGTTTAGTGGTATAGGGTATCACATGGTCGGCCCCGTCCGACTATAGTCTGTTCTTACTTGTTTTTGTATAAATTAGTTTTGTTCTTTTTTCGGGTTGATGCATGAAAGTAACATGAAATTTAGTTTTAGACGAAAGTTGTTAAAAGAAGAAATATTCTACACAAAATTTCACTGTAAGTCCCAGAACAAACTATAAATCTACGTAAAACACTTTGTTAAAAAAATGACGTTACAATATTAGATATTATAGGTAGAAATTATTTGTTAAACTTTTAGACACTTAATTAAAATTTATTCCATACTGAGTCAAAATCTCCTAAAATACTTCACATTTTGGGGATTGTGTCAAAAGAAGAAATATTCCAAATCAAATTTCATTATGAGTTTCTGAACAAAATAAATTTGTAGCTATAACATTTAACATCTCCCGAAGCTTTTGCTTTTTATATGTGATTTAGGACCATATTCTACCGTTTTTATTTACATTTTCGTTATCTGCGGTCACAAAATATATTCTATTGGTGTTTTTATACCCTCCACCATAGGATGGGGGTATATTAAGTTTGTCACTACGTTTGTAACTACTCGAAATAATCATTGTAGACCCCACAAAGTATATATATTCTTGATCAGCGTTCAATTCTACATCGATATAACCATGTCCGTCCGTCTGTCCGTCTGTCTGTCTGTCCGTCTGTCCGTCTGTGGAAATCACTCTAGCGTCCGAACGGATAGACGTAGGTTGATGAAATTTTGGGAAAATATGTTATATTTACGTAGGACTTTTGGTATTGAAAGCGGGCTATGTAGGTCCACGCTTTCGTATAGCCCCCATACAAAATGACGCGTGACGCGTCGTCGTTTTAAGGAATTTTTAAGATATTTAACCCATTTTACCACCGAATTGGTTGTAATTTGGTACTTTGTGTCTCCAGAGGCCAAAAAATATTCCTACCAAAGTTGGGTTATATAGGTCCACGTTTTGGTATAGCCCCCATATAAGGCCCCGTATAAAGTACGCGTCATTTTAATATATTTTGAATGTATTAGACTCATTTGACAACAGAATTGGTTGTAATTTGGTATTTTGTGTCTCCAGAGGCCAGAAAACATTCCTACCAAAGTTGGGTTATATAGGTCCACGTTTTGGTATAGCCCCCATATAAGACCCCTTATAAAGTACGCGTCATTTTAATAGATTTTGAATTTATTAGACCCATTTGACCAAAGAATCGGTTGTAACTTTGTATTTTGTGTTTCCAGAGGCTAAGAAACATTTCTACCATAAAATGTTTATATAGGTCCACGTGTTGATATAGCCCCCATAATACAATATCTCCCGATTTTCGATATTTTGAACGTTTTAGCCTCATTATCACACCGATATGGCTGAAATTTGGTATTTAGTCTTCTTTAGGCGTATAAAACTTTCCCCCTGAAATTTGTAGGTATAGGTCCACGCCATCATATAGCCCCCATAGAACGGTACCTTCCAAATTTCGGTATTTTGAAGGTTGTGGCCACATTAATCCACCGAAATGGCTAAAATTTGTGGTGGAGGGTATAAAAAGTTCGGCCCGACCGAACTTAACGCTTTTCTTACTTGTTTCATAATAAATTCTTTCAGAAGATTATGTGTGCTTGAACCAAACTGTTTTTGAAATATCTATGGTGAAAATATAGAGGGAAAATATTGACAACCCAGATCGGACTTTGTAAAATTACGTATTTTAGTACTATAAACTAAAATAAAGTCATCAGGATAAGTCGTAGGTTCCTGATATTGTATGTCAAAATTCGGGGATAGTCTACGGCTACTGTCCAGTGAATATATATCTGACATACGAGTCCTAACATCCATGATTTTGGCATGGTCCTAAATACTCCAATGATGGTAGCTACTCCTGCTCTGTCAAAATTGACTGAATTAACCCTTGAGATCTAAGTAACTAGTCATATCTTAATTACATGTTTTATGATCGTTCATTATAGTCCGGTCAAAATAGACATTGAAATAGCAAAAATTCCCACAGAGCTGAATTTTGGTGGAGTGCTAGGGTTTGCCATTGGAAGCAACGTCCTAAAAGTCCCCATCGATCCCATGTGTGCAAAACAAATTATTCGGGGTCAAAGGTCAAATTTTAAGGGTTTTTTAGGTTTTCGGATTTATTATTTGAAAATGGTTGATCTAATCAAAAAGTGACTAAAGTAAATATTGTAGACAGAAAAATTATCTACAAGTTTGACTTTTATAATTTTTTTCCTAGGAGGAACCATTCTTGAGATATAGCTGTTCTAAAAAACACATGATTTTTATGCACTTATAAGGGAAATATGCACATATTCAGACGAACCACCTAAAATAAGCGAAGTAATCGGGTTCTGTCCCCCAAAAAATATATCTTTTCTTATAGCTATCTTCTAAAAAAAGATCCAACAAAATCGGAGCGTGTTTAGTAGAGTTATTCAATGTTAGAGTAATTTTATGCGAAAATAGCCCATTTAACCCACATGTATAATCGAAAGCCCAACGGGAACGACCCCAACGAAAACTCTTCGATTTTTTTCAAGTTTTGTCCGAAGGTAGGGTTTGTTGCGCTGATTACGGAAATGTATAATTTTCAACGGTTGCGGATCCGGTTCGCCGGTTATTAGACCCGAAAGGCCAAATTTAAAAACCGGGTTAGACCCGGTTCTACTGAACCGATTACTGCATAGTGGATATCGTTTGAAAGCTTACGGAAGTATCTAACACATAGTGTCGTTACTTTAACCGGTTCGCCTCATAATGTACTTACGCGGCTAATTCTTTATTTGACCTTTAGATCGCGATATCTCGAAAATGGTAAGTCTTTTTTAAGAATCATAAAGACCATTCTTGTAGACAATTATTGAATCTACAACTTTTACTTTAGCCGGCTTTTGCTAAGTCTTACCGTTTTTGAGAAAAATTAAAAAAACTGAATAATGCCTCCAAAAATGACCTTTGACCCCGAATAACTTGTTTTGCACACATGGGATCGATGGGGACTTTTAGGACGTTGCTTCTAATGGCTAACCCTAGCTCTCCACCAAAATTCAGCTTTGTGGGAATTTTTGCTATTTCCCCCTTATACGCATGTCTATTTTGACCGGACTATTATACACACATGTATGTCAGTTTCTAAGGTTAATTCAGCCAATTTTATCAGAGCAGGAGTAGCTGTCATCATTATAGTATTTAGGACCATGCCAAAATCATGGATGATAGGACTCGTATGTCAGATATATATTCACTGGACAGTAGCCGTAGACTATCCCCGAATTTTCACATACAACCTACGACTTATCCTGAACCTACGACTTATCCTGATGACTTTATTTTAGTTTATAGTACTAAAATACGTAATTTTACAAAGTCCGATCTGGGTTGTCAATATTTTCCCTCTATATTTTCACCATAGATATTTCAAAAACAGTTTGGGTCAAGCACACATAATCTTCTGAAAGAATTTATTATGAATTTATTAGTATGAATTTATTTATTCGGCGACTTATATTGAAATTTGATGGAGAATATTTTTGTCTTTGACGTCTTCTATCTAGAATGAAGTTTTGTGGGACAAAACTTAATAAATTCAGATAAAGTACAACATTAACCCTAAAACGTGATTTTACTTTTGGCAGATTCCTGGCGTTTAGGTACGATTTAGAGTTTTGGTGTATTCGGGGACCTTTAGTAAAATTTTATGACAAATAATTTTGTAGAATATTTTGATCTGATACGATCTCATTTTAAATGACTTTTTAAACGTTTTTGAAAAAATGGACCAAAAAGACCCCTTTAGTGACTCGCATGAGGGTTAATTTTTTCCATAAAAATATACCCCGCATTGTTGCCAGTAATATTGCCAAAGACACTTTATACCTAAAATGCAAGGATTCCAAGAAATCTGATGTCGAATATTTCAAAACCTGTAAAAATGGGCGGAACTTGCCACGCCTATTTAGGTTACTTCTCGACGTAAACTTTCAAAACGCCGATACACGTGTCTTCTTTTTTTCGGTCCTCTTTCATAATCTGGCCGAATTATCTTGTAATTATTTTTTGTGTTGTACAGTGTTATCGTGCGAGGAATAAAAAGCGAATATTTTTCATCAAAAATAATTTTATTGTTTTCTACAGTATTCTACAGCATGACATACATGTATACATATGCATGGTGTCAGACCAATTGTTGAAGCCCTTCTTCCTCTCTGAATGAGACATCTCCCAAAACATGGTTTTGAATGCTTCAACAGTATTTTCCTGTGACGAAAATCGATGATCACGCCTTTTGTTCTTCATATGCGTTTTTTTTTAGATATTTTGGCATATAACTGCCAAACCATTGAGAATTTCGATCTAGCACTCAGACAAAAATTGTAGCCAAGTCAATAATTAAGAACTCTCTTGCACATAGCAACAGCATTGGAATGCTCCTTCAGGCAGTTTTGGCCTTGTGGTTAGAAAGCTTCAATTCAAAAATGGGAGGAGTACAATACCCGGAATTAGAAACGCGTAGGGTCCAATAAGGTGTTCAAATCGCCCCACCCTATTGTACATAAACGGATTAGAAATACATATGTATATTAGGGTTATGACTTTTTTACTTTTTTCTCAAAAATGATGTCCTGTAGATCCTGTCCTGTATTTAAGTATGAAAAAACGTCACGTACAAAAACGATACGAGCGCAAATAAACACTCTGATCGAGAATTTCTTTGGCACTAACCTAAACTCTAGCAACTTCACTTGCAAACAAAACCAAATTTTCCCACTGCTATGCGTTCGTCGATTCTCGACGAAAAAAACACATAACTAATTTGTTGGTATTGCATACTACAGCAATAAACAACATTTTGACGGTGCCCGGTCTCACAATTAGGAGGGTTGGCGTTTTTTGTTTGGGATGACGACTTCTATTTTGTTTTTCAAAATAGTCAGGCTTAGTGCCAAAGAAATTCTCGATCAGAGTGTTTATTTGCGCTCGTATCTATTTGAGCTAGCAATTGACACTTGGGTATAAAAAGTTTCTTGTTGAAAAACAAGAAATAAGGGAACTGATGAAGATCTGTGGCGAGATCTGAAACTATAGTATTCCCTGCCTTACCCCTTGGTAAAAACCGTCAATTTTTTCCCACTAATAAATTAAAGTTGTTTTAATAAAATATTAAAACAACGACTATGGGATTAAGCCTGACTAGTTTGAAAAACAAAATAGAAGTCGTCATCCCAAACAAAAAACGCCAACCCTCGTAGTTATCAAATGATGATAAATTTAGTAAGGAACAAAATGTTATTCCATTTTCCTTATGTCGTGTGGATGTAAAGTCTATTTTCAGTTTTATGCCTGCTCATTAGACAGCGGAATTTTATGCAACCCCTATTTTTGGTCCAATTCATGTCAAATTTTGGGATTGGGCATATTTTTGGCTTCTGATTAAACTGGAATTGAAACATAGACATATGCAACATTATGCAAAATGCATAAATTTTTGCATATGCAAATTTTATGCATTTTACATATTTTCTTTTGCAACAAATATGTATTTCAATAATAGGTACAAAAATGTTTGTATGTACAATTTTTATACCCTCAGCATTTATGCTAACGAGGGTATATACACTTTCATACGGGCAAAATGCGCCTCATCGAAATAATGGTTTTAGACCCTAAGTATGTTTTGACGAAATGTGTTTCAGACAATTTGGAGTCGATTTAGCAACGTCCGTCCGTCTGTCTGTCTGGCTGGCTGCTGCGCACGATAACTCTCGAACGGATGAACCGATTTGGTCCAAAATTTGGCTTTCTAAATATTTTGTCCAAACTTAGTTTAAGTTCGAAGATGGGTTATATCGGTCTACTCCTTCCGGTACCTCCCCCACAAAAATTCGAAAATGTTCGGAAAATTTGTGTGCACGATAACTCTTGAAGGGAGTAACCGATATGGTCCATACTTTGCACATCGTGAAATTTCTACCAAACTTAGATTAGGTTCCAATATGGACTCAATCGGTTAATGCCTTCGGGTACCTCCCACACAAAATTTCGGAATAGTTCACTTTAGGACCACCGTGGTGCAATGGTATGGACGCCCGCCTTGCACGTAGAAGGTCGGGGGTTCGATTCCCCAGCCAGGCAACATCAAACATTTTTCAATGGTGGCAAAATACCCCTCAGTAATGTTGGCGACATTTCCTGAGTATTTCAGCCTTGAAAAACTTTTCCACAAATGGTGTCCTAAGACACGCCGTTCGGACTCGGCGATAAACAGTAGGTCCCATATTTGCTAAATATGAATCGGTGTGCACTCACTGATATGAGAGAAGTCTCCTTTGTCCCGTATGGGATGTTGTGGAACAATGTTTTTTTTTTTTTTTGTTTTGTTCACTTTAGGACCTGCTCTCGAATCGAAAAAACCACTATGACACCGTGCATAGTGGTTGGAGCGCAAGATTTCTCTCGAACGGATGTGCCGATTCGATCCAAAATATGACCTTCATAATATTTTGTCCAAACTTAGTTTAAGTTCAAAGATAACCCATATCGGTTCACTCATTCAGGTACCTCCCCCTCAAAAGTTCAAAAATGTTCGGAAAATTTGTGCGCACGATAACTCTTGAAGGGAAGGCCCGATTTGGTCCATACTTTACGCATCCTAATATATCTACCAAATATAGATGAGGTTTGAATATGAATTATATTTGTCCATTCCTTCGGGTACCTCCCATACAAACTTGGATTTCTGTTGAAGCAACTTGCAATCGCTGTCTCAAATACGACGGTAACAGTTTTTTCAGTGGCAAGCCCATACTTCTTGTGAAAACAGCCCGAAAGTTGTAAAAACCCCTATGGTACCATATGTAATAGCTGAAGAGCACAATAACTCTCGAACTGATAAACCGATTAGGTCCAAAATTTGGCCTTCGTCATATTTTGTCCAAACTTAGTTTAACTTCTAAAATGGCCCATAGCGGTCTTCTCCTTAAGATACCTCCCCCACAAAAGTTCAACATTTGTGTCCAAGTGCAGTTTAGGGTCTGTTCGGAAATTTATACCGATGATGTTCTTTGTGGTCCGGTTTACAAGAGGTACCGTACTATGGGGGTTATATGAAGACGTGAACTTATACCGAGAAATTTCAGGTGGAAGGTTTTATACCCCCAACGAAGACTTAATACCAAATTTCAGTCATTTAGCTGGGATATTGAGACTACAACTTTCAAAATACCCCAATTCGGGAGGTACCGTTCTATGGGGGCTATATGAAGACGTGGACCTATACTGACAAATTTCAGGTGGAAAGTTTTATACTCCCAACGAAGACTTTATACAAAATATCAGCCATTTATGTGTGATGTTGAGGCCACAACCTGTAAAATATCGGAAATCGGGGGTACCGTTCTATGGGGGCTATATGAAGACGTGGACCCATGCGGACAAATTTCAGGTGTAAATTTGCATACCCCTAACGAAGACTTAATATCACATTTCAGCCATTTCGGTGGGATTTTTAGACCACAAATTCTTGTATATATTTTTGCATATGCTCATTTTATGCAAATATGTAAAAATATGCCAAAATATGCACGAGTTTCTGTCTAATCAGATTTTCTCTACGATCATCCTAACCATATATACATTTGCATAGGATTCCGCTGTCTACTGCTCATATAGAAACATTTTCAAAGAACCACCTTATAATTAAGATTTTATCTAATCTAAAGTAAGTCATAAAGAGAGTGAAAACAAGTAAGAACGGCGTTAAGTTCGGCAGGGCCGTTCTATTGGGGCTACATGAGGGCGTGAACCTATACCGACACATTTTAGGTGTTAAGATTCATGACTAAATACCAAATTTCTGCCATTTCGGTGGGATATATGGGACAAATTTTAGGTGCTAAGATTCATACCCCCAATGAAGACTAAATACCAAATTTCTGCCATTTCGGTGGGATATTGAAGGCACAACCTTCAAAATACGGAATATCGGTAATTATCTTCTGGAATATTTTATACCCCCATTGAATACTAATACTACCCTTGCTGATGTATGGTTCCGAAGCCTGGGTACTTTCGCAAGCAGATAAGGCAGTGATTGGCGTGTTTGAGAGAAAAATTCTTCGAAAGATCTACGGACCAATCTGCGTTGACGGTGAATATCGACGTCGTATGAACCACGAGCTGTATCTGCTATACAACGACATCAATATAGTTAAATGTATCGAGATGCAACGATTGCGTTGGCTAGGCCATATAATAAGAATGAGCGATAATGAACCCGCTAAAAAGGCGTATAAATTCGAGCCACATGGCGGTGCACGCATAATTGGCAGGCCAAAGAATAGATAGCGCAAAAATGTGGATGAAGAGATGACAAGGCGCGGTATTCTAGAAAGCGAAGCACTAAAGAGAGCGAATTGGAGATCTTTTCTTAGTTCGGTCTATGGAACAAATGTTCTGTAATGGGCCAGCTAAGTAAGTAAGCATTGAATAATAAATTCTAAATTTCATCCATTTCAGTGTGATAATGACGCTGAAACTTTCAAAATACCGAAAATCGGGAGGGACCGTTCTATTGCGGCTTTATAAGGGCGTGGACGTATTACGACAAATTTCAGGTGGAAAGTTGTATAGCCCTAACAAAGACTAAATACCAAATTATAGCCTTTTTGGTGGGATATTGAGCCACAACCTTCAAAATACCGAAAATTAGATGGTACCGTTCTATGAAGACGTGGACCTATACCAACCAATTTCATATGTAAGGTTTAATACCCCAAATGAAAGCCAAATACTAAATTTAAGCCATTTCCCTGGAATATTGAGGCCAAGGTTGTAGCATAAAATACCGGAAATTAGAAGGTACCGTTATATGGGGGCTATACTAAGGCGTACCTTCGTCATATTTTGTCCAAATTTAGTTTCAGTTCAAAGATGGGCAATACTGTCCCACAATTTCCGGTACTTCCCACCACTATTTAAAAAATGTCACTAAAATTGTATGCACGATATATCTTTAACGGGGCAACCAATTTGGTCCAAACTTTGGATATCCTAATATTTTGTCTAAATTTAGTTTTTCTCGGCCCGTATCGGTCCTCTCCTTAGGGTAGCTCCCCGACAAAAGTTCAACATTTGTCTCTAAGTGCAGTTTAGGGTCTGTTCGAAGATCCTTTGGAAATGTATACCGATGCTGTTCTTTGCGGTCCTGTTTACATCGATATTATGTTTTCGTGGACAAGTCCATGCTTCCTGTTCCAAAATTTATACAATGACCCACTGAAACGACTAGTGGTCCACTTCCAAAAGAGACAAAATTCAGAAAAGACTCTAAATACATTCGATCTGTCCGTAGATGAAAGTTTCAATTCACATAGGCTGAGGGTATATCTCTGTCGGCAAAGCCGACTGATACTTTTTTACTTGTTTTATTATCAATGAATGAATTAAGTATGCATAATCCATTAATGCATACCTGTGTTTATAAATATATTGATTAATGGAACACTTTCTCCACGTATCACAAATTCAATTAATTAAATTTCATTTAATTTCCAACGGTTTTACACGTTTATACAACCTTGACATTCATAAAGAGAAATTTTTATAGAATATTAAAATTTGCACTTAATTAAATAATCAAATTCGAATAAAATGAATTTTTAATTAGCCACGAAGAAATCATATTAAAATTATTATAGATCTCTTCGACAAGCTGGTCGATTTTAAAAATTTTGTTATAATTACTAGTTTTTAAATTTTCATTTATTATACAATGTTCTTCCTAAATGTTTTTTTTATAATTCAATAAATAATAAACCAATAACATAATTCAAAATAATTTATTAAAAAAACATAAAATTATATTGAGCATTAATTAAACGAATCGAGTTTGTTGTTTAAGTCTTTTGTGTAGATGCAAAAGGCAGCATAATGTTCTTTTCGTAGTTTCAAATCAAATTATAATATTTATGGATTTATAATGTTATTTGAAATTTGGGCACTTGTTACGGTAGTACAGATAATATTTCAAGATTTACGGATCAATGCATTTAAAAATTCAATTCTGTGTGGAGCGAGATGATCATTCAAGAAATATTTGTATTGTTCTAAAAATAATTTTAATTGGGGACTAACAGTAAATTCGTAATTAAAAAAATGCCACCACCTTTAAATTACCGTTTTTTTGCAATATTCCCCAATACCAAAAACTCTCCCGACTTTAATGGCCATTATGTGATTATTACGGCAATTAAGGTTGTTTAGCAACATGTTTTTGAATGCATATCACTGTGGCCCAACAAGAGCCACCTAAACCCGAATAACAACCAAAAATGCATAAAGAAAATAATAATTCCATAAAAATACTAATCTGACATATTTCTTTTATTTTAATTTGCATAAATTAAATGACAAAGTTGGGCGAAATGCAAACTTGTTTTTTTTTATTAATTTAGAACATTTCTTCTGCTTGCTCTTTCGTGTTTGGTTGCGCAATTGATTTTTTTGCATATATAGGCAAGGTAAGATCTGCAACAGTCACCATTCAAGTGTCAGCTATTTCAAGCACCACACCAACCATCAAACCTAATCAGTCAACATGAAATTCCTCATTGTCTTCGTTGCTCTCTTCGCCATTGCCTTGGCTGCTCCTCGTCCTGAAGTTGAAATCGTCAGAAACGACTCTGATGTAGGACCCGAAAGTTATAACTACGCTGTCGCTACTTCCGATGGTACCGAACACAACGAAAGTGGCCAACTCAAGAATGTTGGTTCTGAAGACGAGGCCATCTCTGTCCAAGGTGCTTACACCTGGATCGATGAACAGACTGGCGAAAAATTCACCGTCACCTATGTTGCTGATGAAAACGGTTTCCAACCCCAAGGTGCTCATTTGCCCGTTGCCCCCGTGGCCTAAATGACAAAAAATAATAAATAAAATTTGCTGACAAAAAAATAAAAATTGTATTTTTTAATTAATGAACACACGGGAAGGTTAGTAGCTCAGTCGGCAGCGACTGACGTGAGGGATTTGGGGAATTTAGCTATTCCAAGGACATTACATTGCTACTTGAGGTTGAAGTGCTTCGCCGCGGCAAAAACATAAACGTTAGTTGCTGCAAATTTAAACACCAGAAAAAGTTACAAAAAAACGTTACCGCCCATTTTGTGATCAGAAATATGTGCGCCTAAGCCTCAACCCAAGACAAGGATGAACAGGCTAAAGATATATTTTACTAGCTACTACAAATGCATGACCGATAGTGTTTAAGTTAACAGCACCAATTATAGAAAAGTTTTGCATGGCCGAAATACTCAGGAAGTTTCGCCACCGAATCGAACACAGAGTGCAAGTCAGGTGCACATCCATTACCCCACATTAACAGCCAAAGGATAAACCACTCCACAAGAAGATACAAAATCGATTGTAGATATAAGAAGCCTTCACCAAGGAACCCATGGTACAACAGGACTTCTTTCATATTTAATGGCGTGGTTGTAACAGATCCGAAGAGGTGTGCAGGTTATCTTAGCAGACAATTTACTGAGCACCACGATAGCGATCAGACGAAAATAAATCCGTTATGAATACCAGAAGCCTTCTCCCAGGAACCCATGGTACAACAGGACTTCTTTCATATTTAATGGCGTGGTTGTGACAAATCAAAAGAAGTGCGCAGATTATGTTTGCAGACAATAAGTGTTTTATGTCGTTTATGATCTCTTTCTGCTGAGAAGGAATTTCAATGTTGATGTTAAAACAATTGGAGGAACCAGGAGACAAGTATCTGAACACAATCATCGTTAACTACCTTTATAGTTCCCGAAGCCTGACGAATGAGCAGGATGGTCCTATAACCAATGATGGGCTCGCACCTATAACCAATGATGCCAATAAAGGTGAAATCATACAGGCCGATCTCACTTTGCCACCAATAGGAAATATTCTTGAAATGTTACTCTTCCCCAGCATTAGAGCGCATTATTCTGTTGTGGTACATCGACATGGGTTCGGTAGGCAGCATACAAACCATTTCCACGTATTTTAGCCGATATCTGATCCACAACAGATCGTCTCACATAACAGTTATGATCGCATTCGAGAAAAGTACTACCCTCCGGCTTTTTTAGAAACGTTTGGTCACCAACTCTATGTTGTTGTAACAGTGTTTTTTATTATGTTTGTATGTTCGTTCCTCTGTTCACTCTGGCTCTGGGTCTATCTCCAGTTCCAGAAAAATGGCTGCTTCGATGGGATATAGCCACAGATCCACTGGAGTTGGATGGGTAGGTTTGGCGGGGCATTTGAAAAGGTGTTCTGTGTCGTGCGGGGCCATGCTGCATACTGGGCAGGTGTCTTGCACGGCGCGATCGATTTCCGCCCAATAAGAATTTAGGCGACTGCAATATCCCGAGCATAGTTGAGCCAAAACTACTCTGGTAAGTCGTGGTAGCTGACGCTCCTCAGCTGCGATAGATGGGGGATGTACTCCGACTACTTCATTCACACTATAATTGCTTAAGGCCTTGGCAACTGCGTCCATGTGAATGCTATTCAAACCTGTTTGATATGCTTGTTGATCTAGGGGTTCTCTCCTGTATCGTTGGACCTCTCCCTCTAGAGCATGGATATCCTTCCTGATCTGCCTGAATGTGTCGGGCCTACCCACAAGATGGTGATGTGGAAATGTGGTGGTCTGTGGAAATCACTCTAGCGTCCGAACGGATTGACGTAGGTTGATGAAATTTTGGGAAAATATGTTATATTTACGTAGGACTTTTGGTATTGAAAGCGGGCTATGTAGGTCCACGCTTTCGTATAGCCCCCATACAAAATGAAGCGTGACGCGTCGTCGTTTTAAGAAATTTTTAAGATATTTGGCCCATTTGACCACAGAATTGGTTGTAATTTGGTATTTTGTGTCTTCAGAGGCCAGAAAACATTCCTACCAAAGTTGGGTTATATAGGTCCACGTTTTGGTACAGCCCCCACATAAGGCCCCTTATAAAGTACGCGTCATTTTAATATATTTTGAATGTATTAGACCCATTTGACCAAAGAATCGGTTGTAACTTTGTATTTTGTGTTTCCAGAGGCTATGAAACATTTCTACCATAAAATGTTTATATAGGTCCACGTGTTGATATAACCCCCATAATACAATATCTCCCGATTTTCGATATTTTGAACGTTTTAGCCTCATTATCACACCGAGATGGCTGAAATTTGGTATTTAGTCTTCTTTAGGCGTATAAAACTTTCCCCCAGAAATTTGTAGGTATAGGTCCACGCCATCATATAGCCCCAATAGAACGGTACCTTCCGAATTTCGGTATTTTGAAGGTTTTTTCCACATTAATCCACCGAAATGGAGCCGCATAGCTTACCACAGACCGACCTATCGCGTTATATGTGGTCAACAAGGTTTCTTTATCTGCACCAAAAGTGCTGCCGGCTAGGGACTTGAGGACCTTGTTCCTACTTTTCAGCTTGTCGCAGATAGCTGTGGCGTGTGCACACGATGTGAATGTAGTGTCGAATGTGACCCCTAAAATTTTAGGGCAGTTTGTGGTCGGAATTCTGCTACCGTCGACCAACACATTCAACTTACGTCCAAACTGCGCTGTCCATGTGGTGAACAGAGTGGCTGTAGATTTTGTGGCGGAAATCTGCATATTCCTCGAATGGAAAAAGGTGGTAAGATCGGTTATATAGTTGTTCAGTCTCTCACAGATGTCATCAGGATAGGTACCCGACGACAGAATCGTGCAATCATCCGCATACGTTACGTTCTCGATGCCGTCTGGATGGGGCGGAGTACAGGAGAGGTAGAGGATAAGTCAAGCGCCAAAATCACTGTTCTATCGCACGGTCGTCTCTGGTTGAGTCCTTGACAGATATATGTGGTAATGGCGTGCAGCGCTGTTGTCGGGCTGTACTGCTTACGGAATCCATGCTGATGATCGGCAACTTGATAACTATTTCTGATACTGGGTAGGAGTAAGGCCTCAAGTGTCTTTGATAAGGGCGACAAAAGCGAAATCGGCATATACGACTCACTTTTGCTGGCATCCCTACCTGGCTTCCGTAGTGGGACCACCCTGCCCATTTTCCAGACTTCGGGAACAACGAGGGTGGCTAGCGACAAGTTGAGAACTTTAGTGAGATACTCCACTCCCGGCTCATCCAGCTGCTTCAGCATTACCATGGAGATTCCATCAAGGCCCAACGCTTTGGATGATTTATCGTTTCTGATGGCATTGGCAACATCATCCATTGTATATTGTGGTGGTTCATCCTCGGCAGGAAGAGATCTGATGCGACGCAATACTCTTCTCTTCGCCCTGTCACACTCGGGGTGCTCGACAAACTGTCGATTGAAATTACTTGCGCACCTCTTCGGGTCAGTCAACGTAACGTCGCCAAACGTGACTGAGGTCCTATCTTCCTTTCTTCCAGGGTTCGAGAGTGACTTAACCGTTGCCCACAATTCACTTATACCTGCTCCAATGTTGCAGCTCTTCAGATGATTTAACCATTTGTTCCGCCTATGCTCGCTCATTTGCTAATCCCGTCGCCTCTGCTGGAAAGTTTGGTCTTACTTCGGGTATTCGGCCAGCAGTGATCATGTCTCGGAACGTCCTTTCCGCTACCCGAACTTCAGAAGGATTGGGCAATTCTCTGAAGCGGTGATTGGTGAACTCTCTGAAAGCCGGCCAATCAGCTTTCTTATGATTGACGAACGTGGGGCGTTCAGAGGTGATGAAGTCAGGTGGTCTACTAATGTGACACGATGGTTATGTCTGGCGAACTGTGACACTCTCCTCTAGTTCTGGTAGGGGCGTCCTCATTGACCGTGCAAAACGTAGAGCTATCAATCTGCTCAGCCAGCGCTGTACCTCCCTGGTCGTTTCCGAGGGCCGAATGCCACCTCTCATAAAGTCCCCCAGGACCAGACGATTATGACCTTCCAAGAGCGGGCTAATGTCAGGCCTATAATCTGAGAACCAACTCTATGTGTGACGCAATTCATACGTGGAATTCGGAAACAACAAATCTAAACCCCATGATTTCTCCGGAACTGCTTAACTTATATCTATCTGTACCCTGTCGGACTTTTATCAACCAGTTTATAAAATGGTTGATAATAATTGGATTATTTGTAGACTGACTATAAACCGGTTGAAAAGTCATCTAGAGATCAACCACTTAAAAAAAATGTCGACAATTGTCCATTTCTGCACTACTATTCAACTAACTTTAAATTGGTTGAAAAGGCATCTATAGATCAACCACTTTGAAATCAAGAACACGTACTTTCAACAAAGTATTTCTGTTTGTCAAAAAATAAAGCACAAATGTATAAATAATTCACATTTGTTTTTTCTTAATAAATTTCATATAAATACAGCATCCAATAATAGAACCCATAAAAGGGAACACGAAGGAAATATACAAATTTATCCTCTTATTCTCTCTAACAAAACATAACAGAGAGAGAGAAAGAGATAGATGGAGAATATGAAAAGTCAAAGTCATTGTTTTTACGCTATTATTTAAACTCACTACTAATAGGCTTAAAAAAGTTAGTTTATAATCAGTTGAAAAGGCATCTAGCGATGGACAATACTAACTACTTAGGCGCTCATCGCCTTGTAAAAGTAGTCACTTGGCATAAAGGAACATAATCGATAAAAAGCCTGTTATGTTTACAAAAAAGCTAGTTTTGAGTTAACTTTAAATCAGTTTCAGTCCCTACTGGGTAATTCCATGCCCACCCCAACTTATTGATCCTGTAGAGTTCTTCTATGCGTGGAACCCTACCTCCCGCTTATCGAAAGGTTTGGGCCTCATTATCGTACCGAAATTACGTTGGACTATTTTCGGTGAAAACTTCATAAGACTCTCGAAATTTTGAACTTTTGTGAAGGCGGAAGCAATTTTCCGATATTGGTTTTCTTGGAACGTAATTACTATTTGCAAAGTTTCATCAAAATCGTATACCCAATTCGCAAATTATCTTGCACGTTAGAGATTTTGGGTCACTGTTTCAGCACACCGATGATCTACTTTATTTTACTTCGCTTTAGAAACCGATTTCGTTCCGCAGATAATATCCGTCAACCGACTGGGTCCCATATTTGTCTTTCGTAATATTTTGTCCAAATTTAGTTTAAGTTCGAAAATGGGTAAAATCGGTCCACTTCTTCCTGTACCTTACCCACATTAGTTCAAAACTTTTCGCTAAAATGGTGCGCACGATAACTTTCGAAAGCAGTAACCGAGTTGGTACATATTTTGCACATCGTAAAATTTCTACCAGACATAGATGAGGATCCAACATGGACTCTATCCGTCTACTCCGTCGGGTACTTCCCACACAAAATTTCGGGAAAGTGCAGTTTAAAACATCCTTACAAATGTAATAACTTGTATTGGCTGTCCTCATTACGACGGTACAAACTTTTTCAGACGCAAGTCCATACTTCCTAAGAAAATGGCCCGTAAGCTGTGAAAAACCCCTGTGGCACCATATGTAGTGGTTGAAGCGCAAGTTAACACTCGAACGGATCAGCCGATTCGGTCCTAAATTTGTCTCCGTAATATTTTGTTCAAACTTCGAACGTAAGCCAAATCGGTCCACTCCTTTGGGTACCTGCCCCACAAATGTTCAAAACTTTTCTTAAAAATGGGGCGCACGATAACTCTCGAGAGCAGTAACCGAGTTGGCCCATATTTTGAATCTTGCAACATCTCTACAAGGCATATATCTGGTTTGAATATTAACTATATACGTAGGTCTACTCCTTCGGTACACAAAATTTCGGAAAAGCGCAGTTTAAGACCTCCTCATGAAGCCCTTTCCGATTCGGTCCAAAATTTGGCTTCGTAATATTTTGTCCAAACTTCGAAGGCAAGTCATATCGGTCCACTCCTTTGGGTATCTGCCCCACAAAAGTTCAAAACTTTTCTCTAAAATGGGGCGCACGATAACTCTCGAGAGCAGTAACCGAGTTGGCCCATACTTTAAACCTTGTAACATCTCTCCAAGGCATATATCAGGTTTGAATATAAACTATATAGGTATACTCTATATAGGTCCTCCTCGTGAATCCCTTTGATTTTTGTAACAACTTCTATTCGCTGCCCCCATTACGACAGTACAATTTTTTCCAGGGGCAAGTATAAAATACCCTTATGGCACCATATGTAGGGGCTGCAACGCACGGTAACTCTCGAACGGATCAGCTCACTCTGTCCAAAAATGGTCCATATCGGTCTTCTCTTTAGGTTCAACATTTTTGTTTAAGTGAAGTTTAGGATCTGTTCGAAGATACTTTTATACGGAAGCTACTCCTTGTGGTCCTGTTTATAGCGATATTGTGTTTTTCGTCGGCATGTCCATGCATCCTGTAGTCCATGCCTGATGTAGTGGTCCAAAAGCTCTAAATTATACGGTGACCAACTTAAATGACTGGTGGATATCTATCGAAAAGGAATGATTCCCAAAATAAGGGTAATTTCCGCTACACTTTTAAGCTTTAAGTTCATACGTCCAAAAAATGCCATAAAATTCGGAAAACCCTCTATGTACATAATTTTTAGGAAAGAAGATCCTGGTTGTTTTGCAACTTTTCGATCTGTACATAGATGAAAGTTCCAACTCACACAAGCTAAGGGTATACATATATCAAATTGTTCCATGGTTCCTGGACTAACACAATATGTATATGTATTCGTATACAAATCTACTTGTCGATATCGGCCAATGGATTTTCGGGATAGTTTTCCTTTAACGTATTTGCTAGAATCATAATACGGCTAGAAAATCCATGGTTGCACATTAAATATTGCTCCTTTTTATTAATAAAAAAACAACATATTCTTTAAATTATAAAATTATCTTTTTTATTTACAGTTTTAATAACAAAGAATGGAAAAAAAAACACCTTTCAACATTCCACCAACTTAGGCGACGGGGGCAACGGGCAAATGAGCACCTTGGGGTTGGAAACCATTTTCATCAGCAACATAGGTGACGGTGAATTGTTGACCAGTCTCTTCATCGACCCAGGTGTAGGAACCGCGGACAACGATGGCTTCGTCTTCGGAACCAATATTCTTGAGTTGGCCACTTTCGTTGTGTTCGGTACCATCGGAAGTTGCGACAGCGTAGTTATAACTTTCGGGTCCTACATCAGAGTCGTTTCTGACGATTTCAACTTCAGGACGAGGAGCAGCCAAGGCAATGGCGAAGAGAGCAACGAAAACGATGAGGAATTTCATGTTGATTGGTGATTTCTGGCAAATGGCTAACACTTGTTTGATACATTTCTCCAAAATGAGGCTTAAATTTATATTGAAATAATCATTTGGCAAACTATAGCTAGAAACATAAAAACAATAACAAAAAACATGATCAACAATATAATTTTGTGTATCAGTGCGATTTGCATAAACAGCATGCCTGACTTCCTGATGTGGTCGGTGGTGAATTGTTTGTGTTAAGTTTTAGGGTGTGTCATCCACCCATTAAAAGCCATATGACAATAATTAAGCCACTTTATATTGTACTAGCAAAATGCCCGCTCCTTCGTAAGCGGAAAAGGAATAATATACAAATAAACAATATTTAATAATGAGCACACTGAAAATGTTGATGTACTAATACCTATTTGAATTGATATTTAATTTCTTTCAAGTACTGCTCGTATACGTTTTATTCGAATTTCAAAAAAGACCTCTACACTTGAACAGCGGCCTACATTTTAAATTCCAGTCCATGTTTTATTAGAACGACCGAATTTTGGAATTTTTGAAATCAAAATGTAGATAACCATTATTCCGAAGATGTTACCCTATATAACAGTTCATTTTTGAGACATTTTATTTTAGATCTACCTTTTCAAATGAACTTACAATAACATTTAGAATAGACAACAAAGATAAAAACAATTTTGTTGAAAAGGTACGTTTGACTTTTTGATTTCAGTACATTATTTAAAAACCGAATTCGTGTTAACCTAGAAACAATAGTACATTATTCAGTACAATTTTTTAAAATCCAGGACCTTAGCTCAAATGTTACAGTTTTAGCTCTACTTGTTCACCCAATATCAATGGTATTTCATGTAGGAACCTTTCATACATTTAAAGGCGGATTTAAATAAACATTCTGATACAATCTCAACAGTTATCCTCACAACAAATTTCATTTATCGATTCACCCAGTACCAGTGCTTCAATATTTGGTATTATTTAATACTTCTAGTACACTTATTGTACGACCACCTCTAACAATGAACCTGACAAATCAATAATATATCAGAATTTCACTTCTATACCAAATTTATTGCAATTTTGTACTTTTCACGCACTAATTATATAATTCCATCTTCATTGCTACACCCAACTTCAATTTCAATAGAATTTATTACATTTCGTATTTCTCAATAAATCATACAGCCCTCAGCCTAATTTTAGAATTTGTATGCATTTCAAAAAATCCGTATCTAAACACCAACACAATCCATCATACAACAATTCGAAATTCCACCTATATCCCATCATGCAACTCCAAACTGGTACCAAAATTAATACTTATAGTATGTACATATGAGTTTCAAAAATTACTTCCTTTTATCCAAAACATCCTCTCTATCTCCACTCTAAACGTCAACTGCTATACTAATACCGATTTTCACAATTTCAGCTCTACCCCTTTACACAATAACAATTTGGACCAAATTCTGTGTCATTTAGTAATTTTCGTACACTTATTGTACCTATATCCACAACCACATCCATATCTCAACCTTACACACCAACAGCGGCTATAATACCAAATTTCCGAATTCCACCTCTATTCATAATACCATTAATACTTTTTGTATGAAAGTACAAATTTCAATAACTAACTCCAACAGTAATTGCGAATATCAGGATTCCACCTCTATCCGTCCACCCAAATCTAAATTTTACCAAATTTAGTACCATTTATTAATTTTCGTACCCATAAGTACGAATATCCGAAACTACCTCAATGCTACACTCCATATGTAATCTTAATTATAAATTTCAGGATTCCAGCTCTATCTGTACACCCAAATCCAAAATGTACCAAACTTAGTACCATTTAGTACTTTCCGTACCCATAAGTACGAATTTCCGAAACTACCTCAATCCTACACTCCATAAGTAATCTTAATTCCAAATTTCAGGATTCCAGCTCTATCCGTCCACCTTAATTTAAATTGTACCATATTTAGTACCATTTAGTACTTTCCGTTCCCATAAGTACGAATTTCCAAGACTAAGTCAATCCTACACTCCAAAAGTAATTAAATTCCAAATTTCAGGATTCCAGCTCTATTCGTTCACCCAAATCCAATTTGTACCAAATTTAGTACTTTTCGTACCCATAAGTACGAATTTCAAAAAAACTTCCTCAATCCTACACTGCAACAGTATCCTTAATTCGAAATTTCAGGATTCCAACTCTATCCGTTCACCCAAATATAAATTGTACCAAATTTTGTACATTTTGTACTTTCCGTACCCATAAGTATGCATTTCCAAAACTACCTCAATCCTACACTCCATCAGTAACATTAATTCGAAATTTCAGGATTCCACCTCTATCCGTTCAACTAAATTTAAATTGTACCAAATTTAGTACCATTTAGTACTTTCCGTACCCATAAGTACGAATTTCCAAGACTAACTCAATCCTACACTCCAAAAGTAATTAAATTCCAAATTTCACCCAAATCCAAATTGTACCAAATTTAGTATATTTAGTACTTTCCGTACCCATAACTACGAATTTCCAAAACTTCCTCAATCCTACACTCCAAGAGTAACCTTAATTCGAAATTTCAGGATTCCAAGTATGAATTTCCAAAACTACCTCAATCCTACACTCCAACAGTAACCTTAATTCGAAATTTCAGGATTCCAACTCTATCCGTTCACCCAAATATAAATTGTACCAAATTTAGTACATTTAGTACTTTCCGTACCCATAAGTATGAATTTTCAAAACTACCTCAATCCTACACTCCATCAGTAACCTTAATTCGAAATTTCAGGATTCCAACTCTATCCGTTCAACTAAATTTAAATATTACCAAATTTAGTACCATTTAGTACTTTCCGTACCCATAAGTACAAATTTCCAAGACTAACTCAATCCTACACTCCAAAAGTAATTAAATTCCAAATTTCAGGATTCCAGCTCTATCCGTTCACCCAAATCCAATTTGTAGCAAATTTAGTACCGTTTACTACTTTTCGTACACATAAGTAAGAATTTCCATAACAACCTCAATCCTTCACTCCATCAGTAATATTAATTCCAAATTTCAGGTTTCCATGTCTATCTAAATCCAAAGTGTACCAAATTTGGTACCATTTAGAACTTTTCGTACACATAAGTATGAATTTCCAAAGCTACCCCCATATCTCAATCGTACACTTCAACGGTAATCTAAATTCCAAATTTCATTTTTTCAGCTCTATCCGTTCACCCAAATTCAAATTGCACCAAATTTAGTACCGTTTACTACTTTTCGTACCCATAAGTAAGAATTTCCAAAACAACCTCAATCCTTCACTCCATCAGTAATATTAATTCCAAATTTCAGGTTCCATGTCTATCTAAATCCAAATTGTACCAAATTTGGTACCATTTAGTACTTTTCGTACACATAAGTATGAATTTCCAAAACTACCCCCATATCTTAATCGTACACTTCAACGGTAATCTAAATTCCTAATTTCAGGTTTTCAGCTCTATCCGTTCACCCAAATCCAAATTGTACCAAATTTAGTACCATTAAGTACTATTCGTACACATAAGTACGAACTTCCAAAATCATTTCCTTATATCAACACCACTTCCCAACCTTAATTCACATACCAAATATGAAGATTGTAGCTATATCCCCTCAAAATATACAAATGGTACCAAGTTTTGTAACTTTTCGTACACTTGTAGGTCGAATTTCCAAAAACCCTTTGGTACATCTTTCTAACTCTCCATCAGTTACCCTCATTCCAAATTTCAGAATTCTATCTCTTCCCGTTTGCCTAATACAAAGGGTACCATATTTAGTACCTTTTAGTACTTTTCGTACCCTTCTAGGTCGAATTTCCAAAAACCCAGCCTTATCTCACCCCTACACACCGACAGCATCCTACAGTCAAAATTTCAACTTTCTAGCTTCAGCGGTTTCGTCTGGGCGATGATATGTCAGTCACTCACTCACTCACTCACTCACTCACTCACTCACTGAGCTCTTTTATATATATAGATATTTTAACAATAACATAACATTTTGCACATCATTTTAGTTGATGAAAAGAGAAAACTTGTTTTCATACCCTCAGTTTTTAGGCTATACATTTGTACGATCAGAAATGTGCATCATCGAAAAAATGGTTTTGGACCACAACTATGTTTGAACGAAATTCGTTTCAGACACTTTGGAGTCAATTTAACCCTGCTCATCCGTTTGTTTTGTTGACGAGTAAACGTTTTGGTCCAAACATTGGAAATCACAATACTTCTTTCATGCATTGATCAGATTGGAATATGGACTATATCCCTTCATCCCCACTCGTACCTCCTGCACAATATTACAAAAAATTTAGTTTACGGATCAAATAAGTTTGACATTTTTTGCAGGAGATTGTGCAAACTGCCCTACTTACGACGGTATATTATTTATGGAATGGGGGGCTAGTTGGTACTTCCTATAATAATGGTCCAAAAGCTCTAAAATACCCTGTTGGCATTAACAAAAACGACGAGTGCTCCTAACCTACAAATTGGCCCAAAACTTTACAAATCGTAATAGTTTTTGAAAACGTATATCAAGTTCAAACAGGGTCTATATCCAACAACACCTTCGGGTGCATCACTCACAAAAGTTAAAAATTTACGCTTAAGTGCAATTTAGAGGCTGTTTGAGGATCGTTTTAAAAATTTGATCGATACAGGTTAACAGGGTGACGTAGGGGATGACAGATACCAAGCAACGGTCCTGACCATCTTTAACATGTCAAAGCCAAGCATTTATCTTGGTGTCTCTTTCATCTCAAGTGGACAATGACATCCCCGTGGTGTTCCCAGGGGAGCTGCCCTTAACACCCGTTAAAGGTAGTGAGATAACATGTGCCGTGCATTCACCCATAAAAACTTCAAAACCTTGGGTTTGGGCGTCGGGTTAGTAACCCTTCCCTAGAAAAAAAAGCCTTTAAAACGAAAGACAAGAACAACAAACCCCTCTATAGCTGACGACCCCCGCAAACGTTTTAAGGGCCATGATCTCCGAATCTGCTCTTGGAATGTTCGCAATCTTTATAGAGAAGGTGCAGTTTACGTGCTGGCAAATGTACTTGAAAAGTACAAGGCCGATATAACTGACAAAAAGGGAAAAACGATGGATTGGGAAAGGTGTCACAACCACTCCTAAAGGTGACGCACTGTATTATAGCTTCCATGACACAAAGCATGAGTTTGGCTGCGCATTTATAGTTGGTCGGAAGTTAAAACATCTGGTCTCAGCTTCACTTAAGCCAATGATACAATACGGACAAAAGCAAAATTGTTACACATTAGCTGTATCTGTGCTCATGCTCCATCCGAAGACAAGGACGATCAGACCAAAGATATATTTTACGAGCGCTTAGAAGAAACATATGACCATTGCCCTGCCCATGACATTAAAATTATTCTAGGCGATTTTAATGCCAAAATTGGAAAGGAAAATATCTTTGGCCCAACAGTCGAGAAATTCAGTCTCCACAGTGAAACATCTGACAATGGAATGAGGCTAATAAACTTCGCAGCGATACCAGATTTAAGCATCTCGGTATTTTTAAGGGCACCTGGCTGTCTCCAGATCAAAGAACAAGAAATCAAAGTGATCACGTTGTGATAGATGGAAGACATTCAGCGTGTTGGACGTACGTACCTTGTAGCAGCAAAGGTACCTAACCGTCTAAACGTTGCAAATAAAGCACGAACAGACACAACGCTGAAGTTGGACACCGGTAAGCTGCAAACATAACAGATAGCCACATAATATTCCCCTCAACTAGCCCACTTGCTTAATGAAAGCACTCCTCATCCCGATAACATATCAGCACAATGGCCCACTCCATGCAAACAGCCGCAAAATCCATACTTGGATACCAGAGACCTGCACCAAGGAACCCATGGTATGACCAGGAGTATCGTGCTGCTACTGAAGAGAAAAATGCGGCATAAACGACTACTCTACAAACAGTAGCGCAGCGCACGATATATGTATCGGGAAAAAAGGAGAGAGGAGAAACGTCTCTTCCACAGGAAAAATAGAGAAATGGAAAGGCGGGAGTGTGAGATGTACAGGAGCCAGAATGAAGTCCAAAAATTCTACCAAATAGTGAAGCAACAAACTGGTACAGGCACATCCTCCTTTAGAGACCAGCAAGGTAATTGTTAACTGATACAGATAGTGGCTCGAGATATAAAAAGAGCATTTTCTTAACTGTTGGTATCCAACACTAACGAAGACAACGAGAATACCACAGATCCAACACTAGAAGATGGTATTGAATTTATACAGTCCGGCCAAGATGTAAATACAGCAATAAACCGACTGAAGTATAATACGGCAGCAGGAGCCGATGCCCTACCAGCCGAGCTGTTCAAAACCGGAGGCGACACGCTGATAAGGTGTATGCATCAGCTAGTTAGCACCATCGGACAGGAGAAACGCGTACTCGACGATTGGAACCAGAGCATCCTATATCCAGTCCACAAGAAGGGAGATAAGACTGTGGCTCCAATTGCAGTGGCATAAGCCTGCTCCCTCTTGCATATAAGATAGTATCTGGCATATTGTGTAAGCGACCAAAGCCTATGGTCAATGAAATAATTGGACCCTATCAGTGCGGCTTTAGACCGGGCAAATCCACTATTGACCAGATGTTTACCTTAAGCAAATTCTGAAAAAGAACCAAAAAATGCAGATCGACACCTTCCATCTTTTTGTCGATTATGAAGCAGCCTTCGACAGCCCTATACGTTCAAACGTGTTCAAAGCCATGACTGTTTTTGATATCCCTGCAAAGCTCATTCGGCTTTGTAAGATGATATTAGCAGATAATCGGTCCTCAATTAAAATAGGAAAGAACCTCTCCAAAAGTGCTTTCTGTGTTCGAAAGAATATCGACGTTGTATGAACAATGAGCTGTATCAACTATACAACGACATCAATATAGTTGAACAAATCGAGATACAACGATTGCGATGGCTAGGCCATGTCATAAGAATGAGTGATGATGAACCCGCTCAAAAAGGCGTATAAATACCGACCGCAAGGATGTTCACGCAAATCTCGAAGGCCAAAGTTTCGTTGGAGCGAACAAGTGAAACGAGACGTCAGGAAGCACATATCCCAGATTGGGAAAATACAACAGCAAACAGAGAGGATTGGAGATCTTTTCTTAGTTCGGCTTATGGGACAGGTGTTCTGTAAAAAGCCAGCTAAGTAAGTACAGGTTAAAGCAGTTAGTGGTTGTAATGATGACTACAGCATTATCACTTTTTGTTGCTATTGGAAACCAATGCTTCGTAAATAATAGGCCCGTAATATCCTTTATGCCCACTTCTTCATACACCTGTAAAGTTGTTGGTTCCTTGTGGCCAAGGGAAGGTGTGAAAAAAATACTTCTAGATAATATGTATATCGAACTGAAATTTTTATCAATGGGTCCTAGCGCCAAAGACACTCTAACAAAAACATTGCAGTCCTATTAACCCTATTATAACGGTACCTCTCAATTTAAGGTACATTGAGGCTTTTAGCTACATTTTCTGGCCAAACTAGCTAAAATTTGACATTTGATGTAACCAATGACCAAAAAACTTCTCCACTAAAAAATACCAAGATAGGTCCATGTTTTGGTATATAACGGTACCTCCCGATTTAATGTATTTTGGGATTTTAGCTAATTTTTTGACCGAACTAATTATACCCTCAGCCTTTAGGCTAAGGAGGGTATATACACTTTGATACGATGAAAATGTGCCTCATCGAAATAATGGTTTTAGACCCCAAGTATGTTTGGACGAAATGTGTTTCAGACAATTTGGAGTCGATCTAGCCATGTCCGTCCGTCTGTCTGTCTGTCCTGCTGGCTGGAGCGCACGATAACTCTCGAACGGATAAACCGATTCGGTTCAAATTTTGGCTTTCGTAATATTTTGCCCAAACTTAGCTTAAGTTCGAAGATGAGCTACATCGGTCCACTCCTTCCGGTACCTCCCCCACAAAAGTTCGAAAATGTTCGGAAAGTTTGTGCGCACGATAACTCTTGAAGGGAGTGACCGATTTGGTCCATACTTTGTATGGTGTAAACTTTCTACCAGAGTAATATGAGGTTCCAATATGGTCTCAATAAGTCCACTCCTTCGGGTACCTCCCACACAAAATTTCGGAAAAATTCAGTTTAGGGCCATCTCTCGAATCGCTTTAATTTTTGTTTTAGCAACTTGTATTCACTGCCCTCCATACGACGGTACAAGTTTTATCAGGGGCAAGTCCATACTTCCTGAGAAAATAGCATGAAAGTTGCAAAAAAACCCTATGAAACCATGTAAGGTGGTTGGAGCGCACGATAACTCTCTAACGGATCTGCCGATTCGGTCCAAAATATGGTCTTAGTAATATTTTGTCCAAACAAAGTTTAAGTTTGAAGATAAGCCATATCGGTCCACTCCTTCAGGTACCTCCCCCACAAAAGTTCAAAAATGTTCGGAAAAATTGTTCGTACGGTAACTCTTGAAGGGAGTGGCCGAATTGGTCTATACTTTATACAACCTAATATATCTACCAGATATAGATCAGGTTCAAATATGGACTATATTTGTCCACTCTATCTGGTACCTCCCACACAAAATTTCGGATAAGTTCACTTTTAGACCTGATATCGAATCACTTTGATTTTTGTTGAAGCAACTTGCATTCGCTGCCTCATTTACGATGGTAAAAGTTTTTTAGGGGCAAGTCCATACTTCTTGAGCAAACAGCCCGAATAGTGTAAAAACCCCCTGTGACACCATATGTTGCGGCTGGGGATCCACTTCCATAACGGTCAATGTCGATCCATTCCTATTAGTATCTCCTCCGCAAAACTTTTGATCTTTAATCCTAATCAACATTTTTGTCTGTTCAAACGGCCAAAATTTTTAAAACCCCCTAAAGACATACGTATTTTGGGAAAAAATTGTTTCAATATACACAGGCTGAGGGTATATCTCTGTCGGCAAAGCCCACTGATACTTTTTTACTTGTTTTAATTTGACATTTGAGGTTGTCAGTGGTCCCCTAGCTTCTCAACCAAAAATCGTCAATATTGGTCCATGTTTCAGAACAGCCCATATAGGGGTACCCCTCGATTTTCGGTACTTCGGGGATTTAAGCTACAATTTTAAACAACTTGGTTGTAAATGGACATTTGAGGTTCACAGTGGTCCCGAAGTTTCTCCACCAAAAATCGTCCACATAGGTCCATTTTTTGCAACATCCTTCATATATCCCCGAACTTAATGTTTTTTTACTTGTTTTTTATACCCTCAGCATTTATGCTAACGAGGGTATATACATACACTTTCATACGGGCAAAATGTGCCTCATCGAAATAACGGTTTTAGACCCCAAGTATGTTTAGACGAAATGTGTTTCAGATAATTTGGAGTCGGTTTAGCAATATCCGTCAGTCTGTCTGGCTGGTGCGCACGATAACTCTCGAACGGATGAACCGATTTGGTCCAAAATTTGGTTTCGCAATATTTTGTGCAAACTTAGTTTAAGTTCGAAGTTGGGTTATATCGGCCCACTCCTTCCGGTACCTCCCCCACAAAAGTTCGAAAATGTTCGGAAAATTTGGGCGCACGATAACTCTTGAAGGGAGTAACCGATTTGGTCCATACTTTGCACATCGTGAAATTTCTACCAAACTTAGATGAGGTTCCAATATGGACTCAATCGGTCCACTCCTTCGGGTACCTCCCACACAAAATTGCGGAAAAGTTCAGTTTAGGACCTGCTCTCGAATCGTTTTGATTTTTGTTGTAACAACTTGTACTTACGGCCATACAGCGGTACAAGTTTCATCAGGGGCAAGTCCTTACTTCCTGAAAAAATAGCCTGAAAGATGGAAAACGCCCTATGATACAGTGTGTAGTGGTTGGAGCGCAAGATAAATCTCGAACGGATCTGCCGATTGGGTCCAAAATTTGGCCTTAGTAATATTTTGTCCAAATACAGTTTAAGTTCGAAGATAAGCCATATAGGTCCACTCCTTCAGGTACCTCCCCCACAAATGTTCAAAAATGCTCGGAAAAATTGTGCGCACAATAACTCTTGAAGGGAGCGACCGATTTTGTCCATACTTTACACCTCCAAATATATCTACTAGATATAGATCAGGATCGAATATGGACTTTATTTTTCCACTCCTGGGGGTACCTATCACACAAAATTTCGGATAAGTTCACTTTAAGACCTGCTTCTGAATCGGATTGTTTTTTGTTGAAACAACTTGCATTAGCTGCCTCAATTACGATGGTAAAAGTTTCTTTACGGACAAGTCCATACTTCTTGAGAAAACAGCCCGAAAGGTGTAAAACCCCCTATGACACCATATGCAGTGGTTGGAGATAAATCTCGAACTGATCGACCGATTTGGTCCAAAATTTGACCTTCGTCATATTTTGTCCAAGCTTCAGTTGCAGTTCGAAGATGAGCAATACCGATCCACAGCTTCCGGTATTTCCCATAAAAAATTTCACTAATATGGTATGAAATACCTCCCGCACAAAAGTTCAACATTTGTTTCCACGTGCTGTTAGGGTCTGTTCGAAAATCTTTTGGAAATGCATACAGATGCTGTTCGATATGGTCCTATTTACAGCGATATTATGTTTTCCGTGGACAAGTCCATGCTTCCTGGCATACGGGTCCAAAAGTTATAGGATGACCCACTGAAATGAAATGGGCATGAAATGGGCGCGATATCTATCGAAAAGATATGACTCCCAAAATAAGATCCACATAGATAATGGACTATGTCGGTCCATTCCTTTAAGTACCTCCTCATCAACACTTTTGAACTTTAATCCTAATCCACTTTTTTGTCGGCAAGCTCAAATGTCCAAAAAGTGTTTCAATTCACATGGGCTGAGGGTAGTTCTCTATCGGCAAAGCCGACTGATACTTGTTTACTTGTTTTTTGTTGTTTTTTTTTTTTTGCAAATTAATTTTTTTTCCAATTCACTGCAAACAACCAAACACGTGGTCGTCGTCAAAACGCTCTGACTACGATTGGGTTAAAAATTTACAAACTTTCCAAAGGAACTGTAAAATGGCGCCTGGCAAATTTTTAGTAGCCCTCATAATAAGGCGCCAGACTTTAATTCGTTGTATTTAATTGGATATTTCATGTTGTTAATAATTTCGTCATATATACCTGTCATGTAGCACGGTGCGCCTTAACTAGCTTTAAATGAAATGTGCTTACACCTGGGAAGTTTTTGCAGATTCTGAAACAGCAAAGGTCATAGGTGAGAAAAATAAAAAAAGAACTAAAAAAGGATCAATCGGCTTTGCCGACAGAGATATACCCTCAGTCTGTGTATATTGAAAAAGATTTTTCCCAAAATACGTATGTATTTAGGGGGATTTAAAAATTTTCCGTTCAAACCGACAAAAATGTTGATTAGGATTAAAGACCAAAAGTTTTGCGGAGGAGATACTAAGAGGAATGGATAGACATTGACCGTTATGGAAGTGGATCTCCAGCCACAACATATGGTGCCATAGGGGGTTTTTACACTCTTCGGGCTGTTTGCTCAAGAAGTATGGACTTGCCCCTAAAAAAACTTTTACCATCGTAATTGAGGCAGCGAATGCAGGTTGCTTCAACAAAAATCAAAGTGAACTTATCCGAAATTTTGTGTGGAGGTACCGGATGGAGTGGAGAAATATAATCCATATTTCAACCTGATCTATATCTGGTATATATTTTAGGATATGTAAAGTATAGACCAATTCGGCCACTCCTCTTAAGAGTTACCGTACGAACAATTTTTCCGAACATTTTTGAACTTTTGTGGGGGATGTAACTGAAGGAGTGGATTGATATGGCTTATCTTCAAACTTAAACTATGTTTGGACAAAATATTACTAAGTCCAAATTTTGGATTGAATCGGCAGATCCGTCCGAGAGTTATCTTGCGCTCCAACCACCTCACACGGTGTCATAGGGTTTTTTGCAATTTGCTATTTTCTCAGGAAGTATGGACTTGCCCCTGACGAAACTTGTACCGTCGTATGGATGGCAGTGAATACAAGTCGCTAAAACAAAAATCAACTCGATTCGAGAGATGGCCCTAAACTGAACTTTTCGGAAATTTTGGGTGGGAGGTACCCGAAGTCTGGGACCAATTGAGTCCATATTCGAACCTCATCTAAGTTTGGTAGAAATTTTACGATGTGCAAAGTATAGACCAAATCGGTTACTCCCTTCAAGAGTTATCAGGCGCACAAATTTTGCGAGCATTTTCGAACTTTTGTGGGGGAGGTACCGGAAGGAGTGGACCGATATAACCCATCTTCGAACTTAAACTAAAATTGGGTAAAATATTACGAAAGCCAAAATTTTAACCGAATCGGTTTATCCGTTCGAGAGTTATCGTGCGCTCCAAATTGTCGGAAACACATTTCGTCCAAACATACTTGGGGTCTAAAACCATTATTTCGATGAGGCACATTTTGCCCGTATGAAAGTGTATATACCCTCGTTAGCATAAATGCTGAGGGTATAAAAAAAATTTGACGGATTTATGACGAAAAAACTATTAACTTTTGTTTAATTAAAATCGGAATTTCGAATTTTACAGTTCACAATTTTTTTAAAAGATGATATTTTTAATTGCGTTTCGCTTAGGTACAAGATTATTAGGTTTTTAATGATCCCACAAAAGCATATGTTGACCGGTTCATTCGTTTTCGAGCTAGAAAGTGCTCCGCAAACTGCTTTAGTAAAAACTGTGTTTCGTAAACGGCCATTTGTCAGAACATTGTGCAATATTTTTCAACAAAAACAAGTAAAAAAGTGTCAGTCGGCTTTGCCGACAGATATATACCCTCAGCCAATGTGAAGCGAAACTTTCACCTCCGGACAGATCGAATATATTTAAGGTCTCCTCAGAATTTTGTGGCCCTTTTTAGACATTTGAACTTGCCGACAAAAACGTGGATTTGGAATTAACTGCACTAATACACAAATGTTGAACTTTTGTAGGGCAGGTACCTTTAGGGAGGACCGATATTGGCCATTTTAGAAGTTATACTAAATTTTGATAAAATATTGGGAGATCCAAAGTTTGGACCAAATTGGTTGCCTCATTCAAGTGATATCGTCCTAGCATTTAAGTGATATTTTTTAATCATTGGGGAGAAGTAACGAAAGTTGTGGAGCGGTATTGCCCATGAAACTAAGTTTGTATATAATATGACGAAGACCAAATGTTGGACCAAATCGGTTGAACAGTTCGAGAGTTATCGTGCTCTCAGACCGCCACATATGATGATATAGGGGATTTTTACACCTGTTTCCCAAGAAATATGGACTTTCCCCAGAAAAAACTTTTACCGTCGTAATGGAGGTAGCGAATGCAAATCGCTTCAACAAAAATCAAAGTGATTCGAGAGCAGGTCTTAAAGTGAACTTATACAAAATTTTGTCCGAGAGGTACCCGAAGGAGTAAACAAATATAGTCCATGTTCGAACCTGATCTATATTTAGTAGATATATTAGGATGTGCAAAGTATAGATTACATCGGTCACTCCCTTCAAGAGTTATCGTGCGCAAAATTTTTGCGAACATTTTTGAAGTTTTGTGGGGGAGGTACCTGAAGGAGTGGACCGATATAGCCCATCTTGGAATTTAAACTATGTTTTGATAAAATATTACGAAGGCCAAATTTCGGACCGAATCTACAGATCTGTTGGAGAGTTATCTTGCTCTCCAACCACTACACAAGGTGTCATAGGGGCTTTTGCAACTTTCCGGCCATTTTCTCAGGAAGTATGGACTTTCCCCCGATGAAACTTGTACCGTCATATAGGGGGAAGTGAATACAAGTTGTTGCAAAAAAAAAATCAAAGCGATTCGAGAGCAGGTCCTAAACTGAAGTTATCCGAAATTTTGTGTGGGAGATACCTGAAGAAGTGGGCCGATTGACTCCATATTGGAACCTCATCTATGTCTGGTAGAATTTTTACGATGTGCAAAGTATGGACCAAATCTGTTGCTCCCTTCAAGAGTTATCATGCGCACAAAATTTCCGAACATTTTGGAACTTTTGTGGGGGAGGTACCGGAAGGAGTGGACCAATATAGCTCATCTTCGAACTTAAACTAAGTTTGGACAAAATATTACGAAAGCCAAAATTTGAATCGAATCGGTTCATCCGTTCGAGAGTTATCGTGCACACCAGCCAGCCAGACAGGCAGACAGACAGACGGACATTGCTAAATCAACTCAAAATTGTCTGAAACACATTTCGTCCAAACATACTTGGGGTCTAAAACCATTATTTCGATGAGGCACATTTTGCCCGTATGAAAGTGTATATACCCTTTCTAGCCTAAAGGCTGAGGGTATAAAAATCGAAAGTAGCTCAAAAATGTAATTTTTCCTGCTCAATTAGTGGCCATAACCCCTTAAGGCGATACATTCAGTGCATTGTCCCAATTTGAACTTCTATATCTCAAAAATGGTAAAACCTACGAAGATATCATAAAGATCACTCCAGTAGAGAATTTTTACTGCTAAAACATTATCTTTAGACCGATTTTGATAGGACTTGCGGTTTCCTAGTAAAATCGTGAAAACCTGAAAACCCCATAAACTTTTGAACATTGGCCGAGATTTATTTAAAAATCCCTCAGGCGATTTTTTTTAGTTTTTTTTTGGATATTTCTCAACTATGAACCTTGTAGTTTCAGAATCCGACAAAACTTCCGAGGTGTAAGAACCTTTCATTTAAAGTTAGTTAAGGCGCACCGTGGTAGTGGCTAGTGTGATAATTTCTCTGGCATTGATATTTTTGATAACCTGTAAATCTCACAACATGAAAATAATATGTATATCTATTAATGGGTGATCGCCATTTCTTTCTCAACGAAAATGTCAAATGAAAAAGTTCTGTACGAAACTTGTTTTGTTATCACATTTTGTTTATGGAACCAGAATTGGTCCTCTGATGTGTTGTATGCATAATACGATATACATACATACAATAAATATACACATTTCTTATAAAACTAACATTTAAATGTTAACAATATTGCCATAACAAAAGCCGCCACCTCACAGAGTTATAAGAAATTAAGCATTTTAGTATTTCAACCACCCACCTTACCATCTCCTTCTCCACCTCTCGCCATGTTATGTTATTTATGCATGCCAAATAAAGATCACACATTAAATCGAATATGCAAAAGTCATTATCAAGATATTCCGCTGTGCTTCTTTTCTTTTTGGTAAACGCCTATGATCAGGTCATCGTCATCTTGCCAGGCAACATATTAGAAATAAATTTTTGCAAAAAAATCTTGAAATTTTAGAGTAAATAATAAAGCAACAGCAGAAAAAAACTAGTAAATGCAGATTTTAAATTAACACACACACACCCATACACAATTTTTAACGCAACATGTGCATTGGAAATCTAGTTTTGCATCTTCAGTTTGCGGTTTTGTTGTTCTCAATCTAATTCATCAGAATTATCACTCGTCCACACCATCGTATATAAAATACGACCAATTATTGACAGACAGTATCTGTTTAGTTCATCTAGTCAACGGAATAACACAAGCCAAAATGAAATTCCTCATCGTCTTCGTTGCCCTCTTCGCCATTGCCTTGGCTGCTCCTCGTCCTGAAGTTGAAATCGTCAGAAACGACTCTGATGTAGGACCCGAAAGTTATAACTACGCTGTCGCAACTTCCGATGGTACCGAACACAACGAAAGTGGCCAACTCAAGAACGTTGGTTCTGAAGACGAAGCCATCTCTGTCCAAGGTGCTTACACCTGGATCGATGAAAAGACCGGCGAAAAATTCACCGTCACCTATATTGCTGATGAAAACGGTTTCCAACCTCAAGGTGCTCATTTGCCCGTTGCCCCCGTTGCCTAAATAAAGAAGGCGTTCCTTTTGTTATAAAAATTAAATAAAATAAAAAAAAAATTGATTGGTAAATCTAATGAAAAGTGTGTTCTTATATCAGTAGGAGAATAGTTGGTAAGTTGGGTATTAACCAAGAGTAACCTTAGGTCTTAATCATGGGTATATAATAACAAATATTGCATCATAAAACTTCTCTACAAAAGTGGTGTCTTACACACGCCGTTCGGACTCGGCGATAAACTGTAGGTCCCATATCATTGAGCTAATATGAATCGGGGTGCACTCATTAATATGAGAGAAGTCTCCCTTGTCCCTTATCGGATGTTTGTGGAACAATTATTATTTATATTATATTGCATCATTGAAAGGTAAAAATTAAAAAAAAACCCAACAATGATGATTTCAAAACGGAGGATACAGCAGACACCAAGTTTCAAGGTATAGAGAAAGAAATAAAAAAGTCAGTCGGCCTGTGTGATTTGAAACTTTCATCTACGGACATATCGAATATCGGCTACACAACCAAAACAATTTAGCGTATTTAGGAGGTTTTTAAAATTTTGTGGACGTATGAAGTGTTGCGGAGAAGGTACCCGAAGAAGATAGTTCCATTTGACAGTGTATCTCATTTTAAGAGTTATTCCTTCCGATAGATTTCGCGCTCGGCAGTCATTTAAGTTGGTGACCTTAAAATTTAAAGCTTTTCGACCAATATTTCAGGAAGTGTGGACTTTCCCACATAACATACAATATCTGTTACTCCATTTTAGCGAAAAGTTAAAAGTTTTATGGGTCACATACCGGAAAGAGTGGACCGATAGGTAACATCTTCGAAATTTAGCTAAGATTAGCAGAAATATAAGTAAATGTAAAGTTTGAACCAACGCAGTATAAAGTTGGAAAGGTTTCCAGCGCAGGGCAGGTTTTATACTGTATTTTTTCCGAAATGTTTGTGAGGGAAGTTCGCAAAGGAGTGTACCAATTTAGTCCACATTCGAAACTGATCTATGTCCGAAGTAATATTACTTACTTACTTACTTACTTAGCTGGCCCATTACAGAACATTTGTTCCATAGACCGAACTAAGAAAAGATTTCCAATTCTCTCTGTTTGATGCTTCGCTTTCTGGAATACCGCGCCTTGTCATCTCTTCATCCACTTGTTTGCACCATCTATTCTTTGACCTGCGAATTAGGCGTGCACCGCCATGTGGCCCGAATTTATACGCCTTTTTAACTTATTGATGTCGTTGTATAGCAGATACAGCTCGTGGTTCATACGACGTCGATTGCAGATTGGTCCGTAGATCTTTCGAAGAATTTTTCTCTCACACACACCAAGACTGCCATGTCTGCTTGCGCAAGTACCCAGGCTTCGGAACCATACATCAGCACGGGCAGTATCAGTGTTTTGTCGAGCGTTATTTTTGTTTGACGAGTTGTGACTTTGTTTTTGAAGTGCTTACTTAAGCCAAAGTAGCATCTGTTGGCCAATACAATTCTTCTTTTTATTTCACAACTGATGTCGTTTGTTGTGTTTGCGGCGGTGCCGAGGTATACGAAGTCTTTTACTACCTCAAAATTATAGGAACCAACTTCAACAGTTGGTCCGATCTCAATGGACGCATTGCGCGTCGACACCATCAACTTGGTCTTCTCGCCGTTTACCACCAGACCCACTTTAGCAGATTCTCCTTCGACCTTCATAAAGGTATCGGTTAATTCTTTTACTGATCGTCCCATGATGTCTATATCATCAGCATAAGCAAGTAACATGTGGCTATTGGTGTAGATTGTGCCACTTCTTTTGACGTATGCCTCTCGTATAACCTTTTCTAGCAGGATGCTGAAAAGATCACACGAAAGGCTGTCTCTTTGCCTCTTGGGGTTTCTTCAGGATTTGCCACAGGGTAAATATTTGGTCAATGTTGGAGTTGCCAGGTCTATCTATATCGTTCGCACAATATCCCTGACACTATCTTGTAGGCTATAGAGAGAAGACTTATGTCCCTATAGTTGGAGCATAAAGTCTTATCTCCTTTCTTATGGACGCGACACAGGATGCTCAGATTCCAATCGTCGGGTACACGTTCTTCCTGCAAGATGCTCGGCTGGTAGGCCATCAGCTCCTGCTGCCTTATGATTCTTCAGCCGGTTTATTGGGATTGGTATCTTCGTCGTCTTCGCTGCTATTGGGTACCAACAGTTTTGAAAAATGTTCTTTCCATATCCTGAGCCCACTATCTGTATCAGTTATCAAATTACCTTGCTGGTCTGTACAGGGGGTTGTGCCTGTACCAAAGCCATCAGTTTGATGCTTGACTCTTTGGTAGAATTTTCGGACTTTATTCTGGTTGCTGTACATCTCGATTTTTTCACACTCCCGCTTTTCCATCTCGTGCCCTGTGGATGGTAAAGTAGCCCTATATTCCGCATTTTTCTCTTCGATAGCAGCACGACACTCCTGATCATACCAGGGATTCCTTGGTAGAGGTCTCTGGTATCGAAGTATGGATTTTGCGGCTGTTTGCATGGAGTGGGCAATACTTTGCCATTGCGCTGATATGTTATCGGGATGAGGAGTGCTTTGATTAAGCAATTGGGCTAGTTGAGTGGAATATGCTGTGACTATCTGTTGTGATTGCAGCTTACCGATGTCTAACTTTGGTGTTGTATCTGTTCGTACTTTGTTGCAACAATGTAGTGGTCCGAGCTTATGTTTGCACCTCGGAACGAACGCGCATCCAACACGCTCGATGAATATCTTCCATCTATCACAACGTTATCAATTTGGTTTCTTGTTTTCTGATCTGGAGACAGCCAGGTGCCCTTATGGATGTCGAGATGTTGAAATCTGGTGCTGCCAACTACCATGCTTTTGCCGCTGCGAAGTCTATCAGCCTCATACCATTGTCAGATGTTTCACTGTGGAGACTGAATTTTCCCACTGTTGGGCCAAAAATATTTTCCTTTTCAATTTGGCATTAAAATCGCATAGAATAATTTTAATGTCATGGGCAGGACAACGGTCATATGTTTCTTCTAAGCGCTCATAAAATATATCTTTGGGCAGTTCGTCCTTGTCTGACCAAATATTACTAGATCAAAAGTTTGGACCATATCTGTTGCTCCATTCTAGCGAAAAAGTTATTACTTTTATGGGTCTCGTACCGGAAAGAGTGGACCGATAAGTAACATCTTCGAAAGTTAGCTAAGATTCGCAGAAATATGGGGAAATGTAAAGTTTGGACCAACGTAGTATAAGGTTGGAAAGTTTTCGTGCGCACTACACAGCTTTCGGGAATTTTCTCAGGAAGTAAGGACTTGCCCATGAAAAAACTTGTACTGTCGTGATAATGAACGGCCCCGAGAACAGCGATTGGAAAGCCGGTTTTATACTGTATTTTTTCCGACATTTTGTGAGGCAAGTTCGCAGAGGAGTATAAAAATTTAGTCCATATTCGAAGCTGATTTATGTCCGTTAGTAATATTACGCTGTGAAAACTATGGACCAAATCTGCTAACCCCTTCTAGAGCTATCGTGTGTATAATTTTTACGTACAATTTTGAACTCTTGTGAGGGAGTTACCCGAGGGATGAGAACTCTTTGAACTTGGTCTAAGTTTGGGCAAAAATTTACTCCGAATCGATTGATACGTTCCAGCAGATCGAGCGCCTTGTGTTGGCGCAGCAAGTACTTAGTCTTGAAGCCGAATTGAATGGCGAACGTAAACAACAAACTGCAGCTGTTCTAACCTTAAAGCCCAGTAAAATGTTTGATGCCAACGAATTATTTGAATCATGAGTGCAACTGATTAGTGAAGCCCCATATCAGTGTACTTGAAGAAACCACTCTCAAGCATTTGTTAAAGCAGCATAAAGGGAACCTTGACGGTAATCAAAAGTATTAAACATCAAAGCCATAGCCGCAGTGAATATCCAACTTGAACACCAATTCAAAACAAGAGTAAGAAGCATTTTCCAGAAGCTAATCAACAAAACCGACTGTATGGGACTTCGCTAGATATCAGTTTTTTTTTTTTTAACAAAAACTCCGTTGGTCATGACAAAAACGTTGTTTAGTTTCTAATGTTTTGTCCAAACTTAATTTAAGTTCGAAGATAACCCATATCGGTCGACTCCTTCAGTTAGGTTAGGTTTTGGCATGTGCGGCTGTTATGCTGGCAGCCACTCCACTCGGAGACCTTATGGTCCATTGTGATCATCCTGATTGTTCGGGGTTGTGTTGATTGGGGGAGATGATTATTGAAGATTGCTGTTGATGAAATGATTATTGGTGTGATATAGTTTTGATGGTTGTGTTACAGTTGTAGAGTTGATGTAGAAAGGGGGGGGGGAGTTATTACCCCAACTTGATGACTGGTGTGTTGATGATTATTGTTAGCGTGATGATGGATATTGGTGTTTCAAGACTGTGGCAGTGTTCGTTAGTTGTTGTAGAGATGATTATTGATGTGAGGAGTACGGCTTCCGGTTTTAGAGTGAGGAACGTTGTTTTGTGTAGAGGTGGTGCTTGTCTTGTTCTCCGTTCGTTGAAGCCATCTCAGTTTCTTGGCAAGGTGTAGCAGATCTGACGGCTCTGTTTGGCAGAATGCTGTTAGAGATTGGGCGGTGTGTACGCCCACGATACGCAGTCTTCTTGAAGTGAGCATAGGACAGCGACATAGTAGATGCTCGATCGTATCTATTTCTTCCTCATCCTCGCACAGCCTACAGTAGTCAGCCGTATCGCCCTCTTCCCATTTGCACGTCATTGATCTTATTCCGCAATGACCCGTGATGATCCCCACTGCTAGTTTCAGATCGGATTTCTTCATGGTGAGCAGTGAGGCGGTTCTTGACTTGGACGGAATTGGCCAAATCGCCCATGATGTTCTGCAGCTTGACGTATTTTGCCATTGTTGGCAGAATTTATCCCGATATTTCTCTTCTATTTTTCTCCTGAAGTGGCACAGTGGTGGCTTGATGGAGTTGTCTATTTCAATGTTTTGTGACTCCGATCCGCAGCGTGCCAGTTCGTCGGCTGCCTCGTTTCCCTCGATGTTGTAGTGCCCTGGGGCCCAACACAACGTGACGATTGATTTTAGTGGCTCCAAAGTTTGTTTGCAGTCCAGAACAGCCGCGGACTTGATATAATGGGACCTGAGTGATTTTATGGCCGCTTGACTATCAACATAAATAGTCACCGGTCCAACTATGTCCCCTCTCATGTTGTTCATCAGTTCCGCGGCCTTTCTGATCGCAAAAACTTCAGCTTGGAAGACACTATAATATTCGCTTAACTTGTATGAAAGTCGTAGACCAAGGAAGTTGCTATAGACAACTGCTCCTGTGCCTGTTTCCATCTTAGAGCCGTCAGTATAGATCTCTATACAGTCTAGAGGTGGGCAACTGTGTGTCCAATCATCCCTGTGGGGTATGTTCACCTTCGTTGCCTCGAAGCACATTTGTGGTGATAAATAATCACTAATGTTCCTCAAGGCCGTTGATAGTCCGAATCTACGTAGAATTGCAGTTCATCCGTGTTCGGAACTGGGCCATGAACCTAGCTCCTTAAGACGAAGTGCACTCATTGCTGCCAGTTCCTGCACTACTAGATCCAGCGGATGTAGATCTAGTAGCACATTTAGGGCTGCTTGTGGAGCGCTCCTCATGGCACCAGTGATTAGTAATGATGCCGCTCTTTGGACGCCCTTCAGTTTGTTTAAATATGTCGTTTTGTTCAGAGCATTCCACCATACCACAGAGCCATATGCAAGAATTGGAGGTACAATGGTCGTATATATCCAGTGGATGACCATTGGTCTCAGACCCCAACTCTTGCCAATGGAATTTTTGCAGGAGTATAGAGCTATTAGACCTCTCTTGGTGCGCTCCTCGACATTGCTTTTCCACGTGAAATGGTGGTCCAGGATAATGCCGAGGTATTTGGCTTCCGAAGAGAGTTCAAGAGTAACTCCGTCCAGCACTGGAAGGGCGAATGGTCTGACGTTCCTTTTGTTTGTAAACAGAACTAGCTCAGTTTTCGATGGGTTCACACCTAGTCCATTGTTGCGTGCCCATCTTGATAATTTGACTAGAGCTCCTTGTATACGTTCTGATAGTGTCTGTGGAAACTTCCCGCTGAACATGATGACGGCATACGCGATTGTCTTTATACGCAATCTATCAAAAACCTTGAGTATTTCATTTATCACTAGAAGCCAGAGTAGTGGTGATATAACACTACCTTGGGGTGTACCTCTACTGACGTGCTTCCGAATGGAACTTCCACCGATACTTGAATTGATTATTCGACTGCTAAGCATGCCGTCAATCCAATTGACCAGTGTAGACGTGACACCTGGGTTTTTTAGAGAGCTGCGTATGGATTCGAGACTAACGTTATTAATGGCACCCTCTATGTCCAGGAATGCAGCTAGCTTGTAGTCCTAGCCCTCCATATTACACTCAATGTGTCCCACTACCTCATTTATCGCTGTTTCTACCGATTTGCCTTTTAGGTAAGCATGTTGGGCAGAACATAGGTCTGTGGCCGATAACTTTGCCCTAATGCCAAGATCCAGCAGCCTTCCTAAAGTTTTCAATAAAAAGGAGGAAAGACTAATTGGTCTGTAGTCTTTTGGAAGTGTGTGGCTTGACTTCCCCGCTTTAGGGATATATACCACAGTATCTTCTCTCCATATAACCGGTATGTATGATAAGCACAGACAGGCCCTGAAGATAAGTTCCAGATGTGGAATCAGTGACTCCAATGCATTGTGTAACATTGCAGGTATTATTCTGTCCGGTCCGGGTGATTTGAAGGGCTTGAATGTGCTTATGGTCCATTTTATTTTTTGTTGGCTAATGATTTCCTCTATAACATTCACATCTACGGTGGTATGGTTGTGTGTCATTGAACATCAGAATGTTCTGATACATCCATACAGTTAGGGAAGTGAGTGTTAGCCAGGAGATCTAGAGTCTCAAGGCCAGAGTTAGTCCATGTGCCGTCGTCCCGTTTAATACTACCAATGGTTTTCGGATCCTTTACTCTTTCTATCGTTTCAGTAAAACAAATCCAAGATTTGCGTTTAGCCTTCTTAATTTCACTGTTGAATTTATTGAAAGATGCTCTGTAGCTCTCCCAATCGGTGGACAACTTTGATTTGTTGGCTTTATTGTAAAGCCTTCTGCTGATTTTCCTTAGATTGGCCAGATCTTTTGACCACCAGACGGGTTGGCTTCTCCTGCCAGGTTGGGTTAGTGGGCAGGAGGCCTCATAGCTATCCACCAGAGCCTCTGTTACATGTTCCACTGCCTTTGTAGCTCTCCCAATCGGTGGACAACTTTGATTTGTTGGCTTTATTATAAAGCCTTCTGCTGATTTTCCATAGATTGGCCAGATCTTTTGACCACCAGACCGGTTGGCTTCTCCTGCCAGGGTGGGTTAGTGGGCAGGAGGCCTCATAGCTATCCACCAGAACCTCTGTTACATGTTCCACTGCCTTATCAACCTCTTTGGCTGTTGTGGGGTAGTAAGGTACCCCCAGCTTAGAAGTTGCTAATTCAGCAAACTTGCTCCAGTCAGTCTTCCGTGGATTCCTATGTGGTGGTTGCCGAATTCCATCAACGGAGACCTTGAAAAATATCTTCCGGGGATCGGAAAAGGAGCACTCTTCGGATACTTTCCAGTCAATGATGTGGGATTCGTCTTTGTTAATGAGGGTTATGTCAATAACTTCCTCCCTGATACTATTTTGAAAAGTGGTTTCATTCCCCATTCATTCATTCCCTCATATTGTATTTTAATATAAATTCGAATACGGACTCACCTCGAGCATTCGTGTCGCTACTTCCCCAGTGGAAGTGATGGGCGTTGGCATCGCACCCCAGAATGATGAGGCAGGTACTTCCCATTTCTTCAACGAGTCACTCTACGTGTTGGCCAGGTGGGTTAGGGTTCTCAAAAGGCATGTAAATTGACGCAAAGATGGTAGATTTTTGTGACCGATGTTGCATTTTTACAGCCGTCATATCTCCTAAGCTGAAATTCGAGAGATACATTAAATTCAAATTCTTCCTGGCAACTATGCAGGTTCTTACCTTGTCTCCGCTGGATGTGGCGAAGATAGCATAGTTGCTATCGCTTAGCCCAGCAACCCTATTTGTATATAAGTAGGGTTCCTGGACTAAAGCGATATCAACTTCGGACTTTGAGAGGGTGAGTAGAAGTTCAGCAGGAGCCGCTTTGCAGTGATGCAGGTTGATCTGCATAATGCGAAGCGGATGCTGCTGTCGTTCCTTTACTGTCTTTGACCTAGTTACCTCCCCAACAAAAGTTCGAAAATGTTCGGAAATTTTGTGCGCACGATAACTATTTAACGGAGTAATCGACTTGGTCCATACTTTACACATCCTTATATATCGACCAGATATAGACCACGTTCGAATATGGTCTATATTTTTCCACTCCCTTGGGTACTTCCCACACGCAATTTCTGATAAATTCACTATAAGAAATTCCCTCGAATCACTTTGATTTTTGCTGAAGAAACTTGCATTCGCTACCTCAAATACAACGGTAAAAGGGACAAAACCATACTTCTTTAGAAAACAGTCCCTATGGCACCATATGTATGTGGCTGGAGAGCACGATAACTCTCGAACTGATCAACCAATTTGGTCCAAAATTGGGCCTTTTGGTCCACCCTTTGCACCTCGTGAAATTTCTACCAGACATAGATGAGGTTCCAATATGGACTCTATCTATTTCGGAATAGTTCAGTTTAGGACCTGCTCTCGGATCGTTTTGATTTTTGTTGTAGCAACTTGTATTCGTTGGCCCCATTACGAAAATACAAGTTTTATTTGGGGCAAATCCTTACTTCCTGAGAAAATAGCCAGAAAGTTGTAAAATTCCCCTATGGCACAATGCGTAGTGGTTGACCAAACGGATCTGCCGATTTGGTCTAAAATTCGACCATCGTAATATTTTGTCTGAACTTAGTTTAAGGCCATGTCGGTCCATTCTTTTAGGTACCTCTCCCAGAAAAGTTCGAAAATATTCGGAAAATTTGTGCCCAAGATAAGTCCTGAAGGCAGTAACGGATTTGGTCCATACTTTGCACATCGTGAAATTTCTACCAGACATAGCTGAGGTTCAAATATGGACTCTGACGGTCCACTCCTTCGGTAACCTCTCACACAAAAATTCGGAAAATGCAGTTTAAGGCCTGCTTTCTAATCGCTTTTATCTTTGTCGTAACAACTTGTATTGCTGCCCCCATTACGACGGTGCAAATGTTTTTAAGGACAAGTCCAAACTTCCTGAGAAATAGCACGAAAGCTGTAAAATCCTTGTGACACTATGCTTACGATAACTGTCGAACGGATCAGCCGATTCGGTACAACATTTGGCCTTCGTAATATTTAGCACAAACTAAGTTTAAGTTTAAAGAATGACACTATCGGTGCGCACCGTCCGGTACCTCCCCCACCCCTAAAACTTGAAAAATGTCACTAAAATAGCACACGATATATGCATCTGCTGAACAGAGCAACCGTCCAAAAATTGGATCTCCTAATATTTTGTCCAAATGTAGTTTTACCTCAGAAATAGGTCTTCTCCTTATGTTACCCCCCACAAAAGTTCAACATTTTTGTTAAAGCGCAGTAACCTCTAAGTTATACGGTGACCAACTGAAATGACTGGTGGGCACAAAATCTATCAAAAGAAAAGAATTCCAAAATAAAATCCACTTCATAAATGGACTATATCGGTCCATTCCTTGAAGTACATCCTCCACAACACTTTTGAGCTTCAAACCAAATATATTTTTTGTCGGCAAATTTCAAAAAGGGCTATAAAATCCGTAGATTCGATATTGGACGTTTCAATTCAGACAGGCTGAGGGATTATCTTTGTCGGCAAAGCTTTTTTACTTGTTTTTTCGTTTATATGTTTTAAACCGTGGTGTTGATATCCGCAGTGTAATTTGTGTTTAGTTCCCACATTTCGAGTATATTATTCAGCATTTTTCACTGCTGAATCCTGTTGCAATCCTGAACATGGTTTATATATTCATCATTTGCGATTCGTGGTTGTTAACAATCTCGTTCTTTGTACGTTCAACAGTCCCTTGTTTCAATCCACTTGAGCCACTATTTCATCAATCACAAAACACTTATTTTATCTTATGAAAAGTCTTTTTTTGTATTTAACAAAATTAATAACAATTCATTATCTAACTAAATTAAATAACAACAATAATATTAACAAACTATATAATAACGGAGATTCAGTCGTTTTAAGCCACTGGCAAATGGGCACCTTGGGGTTGGAAACCATTCTTATCGGCAACATAGTTAACGGAGTAAGTTTGACCATCATCACCAACATAGGAGTAGGAACCCTTAACTACGATAGCTTCATCTTCAGTACCTTGATCCTCAAGATGTCCTTCTTCCTGGGCAGTTTTGCCATCACTGGTCTCAACGGCGTATTCATATCGTTCAGGTTCTACATTAGATTCGTAGCGCAAGGTTTCAGCATCTTGGGGGTTGCTGGCCAAAGCCAAGGCGAATAAAGCAACGAAGACAATGATGAATTTCATTTTGATTTTTTTTTAGTATTTTTACACGACTTTGTATTGAAGATGCAAAAGTTTGGATGTTTCTGAATACCTTCAGTACGCTGATCTGTGTTTATATACCACAACCCGCATCACACGCAACAAAAATGAAGCAAAAACAAATATTTATGTTAATCATGTAAACAAAATTATTGATTTGTATGTTAATTATCGCATTGGCTGACTGGCTGGAAGATTGAATTTGGGTTTGGGAGGTTTTTTGCTTTACACTCATGTTGCGCTAGGTTATGGTTTATGTTTGTGTTGTTGTTATGCTGATGTTAAATTTAATTAGCTGACATTTGTTGACTTCGTAAAATATGCATAAACTTGAACTTGACTTTTGTTGCCACCACATTAACCTATTTTCAAAATATTTTGAATAATAATGTTGGAGGTATTAGCTTGTAAAATATAACTTAATTATTTCATAAAAAATATGTTCACAAAATTTTTCACAAAAGTACTATGTATGCATATGTTAGAGTGATGACTTTTCGACTTTTTCTCACAAATTATTCCCTGTTACACGAATTAATGAACTTTTACCTATTAAGGACTAAAATAACGTTGATTGCATTGAACTATTGAAAACAAATTTCGTCGGGTTGTTTATACCCTCAGCATTTATGTTAACGAGGGTATATACACTTTCATACTGGCCTCATCGAAATAATGGTTTTAGACCCCAAGTATGTTTGGACGAAATGTGTTTCATACAATTTGGAGTTGATTTAACCATGGCCGTTCGTCTGTCTGGCTGGTTGGTGCGCACGATAACTCACGAAAGGATCAACCGATTTGGTCCAAAATTTGGCGCTGGTAATATTTTGTCCAAACTTAGTTTAAGTTCGAAGATGGGTTATATCGGTCTACTCCTTCCGGTACCTCCCCCACAAAAGTTCGAAAATGTTCAGAAAATTGCGAACTCCTGAAGTGATTAACCGATTTGGTCCATACTTTGCACATCGTGAAATTTCTACCAAACTTACACGAGGTTCTAGTATGGACTCAATCGGTACACTTATTCGGGTACCTCCACACAAAGTTTCGGAAAAGTTCAGATTAGGCCTTGCTCTCGAATCGCTTTAATTTTTGTTGTAACAACTTGTATTCACTGCGCCCCATATAAGTTTCGTCAGGGCCAAGTCCATACTTCATTATAAAATAGCCTGAAAGGCGCAAAACCGCCTATGACACTCTCGAACGCATCAACCGATTTTATCCAAAATTTGGCCTTCGTAATATTTTGTCCAAAAATAGTTTAAGTTCAAAGATAAGCCATATCAGTCCACGCCATTAGGTACCTCTCCCACAAGAGTTCAAAAATGTTTCGCACGATAACACGATAGATCAGTTTCAAATATGGAATATACTAGCAAATGTCCGCTACTTCGTATGCGGAAAGGGTATAAAATACATATGAACAATATTTAATATGGAAGTGGTGATCACTGACAATTCTGTTGTACTAAAACCTATTTTTAATACCAACATTTAATCGATTTAATTCCTTTAAACGCACCCCTGCACAGCTACCATATTTTTTATTTCGGATTTCCAAAACTACGACCTCATATCACAGACATATACCAACAGCGACTCATATTGCAAATTTCAGACTTGACTTCTGGTTTTACTCATTCACTAACACAGCATTCCCTGCCAGTACGAATTTCCAAACACTAAACTTTATCTTACCCCTTCACAACAACAATAACGCACATTCACAATTCAAGGTTCTAGCTTCAGCGGTTTCGTCAAGAACCCGAATAGGTTCGTAAAATTTTCGGAATATATCCCCATATAACGGTACCCCTCGACTTGTGTATTTTAAAAGTAGTACAAATCTATACTGTCGAATTTTCTCTACATTTGGACCTTGAATACTCAGAGGATATAAAAGCTTAATTTAAAAAATGTCTACTTCAATCTGCTTTTATTAGAAGAGGTATTTTGAAGACTTTTTTGAAAATTTTATGCACATTTTCCAACCGAACTCCGAGCTTTATCTCAAAGTTCAGAGTGATCTTCATAACAAAGATTTTTACATTTCGTATTTTTTGTCCAAATTATATAATCCAAGCTTTGTTCCTACACCCAACACCAAATTTAGTACTTTTCGTTCCCCTATAGTAGGTATTTCTCACTTTAACAGTTTACACAATACCAAAATGGTTTTGGTACCATAATGTTACCAAACTTTTGGTACACATAATTAAACGTTTCAAAACTTACTTTCTTATATTCAACATATATCCCAACCGCAATTCACTTTTCCAGCTTTATATGTTCCCCTGAAACCAATTATATTACAACATATTTAGTCCTTTTGAATAAATAAGTACGAATTTTCAAAACCTCCTCCCTACCTCCACTCTAAACAACCGAATCAAATTTAAAAATTCCAGTTCTGCCCCTTTAAAAAATCACAAATTGTACAAAATTCTGTACCATATAGCAAATACCAAAATGTACCAAATTTTGTACCATTTACCACTTATCGTACACGACTTTCCAAAAACTACTTTTTCCAAATTATAGTCAATGTAGTTTCATTTAGCACTTTTCCATAAGTACGAATTTCCAAAGTAACCGCAATCCTACACTCCAACAGTAATCTGTTCACGAAAATACAAATTGTATCGAATTTAGTACCATTTAGTACTGCTTCGTGCACATTAGTGTGATTTTCTAAAGTTGCCTCCATATCTCAATTCTACATTCTAACAGTAATCTTAATTCCAAATTTCACGACTCCAGCCCAAATTGAAATCATACTAAACTCACTACCATTTAGGACTTTTCGACCTTTGGTACATGTTTCTTACTCTTTATCAGTGACCCTCATTCCAAATTTCAGCACTATTCGTTAATTCAAATCCAAATTGTACTATATTTAGTACTTTTCGTACACTTTTAGTTCGAATTTGCAAAAACCTGTCTTTTTTACTCTCCATCAGTGACCCCTCATTCCAGATTTCAGGATTCCAGCTCTATCCGTTCACACGAATCCAAATTGTACTAAATTTAGTACCATTTAGTACTTTTCGTACACTAATAGGTCGAATTTCAAAAAAACCTTTCATTGTTACTTTTCATCAGTGACCTTCATTCCGAATTTCAGTATTCCAGCTCTATCCGTTCACCCAAATCCAAATTGTACTAAATTTAGTACTTTTCGTGCACTTACAGTTCGAATTTCCAAAAACCTTTCTTTGTTACTCTCCATCAGTGATCCTCATTCCAAATTTCAGGATCCCGGCTCTATCTGTTCACCGAAATCCAAATTGTACTAAATTTAGTACCATTTAGTACTTTTCGTACCCTTATAGTTCGATTTTCCAAAAACCTTTCATCGTTACTCGTCATCAGCGACCCTCATTCCAAATTTCAGGATTCCAGCTCTATCCGTTCACCCAAATCCAAATTGTACTAAATTGAGTACCATTTAGTACTTTTCGTACACAAATAGGTAGAATTTCCAAAAACCTTCCTTTGTTACTCTCCATCAGTGACCTCTCATTCCAAATTTCAATATTCCATCTCTATCCGTACTTTTCGTACACTAATAGGTAGAATTTCCAAAAACCTTTCTTTGTTACTCTCCATTAGTAACTACCATTTCAAATTTCAGGATTCCAGCTCTATCTGTTCACCCAAATCTCAATTGTACTAAATTTAGTACCCTTTTGTACTTTTCGTACACTTATAGTTCGAATTTCCAAAAACCCTTTGGTACGTCTTTCTAGCTCTCCATCAGTTACCCTCATTCCAAATTTCAGAATTCTAGCTCTTCCCGTTGGCCTAATTTCATGTGTACCATATTTAGAACCTTTTAGTACTTTTCGAACACTTCTAGGTCGAATTTTGAAAAACCCAGCCTTATCTCACCCCTACACACCAACATCAACCTACATCCAAAATTTCAACTTTCTAGCTTCAGCGGTTTCGTCTGGGCGCTGATGAATCAGTCAGTCAGTCAGTCAGTGAATACCTCACCTCACTGCTCTTTTATATATATAGATAGAAGATTAGTCCACTCCTTCGGGTACCTATCACACAAAATTTCGGATAAGTCCACTTTGAGACCTGCTCTCGAATCACTTTGATTTTTGTTGAAGCAACTTGCATTCGCTGTCTCATTTACGACGATAAAAGTTTTTTCAGGGACAGGACCATCCTTCTTGAGAAAACAGCCCGAAAGGTGTAAAAAAAAACCTTATGATACCATATGTAGTGGCTGGATAGCACAATAACTCTCGAACTGATTAAGATTTAGTCCAAAAGTTGTTCCTTGTCATATTTTGTCATAGTTTCAGTTCGAAGATCGGCAATACCGGTCCACAACTTTCAGTACTTCCCGGAATATTTTAAAAATGTCACTTAAATGGTATGCACGATATCTCTTAAACAAAACAGGTCCAAAATTTTGGATCTACTAATACTTTGTCCAAATTTAATTAAACTTCTAAAATGGAGGTACCTTGGGTACATCCCCAACAAAAGTTCAACATTTGTCTTTAAGTGCAGTTTAAGGTCTATTCGAAGATCGATTCGAAGAAATGTATACCGATGCTCTCCGTTGTGGTTCTGTTTACTGTGACTAATGACCTCCTCTGCAACATTTTTGAACTTTAATCCTAATCCACATTTTCGTCGGCTAGTTCGAATGTCCAAAAAGACCACAAAATACTGAAAAGACCCTACATTCTATCTGTCCGTAGACGAAAGTTTCAATTCACGTAGGCTGAGGGTATATCTCTGTCTGTAAAACCGATTGTTACTTTTTTACTTGTTGTATAGATATTTCGCAATTTCCTCGTAATGCACTTCCTACAGCAGTTCCACTATTGGCAACCTATAGACGCGTTCGATAGCACTTATCCATATTGTCACAATGATTTATGTTCACAAATGCCCCGCACAGATCACAAATGCCCCGCAATAAATCAATTAAAAAATGATATTATTCTTGCTATTTAAATATTTATTTCCTTATAAAACTATCAACAATTAATCAAATTAAAACACAGTCTTTGGTTTAGGCAACTGGCAAGTGAGCACCTTGGGGTTGGAAACCATTCTTATCGGCAACATAGTTGACGGAGTAAGTTTGACCATCATCACCAACATAGGAGTAGGAACCCTTAACTACGATAGCTTCATCTTCAGTACCCTGATCCTCAAGATGTCCTTCTTCCTGGGCAGTTTTGCCATCACTGGTCTCAACGGCGTATGAATACTGTTCAGGTTCAACATTGGAATCGTAACGCAAAGTTTCAGCATCTTGGGAGGCCAAAGCCAAGGCGAATAGGGCAACGAAGACAATGATGAATTTCATTATGAATTTTTCGTGGTGATCTACTTCTTCGATGAGAGCAAAAAACGTGAGTGAATACTTTGTCGTTTGCTTAATGTGTTTTTATACCCCATGTAAAGCAATACTACCGCTTATGTTACATTTAGTGGACCAGTTTAAATACGTAAATTAGATGATTACTAAACATATACTCGTATATGCAAAACACATTAAATGTTTGACAAAGTTTTCCGTTATTCACTTTTACATTAAGTATTATAAACAAATAAAATGTGCATTGCCTTTTTGAAATCATTGTTTCTCCCCAGCAAAACGAAAATATCAAATATAATACATAAAATATATTGTTACGAATGTAACTGATAGGTTTAAGTTAGCTTAGTTTAATTTCCGTTAATTTAAAAATTTGAATTGTAACGTAAAGTTTTATTACGCAGTTACTTTATTTAAGCAACAACAATTATCATGTAGAATTATCTTCATTATTCTAGATGTTCTTTACCTTTCATTAATGTGCTTTTGTTTTGTTTTGCCACAATCATGTAATTATTGTTTAGTTTGTTACTTCTTTATTGCACTTGTTTGTTGTTGTAGTTACGTCATTACTGTGCTTGTCGTCCAATTGTATTCCCCCATGTACATATGTATGTGAGTATGGTTGTTCGCTTAGTGCGAATGTGCGTCTGTGTGTTCGCTGCACAGATTCGAGATGTTGCCATATGTGTTCTGGAGGACTCTAGAACAGGGAGACTTTGGGGTATAAATACCGGGGAAATGGCAATGACGGAGTAGTCGTGTTTTAAGCGTTGAACTGAACAGATCGGCAAAAGAGTAGCTGCGTGCTAACTAGAGACTTGCTGTGTGCTTTGTAATTAAAGTCGGTTCTGAATAAGTATAATAAAGTAAATAAAGCATTGTAGAAACGTAATCTAAAACGAACCCTGTTTTATTTGGTACAAATCGTATCGGGGAATAAAACAACGTCTACACGGAGATTAGTTAAACCTAATTCCGTAACAATTGGTGTCAGGAAGTGAGATTACGACCATCCTACAATGAAGTTTAAGGATCTACGAGTGGAAGACTTGAAGAAGGAGCTAAGTAAGTTGGAGTTGTGTTCTACTGGCAACAAGGCCGAACTACAAAAACGCTTGTTGGAAGAGTTCGAGCGCCGTGGAATGAACATCGATGAATATGAGTTCGACGGTAAGGAGGAAGTCGAGTTATCGGCAAAGGGCGAATCCTGCGTTGAGGAAGTTTCGTCCGTAGCTGCCAGTGGAGACGATTTGAAATCAATGCTGGCTATGATGATGGTGGAAATTAGGAAAATAGAAGGAAGCTCCATGGAAATAAATAAGAAAATGGAAGAAAATTCCAGGAAGAGCGAAGAAACTTCTAGACTTATGATGGAAATGAAAGCAGAAAATTGTAGAATGGTTGAAGAAAATTCCAGTAAAATGTTAGAAGAGATGTCTAGAAAGAATGAAGAAACTTCTAGACTTATGATGGAAATGAAAGCAGAAAATTGTAGAATGGTTGAAGAAAATTCCAGAAAATTAGAGGAAAAGTTAGAAGAGAACTCTAGAAAAATCACCGAAAACTTAATGGCAGAGAATTCTAGGATGTTTGAAGAAAATTCAAGAAACTTAAAAGAGGAGTTGGAAGAGGATTCTAGAAAAATTAACGAGAAACTCGAGAATATCACGATGGTGATTGAAAAGAGAGTAGAAAACGTGGAGGTACAAATGAAAGAGTTGGATAAAAAGATTTTGTCTGTTGACGAGAAATTTCTGGCCCATGATGAGAAATTTGTGAACCTTGAGAAGAAAATGTCGGAACTGGAAATCAAAGGCGGCCCAGTGAGAGCTATTCATAACACGTTAAAAATTAAGCCTCCAGTGATCGACGGCTCTACTTCTTTCAATGTGTTCAAATTACAGTTCGAGACAATGGCCGCTAGAGATTCTTGGAACGACAACGACAAAGCGGTATCACTCCTGATGGCATTGAAGGGTGATGCTGCTGACGTATTACATAGTATTCCCGCCGCTTCTAGGAACAACTATGGAGATATAATGGCTGCTCTTGAACGTAGGTACGGTAGTGAACACAAGCAAGAGATCTACCGAATGGAACTGAGGGGAAGAGTCCAGAAGACAAATGAGACTTTACAAGACTTTGCGGCTGATATAGAGCGGTTGGCGCAGTTGGCATATCCAGGAGAGACACATCCATTGGTGGACCGCATAAAGATTGAGACATTTGCAAGTGGTATTCGCGATCCAGAGATAAAATTTGCGACGTATGCGGCACCGATAGGAACATTTGCAGAAACCGTGTCATTTGCCCTGGCCCAAGAAACCGCGAAGATGCTGGTGAAACCTAAAGCTTACAACGTGCGGAGGCTGCAAGTTGAGGACAACAATTCCCAGACCGTTGTCGACCTGCTGAAAGATGCACTGATGCGTGTGAAACGAGGGGCTGCTAGAACGAAAAAGACTTGTTATAACTGTCGTAAAGCTGGACACATTGCACGAGAATGCATATTGGAACGACCAAGGCCCAGATCCACCTCACCGCCTTCAAAAAGCGACGACCAACCGGTGGCCAAGAATCTGGAAAGAGAGATATCAGGTGAATCAAATAAAATGAATTCCGTCGATCACGAGCCATAGTCCAGCAGAAGAACCACAACTTAACGGTGAAAGGCTTCGTCAATGGTGTATTGCGTACCTTGACATTGGACACCGGTGCAACAAAGTCCATTATTAGACCGGATTTGGTGAAAGGGAAGGTATTGCCGTTAAATGGAGTCAAATTGCGGACGGCCACAGGCGAGACTACAACGGTGCATGGAAAGGCCTACCAAAGGCTGAGCATGGGTAGAAAATCTGTAAATTTCGATTTTATAGTGGCCGATATTGTGGACGAAGTCATACTTGGTGTAGACTTCATGATTGCCTTCGATATCAACCTGGACATAAAGCACCGTGTGATGACTTGGTCCAATGTGGAAATACCGATAAGTGTGGGCTACAACGAGAAAAGCAAACATCGCCCAAAGGCAGAATCCGGCGAGATCGCTGTCGATGTCCGTACGCTGAAAGTGGAAGCCGCCGACAATTGGCCCGTAGGAAAGCGGAAAAATCCAGCAACGAGGACGAGAAAGCGAAGATGTACGTCGAGGAAAGGTCCATCGAAAAGCGGCCGTACAACAAGGAAGGACAAGTCCGATGAAGACCAGGTGACACTTAAGAAGGTGACCACAAAGAAAGAAGGTATAACGTCAAGATTCCTGGAGAGAAAGCAACGTCGTCCAGAAGAGCAAACATCCAAAGCTGACGGCGTAGAGGGTACGTCTAAATTGGTTGCCACCACTACGGAATTGGTTGCCACCACTACGGATCGAGAACTGCGTCTAGTCAAGAGGAACAGGCTTAAGCGGGAGGCAGTGTTACCAATGCCCATACCACAGAGAGGGAACTGTGGCTATTCGGGACGAACAGGCTTAAGCGGGAGGCAATGTTACGAATGTAACTGATAGGTTTAAGTTAGCTTAGTTTAATTTCCGTTAATTTAAAAATTTGAATTGTAACGTAAAGTTTTATTACGCAGTTACTTTATTTAAGCAACAACAATTATCATGTAGAATTATCTTCATTATTCTAGATGTTCTTTACCTTTCATTAATGTGCTTTTGTTTTGTTTTGCCACAATCATGTAATTATTGTTTAGTTTGTTACTTCTTTATTGCACTTGTTTGTTGTTGTAGTTACGTCATTACTGTGCTTGTCGTCCAATTGTATTCCCCCATGTACATATGTATGTGAGTATGGTTGTTCGCTTAGTGCGAATGTGCGTCTGTGTGTTCGCTCCACAGATTCGAGATGTTGCCATATGTGTTCTGGAGGACTCTAGAACAGGGAGATTTTGGGTATAAATACCGGGGAAATGGCAATGACGGAGTAGTCGTGTTTTAAGCGTTGAACTGAACAGATCGGCAAAAGAGTAGCTGCGTGCTAACTAGAGACTTACTGTGTGCTTTGTAATTAAAGTCGGTTCTGAATAAGTGTAATAAAGTAAATAAAGCATTGTAGAAACGTAATCTAAAACGAACCCTGTTTTATTTGGTACAAATCGTATCGGGGAATAAAACAACGTCTACACGGAGATTAGTTAAACCTAATTCCGTAACAATATATAACATATCTGATTATATTTTTGTCGACCTTTGATCTTTTTATATTGTTGTAGTTTGTTCGGCTGTAGGTCTCTATTTAATAAAACAGCGTTACATTTGTTTCATTTGTTTTATTTTGTTTCCAATATTTCGGTCATCATCAGGGATCTTTATTTTAGTTAAAATAAACATGAATATTAATTATATAAAATAATAACAAAAATACAAAACAATATTTACTTTTTGGTATTATTCAACTAGCAAACAACTTTCATCCTTTGTCACTGGTGGTGTTGAACTGATGTTTCTGTTTTTGGTTTTGATGTTTCTGGATGACATTTCGATATATTTGTGCACAGTGTTCTGTGTCTGACTTATAATTTATTCTTTTTTCCGGAGGAACGTTTATTATGTGGAGCATTTCCAACATATATCGACGTTTATAATTATCTTCTTGAGCTAAGATTTTCACATCCTTAAAGTTCGGAATGTGACCTGTTTGGGAACAATGTACTGCCAGAGCAGTTTTTTGTTCTAATGGTTTGTTTTTTGACTTTTGGTCAGACTTATGACCACTGAGTCTAGTTTTTAATTATGTTTTTGTTGTGCCAACATATACCTTTTGGCATATGTTGGACTTGTCTCCATTGCATGCTATTCTGTATACTAAATTTGATTTGTCATCGTTATGTATTTTGGATTTTGTGTTGCTGAAAAACTTGTTGTTTGTGTTCGTACTTTTTAGAGCTATTTGGTACTGTTCCTTGTTATATAAATTGGATCTAGAGAATCGCTCTGAGAAACCATGCACATATGTTGATCGTTTGTATATGTTTGTATCTCTTTCTACATTGTTGGATGTTTTTGTTTTTGCTTGTATAATTAGTTGATTTATTGTGTGTTTAGGAAAATCATTCATTTGTAGAATTTTGCGAATCTTCTTCTCATTTTTGGAATGAAATGTTTGATCACTAATATTGAATACCCTCCTTATAAAGTTGGTCGCCGTGTTTATCCTTATTCTCCTTGGGTGCTTTGAGTGAAAATTTATGATCCTACCCGAGGCAGTCGGTTTTTGATACCAATCCAAAAGTAGTCGGTTTCCATATCTCTGCACCACCGCGTCTAGATATGGTAATTGGTTGTTACTTTCACATTCCATTGTGAATTTAATTTGTTTATTGAAGTTATTCAAGGCCATTAATGTATTCTCTATTTGGTTTTTCTTTATAATACAAAAAATATCATCAACGTATTTTGTTATTAACCTCGGTTTCACCTTTAATGTTTTGATTGTTTCATGGAGTAGTTCTTCCATTACAATATCGGCGACAATAGGAGAAATCGGCGACCCCATAGGCATTCCCTTCTGTTGTTCATAAACTTTATCTTTATATATGAAGTATCTTGAATCTTTAATGCATAACATTAAACTTTCAACAAAAATGTTCATTGGTATGTTGGTGTGTTTTTCTATGAGGATCCATTTGTTTTTTATTATACTTAATGCCAAGTTTATCGGTACACTTGGAAATAATGATACTACATCGAAAGATATTAATATTTCATCATCTTCGATGCGCTGTTTGTTAATCTTTCCTGTTTTATTAAATAGAGACCTACAGCCGAACAAACTACAACAATATATGTATATAACATATCTTCTATATATATAAAATTGAAATTTGTTTGTCTGTTTGTTTGTTTGTTTGCTTGTTTGTTTGTGCCTTATAGACTCGAAAACCGCTGAACAGATCTTACTGAAATTTTTAGGGTACATTGCTACATGGCCTGAAATGAAAATAGGCTATATCATTTTTTGAAATTTTGCGTTGATCTGGATATATAGCAACAAAACCGGAGGTACCTCCAAAAAATTAGATTTTGTATGTAAATATCTTTAGAACTATTAGAGATACAATTTCCAAATTTTGTATGTGTGACGGAATTTGATGTAAAAATAAATGTACCAAGTTATATTCAAATCGGTTCAGATTTGGATATAGCTCCCATACACATATATTTTCAGCCGACTTTCTTATTTTATGCTCCAAACACGCTATATATGTCCAATTTCGCTGAAATTTCGAACGTCTGACGGAACTTGGTCTGGAATTAAACGTGCCAAATTATATCAAAATCGGTTCAGATTTCGATATAGCTCCCATACACATATATTTTCGGTCGACTTCCTTATTTTATTCACCAAACACGCTATATATGTCCAATTTCGCTGAAATTTTGAATGTATGACGGAATTTGTTTTAGAAATAAATGTGCAAAAATATATCGAGATTGGTTCAGATTTGGATATAGCTCCCGTACACATATATTTTCGGCCGACTTCCTTATTTTATGCACCAAACACGCTATATATGTCCAATTTCGCTGAAATTTTGAATGTCTGACGGAATTTGTTCTAGAAATAAATGTGCCAAATTATATTAAAATCGGTTCAGATTTCGATATAGCTCCCATACACATATATTTTCAGACGACTTTCTTATTTTATGCTCCAAACACGCTATATATGTCCAATTTCGCTGAAATTTCGAACGTCTGACGGAATTTGTTCTTGAAATAAATGTGTCAAATTATATCGAGATTGGTTCAGATTTGGATATAGCTACCATCTATACTTATAAAAGAGTTCAGTAATGATGACTCACTGACTCACTGATTCGCTGACTCACTGACTGACTGATAATCAACGCCCAGACTAAACGGCTAAAGCTAGAATCTTGAAATTTTGGGTGAGGGTCACTCTTGGTCCGAAGGTGTCGGATAAGTCTGGATTTTTGGAAATTCGAACTAGAACTGTACTAAAAGTACTAAAAGGTACTAAATATGGTACCCTTTGTATTAGGCAAACGCGTAGAGCTAGAATTCTGAAATTTGAAATGAGGTTCACTGATGGAGAGTTAGAAAGGTGTACCAAATGGTTTTTGGAAATTCGAACTATAAGTGTACGAAAAGTACTAAAAGTTACTAAATTTAGTACTATTTGGTATTACGTGAACGGATAGATCTAAAATCTTGAAATTTGGAATGAAAATCAAGGTTTAGAAGATGAGTTGATATAAGGAGGTGGTTTTGAAAATGTGTACTCATGTGTACGAATAGTACTAAATGGTACTAAATTTGGTACAATTTGAATTTGGGCGAACCGATAAAGTTGGAATTCTGAAATTTGGAATTACTATTACTGTTGGAGCGTAGGTTTGAGATATGGAGGTAGTTTTCGAAATTCGTACATATGGGTACGAAAGGTACTAAATAGTACCAAATAAGGTACAATTTGGATTTGGGGGAACGGATGGAGCTGGAATCCTGAAATTTGGAATTAGGATTACAGTCGGGGTGTAGGATAGAGGTATTTTGGAAATTCGTACTTTTGGGTACGAAAAGTACTAAATGGTACCAAATTTGGTACAATATGAATTTAAGTGATCGGATAGAGCTGGAATTGTGAAATTTGGAATTAAGATTACTATTGGAGTGTGGGATTTGGATACTTTTGGAAATTCGTACTTATGGCAACGAAAAGTACTAAATGGTACCAAATTTGGTACAATTTGGATTTGGGTGATGAAATTCGAAATTAAGATTACTTTTGGAGTGCTGGATAGAGGTAGGTTTGGAAATTCGTACTTTGGATACGAAAAGTACTAAATGGTATCGAATTTGGTACAATTTGGATTACGGTGATTGGATGCAGCTGTAATCCTTAATTTTGGAATTAAGATTACTGTTGGCTTGTAGGATTGAGGTAGTTCTAGAAATTCGTACTCATGGGTACGAAAGTACTAAATGGTACCAAATTTGGTACAAATTTGGAACGGATATAGCTGGAAACCCGAGATTTGGAATAAGGAGTACTGTTGGAGTGTAGGATTGATAAAGTTTTGGAAATTTGTAGTTATGGGTAGGAAAAGTACTAAATAGTACTAAATTTGGTACAATTTGGATTTGAGCGAACGGATACATTTGGAATCGTGAAATTCGGAATTAAAATTGATATTGGAGTGTTGATAGAGGTAGGTTTAGAAATTCGTACTGTGGATACGAATAGTACTAAATGGTACCAAATTTGGATTTGAGTTATCGGATGTATCTGGAATTCTGAAATTCGGAATTAAGCTTATTGTTTGAACATAGCACTGAGGTAGCTTTGAAAATTTGTACTTATGTATGTGTACGAAAAGTACTAAATGGCACCAAATCTGGTACAATTTGGATTTGGGTGAACAGATATAGCTGGAATCCAGAGATTCGGAATTAGGATTACTGTTGGTAAGTAGGATTGATGAAGTTTTTGATATTTTTAGTTATGGGTACGATAAGTACTAAATGGTACCAAATTGTAATTTATGTGATCGGATACATTTGGAATCCTGAAATTCGGAATTACGATTACTGTTGGAGTGTTGAAAGAGGAAGGTTTGGAAATTCGTACTTTGGATACGAAAAGCACTAAATGGTATCGAATTTGGAACAATTTGGATTACGGTGATTGGATGCAGCTGTAATCCTTAATTTTGGAATTAAGATTACTGTTGGCTTGTAGGATTGAGGTAGTTCTAGAAATTCGTACTCATGGGTACGAAAGTACTAAATGGTACCAAATTTGGTACAAATTTGGAACGGATATAGCTGGAAACCCGAGATTTGGAATAAGGAGTACTGTTGGAGTGTAGGAAAAGTACTAAATAGTACTAAATTTGGTACAATTTGGATTTGAGCGAACGGATACATTTGGAATCGTGAAATTCGGAATTAAAATTGATGTTGAAGTGTTGATAGAGGTAGTTTTAGAAATTCGTACTATGGATACGAATAGTACTAAATGGTACCAAATTTGGATTTGAGTTATCGGATATATCTGGAATCCTGAAATTCGGAATTAAGCTTATTGTTTGAACATAGCACTGAGGTAGTTTTGAAGATTTGTACTTATGGGTACGAAAAGTACTAAATGGTACTAAATTTGGTACAATTTGGATTTCGGTGATCTGATGTAGCTGCCATCCTCAAGTTTGGAATTAAAATACCTGTTGAATTGTAGGATTGATAAAATTTTGGAAATTTTTAGTTATGGGTAGGAAAAGTACTAAATAGTACTAAATTTGGTAAAATTTGGGTTTGAGCGAAAGGCTAGAGCTGGAATCTTGAAGTTTGGAATTAAGATTACTGTTGGGGTGTAGGATTGAAGAAGTTTTGGAAATTCGTACTTATATGTACGAAAACTATTAAACGGTACTAAATTTGGTACAACTTGGATTTGAGCGAACGGGTAGAGCTAGAATCAAGAAATTTGGAATTAATATTACTGTTGGAGTGTAGGATTGAGATATGGAAGTAGTTTTGGAAATTCGTACTTATGAGTACGAAAAGTACTAAATTTGGTTCAATTAGGATTTGAGCGAACGGCTAGAGCTGGAATCTTGAAGTTTGGAATTAAGATTACTGTTGGGGTGTAGGATTTAGAAAGTTTTGGTAATTCGTACTTATATGTACGAAAAGTACTAAACGGTACTATATTTGTTGGATTTGAGCGAACGATTAGAGCTAGAATCTTGAATTTTGGAGTTAATATTACTGTTGGGGTTAGTTTTGGAAATGCGTACTTAGTTTTGGAAATGCGTACTTATGCTTACAAAAAGTACTACATTTTGTACAATTAGGATTTGGGTGAAATTATAGCGCTCGAATCCTAATATGTGGAATTAGGTACACTTAGGGGTACGAAATGGTTCCATGTATGGTACAATTTTGTATTGGATGAACGGATAGATCTGGATTCATGAGATTTGGAATTAAGATTACTGTTACCATTTGCTTATAACGTCCGATTTAAGAAATATGTGCCATAAATATACGAAAAGTTGTAAATAAGGATTTGGTACAATTTGTTATTGTGTAAAGGGAATTTTGAAATAATAGGAGGAGGTTCGTATTTATCTATTTACATGTAAACTACTAAATAGTTCTATAATTGGTTCTGGGTGGAACAGATAGTGCTGGAAATGAGGATGGCGGTTGTTGGGTTAGGCCGTATTTGCGCTGAGAACCTCAATTAAACTATTTCAAAAAATGTGGATTGCTCTTGATGTGTAGGCGTGACGAAAATCGAACAAAAGTGGTACGTATTAGTACACAAAATGTTTCCACCATTCTATATTATATATTGTTTATTTGTTTTGTATATTTAACGCATACGAAGTAGCGGGCACTTTGCTAGTATACATATATATTCGGCCGATTTCCTTATTTTATCCACCAAACACGCTATATATGTCCAATTTCGCTGAAATTTAGATTGTGTGATGGATATTGGCCTAGAAATGTATGTGCCAATTTATATCGAAATCGGTTCAGATTTGGATATAGTTCCTATATATATGTATTTTCTGCCGATTTCATGTATTTGAGGCACCAAACACGCTATTTATATCCAATTTCAATAAAATTTGGAACGTGTGACTGAACTTGGTCTATAAATAAATGTGCCAAATTATATCGAAATCGCTTCAGATTTGGATATAGCTCCTGTGTATATTTTCGGCCAATTTCCTGTATTTTATGCACCAAACTCGCTATGTATATCCAATTTCGCTGAAATTTGGAATGCGTAATGGGATTTGGTCTAGACATAAATGTGCCAAATTATATCGAAATCGGTTCAGATTTGGATATTGCTCCTATATATATTTTCGCCCGATTTTCTGTATTTGATGCATCAAACAAGCTATATGTGTCCAATGTCGCTGAAATTTGGGATGTTTGACGGAATTTTTTCCAAAAATAAATGTGCCAAATTATATCGAGACCGGTTCAAATTTGGACACACTATATATGTCCAATTTCACTGAAATTTGGAAAGCGTGACGGAATACGTTCTAGAAATAAATGGGACAAATTATGTCGAAATCGGGTAAGATTTGAATATAGCTCCCATATATATTTTCGGCTGATTTTCTGTATTTTATGCACAAAACACGCTATGTATGTTCAATTTCAATGAAATTTGGAATGTGAGACGGGATTTGGTCTAAAAATAAATTTGACAAATTATATCGAGATCGGTTCATATAGGAATATAGCTCCCATATATATTTTCGATCGATTTCGTGTTTTTGATACGTACGTATGTTCCATTTCAAAGAAATTTTGAAGACTTAGCAGTCAGCAGAAGTCATCATTATTTACACAAGTACTTATAGTTGGGAAGGAATTGGCCAAGGCTACAGCTATTAAGTAACATATCTTTGAGAGACTTTTTAAGATATATGTTTTATTGTGATATATCTAAATCATTAGAAATACTTATAGGCGGAAAGGCTTTCGGAGGAGTGTTACCTCCTGAAACATACAAAAATACCATAGTAGCTCCATAACAACCCTGAATAGGTATATAACGCCTTCATATCTCCTATATTTATTCGTTAAAATATTAAAAACGTTAATATAATTAAGCGCACCGGGTTCAGCTAGTAAAATATAAAACATAAAATATAAACTATAAAATAAAAAATGAAAAACTATAAAATAAACAACATGAAATTTTTATAAATAAAAATCAAATGTAGTTCGTATCAGTTGAGAACGGCTAGACCGATTTCGATAATTCTTTTTTGAAATGTTCGTCATAACCCAACATAGACTTTTATGCAAAGAAAATTTGACTACGTCCGCCGACACTTTTCAATTTTAAATTTCAATGTTTTCTACAAAAAGTACTGAAATGATTTTCCCGAAATTGTCAGGGAATGTACAGGGATAGCCGCCAGTGAAAATCGGCTACGAATTTAGTTTCGGAGGGGAGGGGTACTTCCGCACACTATTTTTTAAAAATGCTATATTTAAAATAATTACGAATGTATCGGTTTGGAAATTAATTTGCGAGACAATTGTGGTTGTGTCTCCTTGTGTCTCCTTCCCTATTTTTTTAGCAACCAAAGCTTGACCGCGGCATTTTTTAAAATATGTTACATCTACAAAACTACTGAACCGATTTTCCTGAAATCTTCAGGGAATGTATAGGGATGGCCACCGGAGAAAATAGGAGGCATGTTTCCTTGAATTTCCATTTGCCATATTGAAAGAAACGCCATATTTTTATGAATAAAAATCAAATGCCGTCATAACCCAATTTAGGTTTTAATGGAAAGAAAATTTACCACGCCCACTTTTTAAAATTTTCAATAAAAATTTGTTCTGCAAAAACTATTGAACCGATTTTCCTACAATTGTCAGAAAATGTACAGGGATGCCCCCCGAAAACAGGCTACATATTTTATTGATTTCCAGAGGGGGTGGGGTAGCTCCCCTGTGCGATATTTAAAAACAAACGCTATTTTTGCAAAAATTTCGCATGTCTCGGTTTAAAAATTTACGGATTTATCTGCAATCTAGTTACTTCCTTGGGGCCTAAAGACCCGACCACGCCTGTTTTTAAATGTTATATCTCCAATACTTCTGAACCGATTTCCATAAAATTTGCAGCAAAAACTCAATGTTTGTCATTGTTATGTATATTTAACGGATTCCGGAGGAGCTCGGTACCTTCCCACGCCTTTCTTTTAAACACTATACGTATAAGCCAAACTTATGATTATATCGGACTCAGCATACATTTTGGGAGGCAATGGGGTTGGTGTACCCTAGATACATATTTGGAACCAAACTCGCTCGCTTTTTAAATATGTTATATCTTGAAAACTGATGACAAAGCACAATGGTGACACTTAGTCTTGGGATTTATATATCGACTTATTTCGGCAGATGTTAACCAAATATTCAAACCCAATGGGATGTAACAATGAACTCAGAGTTTAGAAAACCACCTTATAATGACATGTGATAAAGTCCACTTTTGAACACAGCCTCCATATAGGGTTATTATAAATTTTCGGTACTTTAAAAGATTTAGTGAACTTTTCTGCAGAATTACCTTTAATAACGTTATTTTAATTCCCAGTGCGTGGAATATTTCAACGTTTTGGCGTGTTGCAACATTAGGGTGTCCCAAATAAGAACATTATATTTTTCTTTCACGATTTTTCAATTCGCCACCAAGTTACCATGATAAAAGAAATCGCTAATAGCACAAGAAACATTATATTGAAAATAAATGAAAAATGGGATAATAAAATTACTTAAAACAAGTAAAAAAGTATCAGTCGGCTTTGCCGACAGAGATATACCCTCAGCCTATGTGAATTGGAACTTTCATCTACGGACAAATCGAATGTATTTAGGGTATTTTCAGAATTTTGTGGCACTTTTTGGACATTTGAACTTGCCGACAAAAATGTGGATCAGGATTAAAGTTCAAAAATTTTGCGCAGGACATAGTGCATTACGGAAGTGGATCTTATTTTGAGAGTCGTATTTTTTCGATAGATAGTCATTTCAGTGGGTTATCGTACAAATGTTGGACAAGTATGCCTGGAAACATAGTCTTGTCCACGAAAAACATAATATGGATGTACACAAGACCACAAAGAACATCATCGGTATACATTTCCAAAGGATCTCCGCACAGACCCTAAACTGCACTTGGACACAAATGTTGAACTTTTGTGGGGGAGGTATCCTAGGGAGAGGACCGATGTGGGTTATTTTAGAAGTTAAACTAAGTTTGGACAAAATATGACGAAGGCCAAATTTTGGACCAAATTGGTTTATCAGTTCGAGAGTTATTGTGCTCTCCAGCTACTACATATGGTGTCATAAGGGTTTTTACAACTTTCGGGCAAGAAGTATGGATTTGCCGATGAAAAAACTTTTGCCGTCGTAATTGAGACAGCGATTGAAAGTAGCTTAAACAAAAATCAAAGTTAGTCTAGAGCAGGTCTTAAAGTGACCTTATGCGAAATTTTGTGTGGGAGGTACCCGAAAGAAGGGACAAATATAGTCCATATTCAAGCCTGATCTATATCTGGTAGATATTTCAGGATGTGCAAAGTATGGACCAAATCGGCCTTTCCCTTCAAGAGTTATCGTGCGCACAATTTTTCCGAACGTTTTTGAACTTTTGTTGGGGATGTGACTTATCTTCGAACTTAAACTAAGTTTGCACAAAATATTACGAAGACCACATTTTGGATCGAATCGGCAGGTCTGTTCGATAGTTATCTTCCGCTCCTACCACCTCAAACGGTGTCATAGGGGTTTTTTGCAACTTTCAGGCTATTTTCTCCGGAAGTATGGACTTGCCCTGATGAAACTTATAACGTCGTATGGGGGGCAGTGAATACAAGTTGCTAAAGCAAAAATCAAAGCGATTCGATAGATGGCCCAATACTGAACTTTTACGAAATTTTGTGTGGGACGTATCCGAAGGAGTGACCGATTGAGTCCATATTGGAGCCTCATTTAAGTCTGGTAGAAATTTCACGATGTGCAAAGTTTGGATCAAATCGGTTCCTCCCTTCAAGAGTTATGGTGCGCACAAACTTTCCGAAAATGTTCGACCTTTTGTGAGGGAGGTACCGGAAGGAGTGGACCGATATAGCCCATCTTCGAACTTAAACTAAGTTTGGACAAAATACTGCGAAAGCCAATTTTTAGACCAAATCCGTTCTTAGCTCGTTGCTGGAATTTATTTAAAAATCTGTGACATCCGCTGTTTTCTGCTTGCTTTGTTATTGTTGAAGATTTAATCTCCTATAATTACTTACATCTGGAGTATTCCCCAATGGCATAATTTCATATTACTCTCTATTACAGAGTAATGCTTACAAAACGAATTGACAACATTACACAATTTGGTGATCGCTACCAATCTCATGATTTCATCCCGACAAATGGAATTTTCATTCCAGACCATATAACGAGTATTAAGAACAAATTCTTATCCATGATTGTTCTTATCCATGCTATACAGAAATGAGTTTTGAAACAATTTTCCAAAGAACTTTTCAAACTCTCATTCAGTAAAATAAATAACTTGCTATATATTTTACAATTTGTTTTTTTTTTATTTAAAACACATTAACAACAATTAAATTATTTATAACAAAAATCTTTGGTTTAGGCAACAGGCAAATGAGCACCTTGGGGTTGGAAACCATTCTTGTCTGCAACATAGTTAACGGAGTAAGTTTGACCATCATCACCAACATAGGAGTATGAGCCCTTAACTACGATAGCTTCATCTTCAGTACCCTGATCCTCAAGATGTCCTTCTTCCTGGGCAGTTTTGCCATCACTGGTCTCAACGGCGTATGAATACTGTTCAGGTTCTACATTGGAATCGTAACGCAAAGTTTCAGCATCTTGGGAGGCCAAAGCCAAGGCGAATAAGGCAACGAAGACAATGATGAATTTCATGCTGATTTTCAGTGATGATCTGCTAAACGTGTCGTCAACTTTGAAAAGCAAAAAGGTAATGTGTATCGATTCGTTTGTAAATTAGCATTTATATATCGTTTTAAAGTACACACGAAACAAATGTCAATCAACAGTGATTCGGTCACATCACAGTGGACCAGTTTACATGTCTAAACTAGATCAATTCAATTAATGCAAATCTCTGAAGTCAAATGCAAGCCGCCGACGTTTTTCTTTAATGTAAACATATTTTTGAAAATTTGATGGTTTCTGTCATCTTAATATATGAATTTTTAATTTCTAAACTGTTTTCGGGAAGTAGTTTCGTTCGTGTTATTTTATTTATTCATGCTAATGGGCTCTAAAATAAAATGTATATTAAACTGAAAACAAAAATCGAAGATAATTGTATTGCCGAAAAAAAAAATTTCCTAATACTATCTAAGGTGGAAGACGAACAAACTTCTCGCATATTCAAGAGAGCAGAGTAGGATTTAAGTTGCAGTTGAATGGTATGACACCTTCTTCGTATCTACCATATACCACGAGTACCGTGTCAATGTGAGATCTGGAATGCAATTAAACAGCTGAAGGGAAATGAGGCAGCCGGAGCTGCTGATGCCCTACCAGCTAAGTTATTCAAGACCGGCCCCACAATCATATAGGGATGATGATTTAAACTACTAGCAAGATTTAACTGACGGCATGCAGATCCAACAAATGGTATGTTTTAGCTATACACCGAAGGAAAAGTTTCCTGTGCATCTTAAACAATCTGGTTTGGAGCACCACAGACCAGGGCTTCACTCTACGCCAAATTCTGAGAGAGACTCAAGAAAAGCATACCAAGGCGTCGACAGCCCTAAAGTGCTCAAACATCATTGGCTTTTATATTATAATCCAGTGGAAGATATAACACGAAGTGCAAAGTGTTTTATAATACAAAAATAACCTTTGGAACGTATATATTTTTATACCTTCCACCATTATATGCAGGGTGTAATTATATTTACCATTCCGTTTGTAACACATCGAAATATTCGTCGGAGACCCTATAAAGTGTATATGACGAAAAGTAAAAAAAAAATTAACATTGATGAAGCCAAGGTTTGCACTGTTATAATTCGCGAAATATTGCAATGTACCACGAAATATGACCATAGTTGGATCAGACGAAGAGTTTTTAATAAAAGCTCCAAAAATGTGGCTAAAAAAGTTTTCGCGGATGCTAAGACCGTGTAAATAAATAAAAATAGGTAACAACACGTTGAAGTAAACTAGTTTTTTACGTTGTTCAATTGGCGGTTAAACCGTTTCAATTACGGATATATGTATGTACAGTCTGTCGCAAAGTTAGTATACACCGTTGAAACCAAAATGTATTAGAGATAAAAAGCACAATAACTTATTGAAAACAACAAACAATTAGTTTTATTTGAGAAACACGGAGGTCGTCTTCGGTAATAACAATTAAAAGTGCGCAATATTTGCATACATTAGCAAATTTACGGTTCGAATCCAAAAAAGACCAACATTTATATCGCAAAAGTTAGTATACAACGGAGAATCCTCGTGGAACTGTGTAAAAAATTCTTGATATTTTCGAACAAATCAAATCAAATCAAAATTTATTGAGTCTTCATTTTAAAATCATACGAATTTTGAATGAGTACAATGTATAAAGACAACTTAAACCTTTTATGTGTTGATTTAATAACAATAGTTGTTGCAAATAATCAGTTTCAGACTTATATAATAATTTGTGTAGCACATAATAAAATGTGTAAATATGTTTAAATCGAGCTTGCTCCCGGCCCTTTCATATTTTGAGAGTTTGTCTCATCTTATTTTCTCTTAATACTAAATCTAACCTATACTTAATCTATTATTTATTTAACCCCCCAAAACTAATCAAATATACCACCTTCCCGACAGAATATTTAAAAAAATAAATACTCTGGACGGGGAGGTGGTGTACATGACTAGTTCATCCCCTGTGAATTCCAGGTGATGCACGAATAAAAAAGTCTGGACACTGAACTGAAGCCAAATCCATTCTTAAATCTATTCCGAAAGAGGAAATGTAATTGGTGTTCGACCAGTTAAAATTAGCTTTATCTCTAATAGAACTCTGGATTAAAGAGTTAGAATGACTAAGAAGACTATTGGTATAATTTTTTACTAGCTGCAATGAGTACACAGATAAGGGCTTAACACCGGCAGAATTGTAAACATAATTGTTTGAAAAACGCTTGTTAAAACTTTGAAAATGTTTTCCGATGCAAAGTCGAAGAACCTTTCTCTCTAACACTTCCATTTTATTCATTACAGTTGGCGAGATAGAGAACCAAATAGGGAAAGCATACAAAAGGGCTGGTCGAATGCAGGTTTTATACAATAATAATTTTGTCCTTACAGGCAACGCTTTGCTAGTAAAGAGTACATTAAGTGACGCCTTAATACGATTTGCCTTTCCCATAAAGCCTCTCGCATTCTCGTTAAACTTGACAAGTTTATTGAAACGTACCCCTAAGTATTTGAGACTATCTCTAAAAGGTATTTATGTACCATTTGGAAACAGTCTCAAAGACTTACTCTCGGGCACGACCCACCTTTTACATTTTCCAGAAGCGTTTCTCAAACAAATTGCTTCACTCTTTGACGAGTTAATTTTTTTTCCCCACTCTGTGTAAAATTTCTCTACATGGTTTAAATGTTGCGAGATTGAAGACAGGGCTTCCTTCGGCGACTCTGCGTGAGCATATAAAAGACAATCATCAGCATACAACACACCTACAGAGTTATTCACCTGATGCGGAAAGTCATACATGTAAATACTGAATAAATGGGGGGACAAAATCGAACCCTGCGGAACTCCACAAGAGATTGTACCTAAATCAGACTTCAGATTTCCAAGTTGGATATAAAACTGTCTATCCGAAAAGAAATTTTTTAATATTTTAACAATGTGAGCCGAAAAACCTAACTGAATCATTTTATAAATAATGCCATCATGATATGTGCGATCGAAGGCTTTTTCAACATCCAATGAAACAGCAACTGTGCAAGATTTCCTACGTAAGTGCGAAATAATATCGCTATGAAATTTTGAAAGTACATCTAGTGTAGAATGACCTTTTCTGAATCCAAATTGGAAAGGGGGAATATACTCTACAGAAATTTCTAAATCCATTTTTTTACGAAGTATTTTCTCCAACAATTTTCCTAAATTAGATAACAAGGAAATCGGTCTCAAGTTATTAATATCGCAACAATTCGGATTCTTTTTAATAGGCAATATCTTTCCAATTTTCCAATTTTTAGGAAAATAAGAGTTGTTTATACAGTTGTTAAATATTATAACTAAATATTTTATAGCATTAAATGGGAACTTGCGAATCAAAAAGTTTGAAATATTGTCTTGACCATAAGATTTCTTATTATTCAAACCAGAAATAGACAAACTCACTTCCTCTATAGTAGTAAACCTTGGGTCTAAATTACTATTAAGTGCTGATGAATTTACAGAAAAATTAATTAGATGATCGGGAACTTGACTTAACACATCATTAATCGTACTCTCAATAGAAGATAAATCCCTATTTGGGGGTGGGCCGTTGTACAATTGTTCAAAATGATTTTTCAGGCAATCTAATTTGTCATGTTCATCGGTCATAGACACTCCGTTTACTGATATTTCCATGTCACTAGACTTATGAGCTTTCCCTAGTACATTATAAATTTTACGAAACGCATTTGGTCTAGGTCTAATATTACGTAATCTATCTTCAAATAATTTTGTTTGTTCAATTTCCACTCTTTCCTTAATTATAATTTTTAAAAGTTGAATTTGTTTAGATAATAACATATAATCCGGATTGTGTCTATTCATATACCTATGGAACATTGGCTTTAAATCTTTTTGCATTCTATGTTTTAATTTAGAATGCAAAAAGATTTAAAGCGAATGTTCCATAGGTATATGAATAGACACAATCCGAACAAAATGAAACTAAATCTGTACTTAAGATCATAAAGAGTATATTAATTGCTTTTAATGGCAGTTATAGTACTTATAGTGACAAGTCCAACGTACACTGGATCGTAAAATCCACAAAAATTGGTCATCTCCAAATACAACAACTGTAGCGACAAAATTCCGGGTGTTATGTCCTGTTTATGAATTCTAAAGCCTTGAAATGCTCAGAAAAGCTCTCAAGTTTCAATTTGGGGAAATTTTGATCGAGTTTCAACTTGTCCTGTTTGAAAAAACGGGAATTTCTTGAAGGAAACCCATACATTTGAGGCCATTGTCCCTTTGAAACATGTAATAATCCTTAATCCTTACATACTTTTTAGTTAATTTTCTCACAAATGATGTCCCTTTTCATATTCCCACCAAAAGTAAATAGTAGGAGAACCTCAAGATCCGTTGTAAGCCCTACAGTTATACTGTCCTACCGGCCTTTTAGCAGTATCGGACATGCTTCTCATGTCCATAGTGTCAAATGTACTACTAATACTTACACATACGGACTTTCCTTTTCAGTTAATTTTCTCACAAATTATGTCCCTTTTCACATTCCCACCAAAAACAAATAGTAGGAGAACCTCAAGTTCTGGTGTAAGCCCTACCGTGATACTCCACCACCACAGAAGGATATGTAGCTAATTTAAAGTTTTAATACAGAACTTTCTCTGCTGTTATAACGCATGTATTGTGCAAAAACGTTCTGAAAAACTGTGTTCGCTTCACTTAGGACCAAAATACAAGTAAATGGATGAGTTAGAAGTAGTTCATTAGACATTAGTAGTACATTTGACACTATGGACATGAGAAGCATGTCCGATACTGCTAAAAGGCCGGTAGGACAGTATAACTGTAGGGCTTACAACGGATCTTGAGGTTCTCCTACTATTTACTTTTGGTGGGAATATGAAAAGGGACATCATTTGTGAGAAAATTAACTAAAAAGTATGTAAGGATAAAGGATTATTACATGTTTCAAAAGGACAATGGCCTCAAATGTATGGGTTTCCTTCAAGAAATTCCAGTTTTTTCAAACAGGACGAGTCGAAACTCGATCAAAATCACCCCATATTGAAACTTTAGAGCTTTTCTGAGCATTTCATGGCTTTAGAATTCATAAACAGGACATAACACCCGGAATTTTGTCGCTACAGTTGTTGTATTTGTAGATGACCAATTTTTGTGGACTTTACGATCCAGAGTACGTTGGACTTGTCACTATAAGTACTATAACTGCCATTAAAACCAATTAATATACTCTTTATGACCTTAAGTACAGATTTTGTTTCATTTTGTATACTAACTTTTGCGACATAAATTTTGGTCTTTTTGGGATTCGAACCGTACATTTGCTAATTTATGCAAATATTGCGCACTTTTAATTGTTATTACGAAAGACAACCTTCTTGTCTATCAAATAAAACTAATTGTTTGTTGTTTTCAATAAGTTATAGTGATATTTATCCCTAATACATTTTGATTTCAACGGTGTATACTAACTTTTGCGACAGACTGTATGTCCAAAGTAAAAGTAGAAGAATACAAAACGAAGATTACACTTCTAATGTATCACATTTCAACTGCATCCCCCTTACGCATAATTTGATATGTACATTGACCCTGTAGCCCAGACAGCATCAGAGTAATCCACTGCCAAAGGCCAAAATTTAGTGCGATATAATTTCGAAAAACCCTATTTTTGACGGTCCGTACCATGTAAATCATAGATCGTAGAAAAACATCTACTAGAACGGCGAAAACAGCAACTGCAACTGCGTTATACAGTTTGTTGCACACTAAACTGCAGACGATGCTACATCTTAGCGGCCAAAGTAAATCCTGGCAAATGTGTACAAATGTAATTTTGAGGATGCGCATCAAGTGATTTTGAGGATTTCGCGATTTACATGCGTTTCAAAATGAAAATTACCCGATACAGTTTTATTATAAGATTATACCCCATTTAAAGGAACTCAACATTTATTTGAACGATACCCATATCTTCCGACAGATGTTAGCGTGTATTCGAGAAGTGAATAGAATAAACAATGTGATTTTTTGCGTGAAATTTAAATAAAATACAAGAATATATAATAGAAATATTTTTCCTACATACTCTTAAACTAACTCGCAAAATAAATTTTAATAAATATTTTCTCTTACAAAAATTGTATACATTTCCTCAATATATGTATTTGTTTTTCCTATAATATGCAAACCACTAAACGGATTTGTATAGTTTTGGTTTCATTTGAATCTTCGCGATGTTTAGATTACGTACATATTTTTATGTATTTTCAGCTGCATAAACAGCTTGAATTTTATTAAAACAAGTTGCAAACTACCAATTGTTTTAAATTATTTTCTAATTTCCGTAAAAATTTACAACTTTTTCACTAAAGTTATGAGACCTCAGTAAACATATAGTATGTAGGAAGCCATAAATTAACAATGTTTCTCGATATAATGAATAGCGTTTTTATAAGATTTTTTCTAATAATCAGAATTGAAACCGCCATAACTTTTGCGCGCAATATCCAAAATTAGTATCTCGAACAGATTTGAGAATAGAAATTTTTCTCAATCCATGTAACAAAAATCGTTCATGTAGCTTTAGAAAAAATTTTAATTTTTTCAAATGGAATATTAAAAAGTTCTGACTTTTCCTCATATATTCTAGACCAGCATAAAATTCTAAGTCGATATAACCATGTCCGTCTGTCCGTCTGTCTGTTGAAATCAAGGTACAGATCGCAATTTTAAAGTTAGAGCTTTATAATTAGCTATAGAAGTTTCAATCACTCCTTGGACATTTGGTATTCATATAACCCCCATAGAACGGTACCCCCCGATTTTCGTTATTTTAAAGCTAGTGGCATCAATATCCCACCAAAAAGGCTATAATTTGGTATTTAGTCTTCGTTAGGGGTACACGACTTCCCACCTAAAATTTGTCGGTATACGTATATAGCCCCCACACAGAAAAAAATTGTAGCCATTTGATAAAAAATTCAAATATTCAATGAAAAATATATCGATTTTCCGGCGATAAAAAAATTGTCATATTGACAAAATTCGGTAAAATTACATTTTGCTTGATAAAAAACAAAATATTTTCTTTAATAAAAACAGATGCATTTTTTCCAATCAATAAAAAATATTCATATTTACAATTATTTTGTTGTTTTTTTTTTTTTTTTTGTTAAATTCAAACCGAAAACAAACAAAAAATACATAAAAACATTTATAAATGGTGGTGGTTGTTTATTTAATTGAAATGCCAAGTACAAAAGCAACAACATACGCATAGGTACATAAAAAATAACAGATGAAAGAAAGAAAAACGAAAAGGAATAATTAATAACAGAAGTACATAATTATTTAGTGCCACACATTAATTTTAATATATAACAAGTAAAAAAGTATCAGTCGGCTTGACCGACAGAGATATACCCTCAGCCTGTGTATATTGAAAAATTTTTCCCAAAAAACCTATGTACATATATAGGGAGTTTTAACAATTTTCGGCGTATAAACCGACAAAAGTTTTGCGGGGGGAAATCAGGTCCTAAACTGAACTTATCCGAAATTTTGTGTGGCAGGTACCCGAAGGAGTAGACCTATTGAGTCCATATTGGAACCTCATCTAAGTCTGGTAGACATTTCACGATTTTCCAATCGGTTATCGTACGTACAAATTTTCCGAACATTTTCGAACTTTTGTGGGGGAGGTACCGGAAGGAGTGGACCGATATAACCCATCTTCGAACTTAAACTAAGTTTAAACAAAATATTACGAAGGCCAAATTTTGGACCGAATCGGTTGATCCGTTCGTTATCGTTATCGTGCGCTCCAGCCAGCCAGACAGACAGACGGACGGACATTGCTCAATCGACTCCAAATTGTCTGAAACACATTTCGTCCAAACATACTTGGGGTCTAAAACCACTATTTCGATGAGGCACATTTTGCCCGTATGCTGAGGGTATAAAAACAAATAAATCACTTTTAAATATAAATTACAGGGAACATCGTTGAACGCTTCTCGTTGTGAAATAAAACACATTATTCTGCCACATTGAAAGTCATCAGCGGAAAATGGGTATCTGTAATGTGAGAAATAGTACATCCACATATATAGTATCGGCCAAAACTAAAGCACTCCCTCAGTACATTTTTTTTAAATGATAATTTTTTTTAGAATACAAAGTAATAAATTTGTTTTTTATTTTTCTTTTTATTTATTTATATCTTTATTATTGGAAAACACAAAAATAAGGAATTTAGAATTTAATAAACAAAAGTAAAAATTCAAAAAACATTTTAGGTCGCAAATATAAGCTGGATGACACAATCACATCTTTTAGGCATAGAGGATACTAAATTATTAATCATTGCAGGCGAAATAATTGATTTTCGGAAAATTTAGCTTAAATCCCCAAAATATTGAAAATCGGAAGTTACCGTTATATGGAAGCCACCGACCCGGGCCCCCCGAAATGATTTTCGATCCCATAGGATATTAGCTTATGCTACACATTTTTTTTTACTTTTTGAATAAAATTTTAAAATGTTTTAAATTGTTAAAGAAATATGTGAAGTATTTGAAGGAAGTATTACAGAGAATTATTTAACTACATTGGTACACTTATTGTCCAACATATTTGAAAGTATAAAGACTAATGAACACGTTAGGCTTTTTGAGCAATTTTCCGCATAGTTGTTGTTAAGTTTTAAGGTGTTGTTTAAGCTTTTATTCGTAATTTGTAACAAGTGCTACTTAGTTCAGAACAAGATGTTTATTTGTATTTATTGAACGTTTGTTGCATATTACGTCCAATACTTTGGCTTATAAACAACATCTAAAAAAACATCAAGATTATTGAGGTTAAAGTTTATATTTTATTTATTGCATATTATTTCCAATATTTCAAAATTACCTTGAATTTCATCTTCAGGGATTTTTCTGTCGATTACACATTGAATTGTATTTTGGGAAGTACTTTCAATGGATACACATTTCTAAAAATGTTCCTTTTTCCTTCTTCGACAAAGGACTTTGTGACGACCATCGAAATAAAAAAAACTGGTTGGAAACAGGATCTTCTTCGTCAAAATCTCAACAAGTATCAGCGGGCTTTGCGGACAGGAATATACTAGAGCTGGCAAAAAATCGATGGCACTATCGATAATATCGATTGTTATTTAAAAATTCAATATCGATAGATAGTTTTACCTATCGATATTATCGGAATAACAACCCCTAACCTGAAATTCATTGAAATAAATAGAAATTTCGCTACTTTTCGGTTATGTGTGTGTGAGAAAGTAAGCCCGTAGTCACACGTACACATTTTTTCGGTAAAGTAAAATGTATTTTTTATATTTTTTATAAAATAAAAGCAATTGTTTATTCTGCCTCACATTTCTGTGAACTACTTGTGCAAAATTTCAAGAAAAGCATTGAAATTTCCGCCATTTTCATTTCCAAATTAATGGTGATGACAGCTTAACGATAATATCGATAGCAATCGATATTTTAAAACATTATATCGAAAATATCTAATGTTGGGAATATCGATGGTTTGCCAGCTCTAGAATATACCCTGAGCCTGTGTGAACTGAAACTTTTATTTATGGACAGATCGAACAACGGCTACACAACCAAAATCCCTTAACCCAAAGCTATGTATTAGGAGATTTTCAGAATTGTGTAGTCATTTGCGTACGTATGAACTTGTCAACAAAATATGGATTTTATTGATTATTTTATTGCGGAGAAGGTACCTGAAGAAATGGACCTGACCAACATAGTTTATTTTGGAAGTAGATATTATTTTTGGGGTCATTCCTTTTAAAAGATATTGCGCCCACCAGTCATTCCACTTCTTCACCAATGTGGTTCATTCACTTTATATAAGACTCGCAGAAATATCGCGATAAACAAAGTTTGGACCAACACTGTATCCGGTTCGAAAGTTGTCGTGCGCACCAACCACTACACATGATTGCCGTAGGTGTTCTTTACAGCTTACGGGCCATTTTCTTTAGAAGTATGGACTGTACCTGTACTGTAATCATAGAGGACCCGACAGCGCTTGTTGCAAAAAAGCAAAGTGTTTCCCGATAGGTATTTTTGTTTATTAATTTATTAATTTCATATTTTTACTTATGACTAAATTATTAGCATAAAGGAGGTGAAGTCATATTTACTAATTATCCAGAGCGGTCTTAAACTGCACTTCTCTGAAAATTTTAGAAATACTCTGTGGAAGGATATCGAAAGAGTGGATCGATATTGTCCATATTCGTTGAGTTGATCAAAATTTCGACAAAATACCACGAAGGCCAAATTTTGGACCGAATCTGTTGATCAGTTCGAGAATTTTAACTTTTGTTTATTAAATTCTGAATTGCTTATTTTTGTGTTTTACAATAATAAAGATATAAATAAATAAAAAGAAAAATAAAAAATAAATTTATTTGTTTGTTTTCTTAAAAAAATTATAATTTAAAAAATGTACTAAGGGCGTGCTTTAGTTTTGGCCGATACTGTATTTCAATATATAAAATGTTTTGATGTTATTACCAATATCACATGCGGTTGCTTCTTTGCCCAATAAAATATTCTTATCATCCTTTTTCATATTCGTGAAATCGATTATAAAATGTAATGGCCACTTAATTTACTTGAAAAGCACCTTTACTTTAAGAAAACACACAAACACAGATTTATGCACTACTGATCCACATACAACAACTGCTTTAAAGAAACTGCCAAAATAAACCAAACTGATGGTTAAAAAATGTTATCTGCCTTCCTTTACCCCAAACAGAAAAAAAACATGAGAACTCGTACCGTTTTTTTCTTTCCCTCTTCGTTTGTTGGTTTATAAAAATCAGCAACAAGAAAACAGTAACAAACTTATTGTATACATACAAGCCTTCACCCAAGCATAAATAAATAAACAAGCCAAATGCCACACAAACGCACCATCCCTCCATGCCGCAAAAATTCCATCACCATGCTTTGAAATATACATAGCAACGACACTCACATCTCAAGACAAAAAAAAAACACAGCACATTGTTGTAGCGCTCTCTTTATGCCCTAAAAAATTTGTTTCTCTCGCTCTTGAGTGCGAGAACATGCGACAAACGTTGAAAACCATTTTAACTATAGAAATTTATTAATAACCATAAACAAATTTCAATAAATTATTTGTTTGAAATCGTTTGTTGATAGCTTTCTAGTATAATTTTCATGTTTGATAAACATTTTCCCATTATATTCGTAATATTTTATCGCCATTCGACAAATATATGGTGATAAAGCTTTTAATCAAAATTTCCGGGGTGGCTTTTTTTCTATGCATAGAACGGTGCCTCCCGGTTTTCAATATTTGAAGGTTTCACCGTCATTATCCCACCGAAATATCTGAAATTTGGCATTTTGTCTTCGATTCCTGGCCAAAAATTCAATTTTTGATTGTCACCGATTTTTAATTTCTATATGGGATTCAATAGTAAACATTTTGAAACTAAAGGAAACAAAAAATAGATCAAAATATTGGTATGTACAAAATACGTAATTTTTCCAAATTTCTGGAGAAAGAATCAGCTATTTCTTAGAAACTATAACAGATATTGTTTGTGTTTATTGTTTTTATGTAGGTAGGATTGTTGCCTTTAAGAGCCGTTTTAATAAATTACCGTAGCGTTTACACGAAGCGAACTATTTTATTTTTCTTCAGGTACTAAATTTTAGTGAAATTCCTAGTTCAGTGGACTAGAACTTTTACGGAACAGCAAGTGTGTCCTCTTGCCGCTAATATATACTTTTGTATCCGCCAGGTTCCGTCTGTTTAACACTTTTTTAAATTTGTTTATATGGGTAAAAACGTGTGTTTTTTTCCATACCGTTTCCAATATAAATTATAGTTTTTTTCATACAAATCGACATATTTTTTATATAGGAGTTTTTTATATAAAAACCCAAGGAGTAATTTTTTCAATATTGGAAAAAAATAAATTTTGTGAAAAAATTTTTATTTTTTTTTATTTTTTGTATTTTCATGGGTTGTTTATTGAGATTTGACCTGTTTTAAATAGTTAGAACATATGAAAAACTTAAAAACACTCATATTTTGATGCAGAATATGAAAAAAGCTCAAAATTTTAACTTTGACCTTGAGTTCCTCCGCAACCGCTAGACCGAATTTGAATGTTTTTAATGTGTTGTTTAGTTACAGAGTTTTGACAAGGAGAAAACGATTCTGAACCACTGTGCGGCGTTATTACTTGTTTTTACTCTCTAGATGTGTTCAATAGAGTTATGATTTTTTTACAACCTCCTATCCCTGTATCATATTTTGATGAGTTTCTAACTATCTTCTTCTTTATTTGCCTATTCGTTTTTCGAATTTTGGCGATCAATGCAATTATATACATACATATTACATCTGTTACATTATAAATTTCATTTTGGTGTTTATAAATTTCTTATTATCTCAGCAAATGACTCTCTGTTTCGGCTTTCGCTGAGAAGATTCCCAACATCTTGGACACCAGTCCACTCCTGTATGTTATTAATCCATATCATTTCTTTTCTTCCTCTAGTGGGTCTTCCTTCAATTTTTGTTCGGATTATATTTTGGAGTAGCTTATATTTGTTGTTTCGCATTATATGACCAAGATAAGCTGTTTTTCGTTTTTTTATTATATGGATTATTTCCTTTTCCTGGTGTAGCCTTTGCAGTACCTCACTGTTTGAAACAAACTGCGTCCATGGAATTTTCAATATTCTTCTGTATGTCCACATTTCAAAAGCTTCTAGTTTTTTAATATCTGTTGCCTTTAAGGTCCAAACTTCGACAGCGTATAACAGAACTGACCATACATCTGTTTTCATGTATCGCAGCTTGGTTTTTATGTTTATATCATGGCTGGTAAAGATTTTCTTGTACTTGATGAATGCTTCCCTCGCCATTTCAATTCGGCATCTTATTTCGGATGAGTTATCCAGCTTGTCATTTATCACTGCACCGAGATATTTAAAGCTGTATACTCTCTCTACTGGTGTATATTATACTGTTAGTGTGAAAGGGGGACAGCGGTTTTCTTTGCTCACAATCATATATTTCGTTTTCTTAATATTGATTTTTAACCCAAACAACTCGCTTTGTGCTACCAGCCTATTTAAGAGATATTGAAGGCCTGACATGCTGTCAGCTAAGATTGTTGTATCGTCTGCATATCTTATATTAGGTGTGTCTTTTTACGTGATAATTTGTAATAATTATTACGAAATGTTACTAAATGCTGTCTTTTTACACAAAAGTTCAGTAAAAGAGAGCGAAGTGAGAGAACAAGTTTGACAGTTGTTTGGTGAGAAATTGCTAAAAGTTGCTGAAAGAATTTTTCCCAGCAACCTTTAGCAAGTTCGATCAGCTGTTTTTTAATCATCTGCTAATAGTCAGCTGCTCAATGTTTATCTTATTTTTTTGTGGAAAAATCTATAAATATTACGACTCAGGTTTATTTATTGATTATTTTATTAATATATTAATTATTTTCTATTTATTTTGCTTAAAATTGAAGAACTTTTTCATTGCTTTGGAGTTATTTTTTCGTTCATATATTGGCGCCAATGTTTTTGTTTTGGTTATCAACTGTTATGTTGCTAAAGTTTACTAAATGCTGTCTTTTTACTTTTTTCTCTATTTTCGTATCAAAGAGTAAAATCTCTCTTACTCTCTGAAAAGAAGTTACTGAATAATTATTACTGAAAAAGTAAAAAGACACAACTATTGTTGATGAAAGCGCCATTTACAAATATTCCTTTCTGAACATCTTTAAATGATTCCTGAAATATTTTTTCGGAGTATACATTGAATAGTAAAGGTGACAATATACATCCTTGCCTGACACCTTTAGATATTATTATATCTTCAGTCATCTCTCCTTCAACATCAACCTGTGCGGTCTGTTGCCAATATAAACTTTTTATGCAGCGAATTTCCTTTTCTTCGATACCAATAGATGCAAGGATTTCTACAAGTTTATCGTGTTTGACTGTATCAAATGCTTTTTCATAGTCTATAAAGCAAATATAAACGTCTTTTTGAGCATTTTTACATTTTTGAAGAAGAACTTCAATTGAAAAAAGCGCCTCACGTGTTCCCATACCTTCTTTAAAGCCGAATTGAGAGAATCCCATAACATTTTCACATCTTTTATATATCCTGCCATGAATTATCTTGAGAAAAATTTTAAGGGTATGGCTCATAAGACTAATTAGTCTATAATCGTTGCATGCTTTTGGATGTCCTTTTTTAGGAATAGCTATGAACGTAGATTTTAGCCAGTCCTGTGGATATTTACCGGTTTCATATATGCAATTAATAAGCCTTACAAGTATGTTGATATTATCGCCTTCAATCAGTTTAAGAATTTCGGATGGGATTTCATCTGGACCACATGCTTTCTTCATTTTTAAAGATTTAATAGCAGCTTCAGTTTCGTGTTTAGTTATCGGAGTTCCTACTTGTGGCTCGGGTTCCATTATGTCGTAGTTTGATCTGTTTTCATCTGTATAAAGAGAGGTTATGTAATTCTGCCATATAGCTTTTTTCTCCGTAATATCAAAAACAGCTTCATTGTTGCTGTTGTATAGAACTTTTGGCAGTGATTTACGATATATTCCCGCTGCTTCCTTAATTTTTTTGTGGAGATTAAAATCGTCATGAAGTTCTTGTAATCTTTCGATCTCCTGGCATTGTTTGTTAAGATTGTCATTTTTCGCTGCTCTGATTGCAGATTGTACTTCTTTATTTAATTCATGATATAATTCGTAGTTGGAATTCTTATATTTTCGACGTTCTTCCATTAGGCCCAGTATTTCTGTAGTCATCCATTCATTCTTCCGTTTTCTTGGATTGCTTCCTAAATTATTATCTGCTATTGATTTTAGCGATTGTTTTACCGACTTCCATATGCTTTCACTGTCCACTATGAGTAGATAAAATCTTAATTATAAGGTGAATCGAAAAATGGTCACCCACAATGTCATTTTAAAAATGTTCTGAATATATGACTGAAAATAAACTTTAAATTCACGCGACATAACTAAAATGGAATAACCTTTTATTTTTCACTAAATTTATCATAATTTGATTACATATATTATTATATATATATATTATATCATTTTATAGCATACATATATAATTAAATTTCACATATCATATAAATTATGAGTGGTTTGTGCAGGACCTTTTTCAATATTTAAAAATAATAAAAGTTATTATAGTCAATAATAGGCAAAAGGTAATTCATTCGTGCAACAGGAAATTTTTTGAGAATTTTTTTCTTTTTTTCGCTTCATAGTATATAGATTGAATTCAGTCACACATTCCAAATTTCGACGAAATCGGACGTATACAGCGCGTTTGGTGCAGCAAATACGTGAAATCGACCGAAAATATATACGGGAGCTATATCCAAATCTGAACCGATTTTCACCAAAAGCAACAGCGTTCTTCCAATGGGTAAAAAAATATATTTCCCAATTTTCATCTGAATCGGACCTGTACGTTGCGAACGGGCGGATGGACATAAATAAATCGACTCAGAAAGTTATTCTATGTATGTCCCCAAAATGAACTATGGATCTACCTCTTTTCCTTATGCATGTTACATACAAATGCAGAAATACATAATACTACTTACCACAAAGTGGTATAGGGTATTAAAATAGGATCAACGTTTATAAGATTGTTGTATGGATCTGTGCGAATAAGCCCGAAACAAAATAGCAATCGACCCAGTCTTAAATTGCATGCTCTATCCCGCTTCCTTGTAGATATATATGGATTCCTGAATGACATGAGGTTGGGATATCAATGCTCTCTCTGCAAAGCTGGTTGTACACGGTTGCTTCTTTGTGGAACGACACATTTGAGCTTATAATAAAGCGTCTTCCAATGCCTGTTGGATAATGCTTCCTTTTGCTCGCTGATGCTGCAATGGAAATCGATTCTAACTGATTTTTTTTTCAAAATCAAAGGTATGATAACCTGACTTTTCTTCTTCTTGATAACATAATCCAAACGTTATTAACCTTTTTTCCATCCGTAGTCTTTGGCACAAATGAAAATAAAAATATTTAGTTTTTTTTTTGTAATATTTTAATTAAAATTTATTTTGCTTATAAAACTAACAACAATAATATAACAACATTTGCAGGAACACTTATTTAGGCAACGGGCAAATGAGCACCTTGGGGTTGGAAACCATTCTTATCGGCAACATAGTTGACAGAGTAAGTTTGACCATCATCACCAACATAGGAGTAGGAACCCTTAACTACGATAGCTTCATCTTCAGTACCTTGATCCTCAAGATGTCCTTCTTCCTGGGCAGTTTTGCCATCACTGGTCTCAACGGCGTATGAATACTGTTCAGGTTCTACATTGGAATCGTAACGCAAAGTTTCAGCATCTTGGGAGGCCAAAGCCAAGGCGAAGAGGGCAACGAAGACAATGATGAATTTCATGATTGAAGTTTGTTTTTTTTCTTGTTTTAATTGGATGTGTTTACAATGAAATCTATGAGATTTGTGACTATAAATACGCTGTACCATTTCGTTTATATATCCGAAAAAAAATGTGAAAAAATTTAACGCACAAATGTGGCCCTAAACTTGTTTACAACTTTTTGCTTCTGGTCTAATGATAAATGCAAATGCTGCATATTAACACTATTTTGTTGTTTGTGTCTTTTGGTTTTGGTTTTGCTTTTTCATATCTTTCATCTTTCTTTGAAGATGGGTTCGGTGTTGAGATAGGTTATGGTATCGCTGTAACAGAGGGACCATTAAATTCAACAATTATTAATTAATCTGTTTTAAGGTATTTCTTTCAGTTGAAACGAAAGATGCGATTATTGTTTTTGTCTTTTATATTTGGTTAAAAGTAAATCTATGTGTGTGTGTGTGAATTAACCCGCATTTGCATAATAGTTGTCGGTTGAAAAGAAAGAAAACAAAACCATTCAAAATAAACAACAAATAAAAGCTGGTTTTAAAGAAATAAGATTTTAGATATGTAAAATGTAAATTTCATTAAAATGCTAGAGGGCGACTACAATGCCAACGACCTGTTATAAGTCGTCGTTGTGCTATTTAAGTTGTGTGTGTGTGTCTTGTTTACTTTTTAACTGATTTTTAGTGTCATAGGTTATGGTTAAAACCCATTGATAAACATACATACATGCATCGAAAAAATACATAATGTATTGTCTTTGTTTTAAGCTATTAGACGTTTATTTGGTGGTTTATAATAAAGTTAAAACGGCAATAAAATAAGGTAAGAATTGTGAACACAGTTTTTTGGTACGTACTTAGGGAGTATAAGAAAGAAGTAAGGTAAAGCATTCTTACCATATTCATACGAAAAACATGATATCGCTGTAAACCGGACCACTAGGTAAAAATTTTCAAGGGATCCTCGCACAGACCCTTAACCGGGTTGCTCTGTTTATGAGATATCAGGCGTACTATTTTAGCTAATATTTTCGAATTGTTGGGGGACGTACCGGAAGGAGTGGATCTACAAGCACCACCTTCGAATTTCATCTAATATTCGAAGAAATATTACGATATAAAAAGTGTGGATCAACTCAGTATTTGGTTTGAGAGTTTTCGTGCCCTCCAACCACTACATGGCACTATAGGTCAAACGGGCCATTTTATTGGCCAAAAGTCTTAAAGTTAAAACAAGTATTTGGTTTAATTTAATATAGCGTTTTTAGGTTCAGGGAGAAAAATGGAACAACGTGTGCCAAAAAATTAACCCTTTATGGACCAAATACACAGCTGGTACCTTAACCCGCTGGGGACAAAAACTGGATGGTCTGTTATTTGTCTACAGGATTGAAGGCATCGACGTTCGATATGTTCAGAAGTTTTTTTGTTGTGTTTCGTTTTAGTTCTAATGTGAATATGCCTTAAAATTATTACCTTGAAAATCCCACAATATGATGTTACATATTTTGACTAAAACTGTATATATTTATAAAAGATTTGTACAAATTGTATCTTTAGAACACAGCAGAATGCCGTAGACTCCAATTTGGCTAACATTATTTGGTAAGAGGTTTAACCCTGACTTCAAAAAAATCAATATTATGGAAAATATGGTAACCTAAAAAAAGTTGTATAATTCCTGTCGAGCAAATTTACGCAAAATCACATAAAATTTTCTGCATTCAGCACGAGTTAATGAACCAATTTCAATTTTCACTTTCATTGCCGAACGTTGCCGAGGCTTTAAAAGCGTACATAACCTCAAAATGTTCTACTTTCTTCGAAAATTCAAAGTTAACACCGATTGAATAACTGTTTATACACATAAATGATGATAGGATGGCATTTTTGATAAATAAATATCGAATACTTTCTAATCAAATCGTTACTTATGCTAATATTGTGATTTTGTTTCACCCGGAACGTATACAAGTAAACATATTTCCTTAACAAGTTTTTAAAGATATTTGGATAATACACATTTGGCAGCCTGCCATGTAACGGTATAATTTCTCATACAAAAACAAAATTTATTTTTATTATATTTGAAGTGTTTCTTACAAGAAAGTAACACAAAATAAGTGAAAATACAGAGTGAGAAATCTGACTTTTGGCCAGTAAAATGGGCTGTTTGACCTATAGTGCATGGTGCCATAGAGGGTTTTTTACACTTTTCGGACTGTTTTCTCAAGAAATATGGACTTGCCCCTGAAAAAACTTTTACCGTCGTAATTGAAGCAGCGAATAAATGTTGCTTCAACAAAAATCAAAGTGATTCCCGAGCAGTTCTTAAAATTAACTAATCCAAAATTTTGTGTGGGAGGTACCCGAAGGAGTGGACAGATATAGTCCATATTCGAACCTGATATATTTTTGGTAGATATATTGGGATGTGCAAAGTATGGACCAAATAGGTCTCTACCATCATGAGTTATCATACACACAATTTTTCCGAACATTTTCGAACTCTTGGAGGGAGGTACCGGAAGGAGTGGACCGATATGACCCATCTCCGAACTTAAACTAAGTTTGGACAAAATATTACGAAGGCCAAATTGTGGACCGAGTCGGCCGGTTCGTTCAAGAGTTATCTTGCGCTCCAACCACTACATACGGTGTCAGAAGGGTTTTTGCAATATTCAGGCTATTTTCTCAGAAGTATCGACTTGCCCCTGATGAAACACCGAGTGGACCGATTGAGCCCAGTTTAGAACCTCATCTAAGTTAGTAGAAATTTCACGTTGTGCAAAGTATGGATCAAATCGGTAACTCCCTTCAAGAGTTATCGTGCGCACAAATTTTCCGAAAATTTCCGAAGTTTTGTGAGGGAGGTACCGGAAGGAGTGGACCGATATGACCCATCTCCGAACTTAAACTAAGTTTGGACAAAATATTACGAAGGCCAAATTGTGGACCAAGTCGGCAGATCCGTTCAAGAGTTATCTTGCGCTCCAAGCACTACATACGGTGTCAGAAGGGTTTTTGCACCATTCAGGCTATTTTCTCAGGAAGAATGGACTTGCCCCTGATGGAAGTTGTACTGTCGTTTAGAGAACAGTGAATAGAACTTGCTACAAGAAAAATCAAAGCGATTCGAGAACATGTCCTAAAGTGAACTTTTCCAAAATTTTGTGTGGGAGGTACCCGAAGGAGTGGAAGGAATGTGTCCATATAAGACCCTCATCTAAGTCTAGTATAAATTTCACGGTGTGCAAAGTAGATACCAAATCGGTTACTCCCATCAAGAGTTATCGTGCGCCCAAATTTTCCGAACATTTGCGAAGTTTTTTGGGGGAGGTACCGGAAGTAGTGAACAGATATAACCCATCTCCGAACTTAAACTAAGTTTGGACAAAATATTACGAAAGCCAAATTTTGGACCGAATGGGTTGATCCGTTCGAGAGTTGTCGTGCGCTCCAGCCAGCCAGACAGACATACGGACGGACATTGCTAAATCGACTCCAAATTGTCTGAAACACATTTCGTCCAAACATACTTGGGGTCTAAAACCGTTATTTCGATGAGGCACATTTTGCCCGTATGAAAGTGTGTAGACAATCGTTAGCATAAATGCTGAGGGTAAAAAAAATGGTTGGGAGTTATGTCCGCGTTTTTTGTGGGAGTTATGTCCTCTTTGCTTGACGGACGTAACTCCCAACGAATTTTGGAAGTTATGTCCGGGCACCCTGCACAATAACTTTTATTTTTGTAAAGTTTGGCAGTTTTTAGCCTAACTGTACCCAAGACAGTTTGAGAGTACTGTTTATAGAGTCCTGAAAAAATCACTTTGCAAAAAAATGAAATTTACTTGTGGACATTTTCGTCTAATCATTTTTCACAATTTTCGACGTGGATATTCACGGCAAGGGTGCAACGATCAAATTAAATATTTGTATGTCGATAAAGGACCATCCTATAGCACTATGAAAAACTGGATTCAATCGTGATCGACACTCGCTAAAAAACGAAAGTCGTGCAAAATTTTACAATAGCTAAAAAACTACGCTTGTCAATTGGTGCAAAGAAAATGTGTACAAAACCCATGAGGTTTTCACCCATGAGGTCTTCACATAGAAGTCCGTCTTCATATAGAAGAAAATCATGTCTGCTGATAGAAAACCATGAGGTCTTCTTATAGAAGACCATGAGGTCTTCATATAGAAGACCATGAGGTCTTCTTATAGAAGACCATGAGATCTTCTTATAGAAGACCATAAGGTATTCTTATAGAAGACCATGAGGTCTTCTTATAGAAGACCATGAGGTCTTCTTATTGAAGACCATGAGGTCTTCTTATTGAAGACCATGAAGTATGCTTATAGAAGACCATGAGGTCTTCTTATAGAAGACCATGAGGTCTGCTTACAGAAGACCATAAGGTCTTCTTATAGATGGCCAACAGGTCTTCTTATAGAAGACCATCACGTCCTCTTAAAAAAGACCATCAGGTCTTCGAATAGAAGGCCATCAGGTATTCGTATAGAAGGCCATCAGGTCTTCGTATAAAAGGCCATCAGGTCTTCTTATAGAAGACCATCAGATCTTCTTATAGAAGACCATGAGGTCTTCTAATAGGAGACCATGAGGTCTGCTCATAGAAGACCATCAGGTCTTCTTATAGAAGACCATGAGGTCTTCTTATAGAAGACCATGAGGTCTTCTTATAGAAGACTATGAGGTCCGCTTATAGAAGACCATGAGGTCTGCTTATAGAAGACCATGAGGTCTTCTTATAGAAGACCATGAGGTCTTCTTATAGAAGACCATGAGGTCTTCTTATAGAAGACCATGAGGTCTTCTTATAGAAGACCATGAGGTCTTCTTACAGAAGACCATGAGGTATTCTTATAGAAGACCATGAGGTCTTCTTATAGAAGGCCGTGCGGTCTTCTTATAGAAGGCCGTGAGGTCTTCTTATACAAGACCATGAGGTCTTCTTATAGAAGACCATGAGGTCTTCTTATACAAGAACATGAGGTCTTCTTATACAAGACCATGAGGTCTTCCTATAGAAGAACATGAGATCCCCTTATAGAAGAACATGAGGTCCTCTTATAGAAGAACATGAGGTCTTCTTATGGAAGATCGTGAGGTCTTCTTTTAGAAGACCATGAGGTATTCTTATAGAAGACCATGAGGTCTTCTTTATAGAATATCATGAGGTCTTCTTATAGAAGACCATTAGGTCTTCCTTTAGAAGACCATTAGGTCTTCCTTTAGAAGACCATTAGGTCTTCCTTTAGAAGACCATTAGGTCTTCCTTTAGAAGACAATTCGGTCTTCCTTTAGAAGACCTTTAGAAGACCATTAGGTCTTCTTATAGAGGATCATTAGGTCATCTTATAGAATAACATGAGGTCTTCTTATAGAAGATCATGAGGTCTTCTTATAGAAAACCATGAGGTCTTCTGATAGAAGATAGATCTTCTCATAGAAGACCATGAGATCTTCTTAAAGAAAACCATAAGTTATTCTAATATAAGACAATATCGTATTCTTATAGAAGACCACCAGGTTTTCTTATAGAAAAAACTGAAGTCTATTGTTAGAAGGACATTAGGTTTTCTTATAGCAAACCATGAGACCTTCTTATAGAAAATCATAAAGTTTTCATATAGAAGACCACGAGGTATTCTTATAGGAAACAGTTAGATCTTCGTCAAGAAAACCATAATTTCTTCTTTTATAAGACAATAGGGTTTTATTGATAACCATGAAGTCTGCTTACAGAAGACCATGTGGTCTTCCTATAGAAGTCAGTGAAGTCTTCTTATAGAAGACCATGGAATCTTCTTATAAAAGAAAATGAGGTCTTCTTATAGTAGTTCATGAGGTCTAGTTATAGAAGACTCCATGGGGCCTTCTTATAGATGTCATCTTATATAAGACCATGAAGTCTTCTTATAGAAGAAAATGAGGTCTTCTTATAGAAGTCCGTGATGTCTTCTTATAGACGACCGTGAGGATTGAACATACATTTTATTGAAATTTGGAAAAAGGCAAAAAGTATCAGTCGGCTTTGCCGACAGAGATATACCCTCAGCCTGTGCAAATTGAAACACTTTTTTCACAAAAAAATTATGTATTTAGGGGGTTTCAAAATTTTGGTATGAACCGACAAAAATGTTGATTAGGATTAAAGTTCAAAAATTTTGCGGAAAAGGTACTTAAAGGAATGGACCGACGTAGACCATGTGGGTGCCATAGGGGGTTTTTACACCCTTTGGGCTGTTTTCTCAAGAAGTATGGACTTGCCCCTGAAACAACTTTTACCATCATAATTGAGGCGGCGAATGTAAGTTGCTTCAACAAAAATCAAAGCGATTGAATAACAGGTCTTAAAGTGAACTTATCCAACATTTTGTGTGGGAGGTACGGGATGGAGTGGACAAATATCGTCCATATTCGAACCTGATCTATATCTGGTAGATATTATGAGAATGTGTAAAGTATGGACCAAATCGGTCACTCCCATCAAGAGTTATCGTGCGTACAATTTTTCCGCATATTTTTGAACTTTTGTGGGGTAGGTACCTGAAGGAGTGGACCGATATGGCTTATCTACGAACATAAACTAAGTTTGGAAACAATATAACGAAGGCCAAATTTTGGTCGGAATCGGCATTTCCGTTCGAGAATTATCTTGCGCTTCCACCCATAAACATGGTGTCATAGGGTTTGTTTTTCAACTTTCAGGCTATTTTTTCAGGAAGTATGGACTTCCCCTGAGGAAACTTGTACCTTCGTATAGGGGACATTGAATACAAGATGTTACATCAAAAACCAAGGCGATTCGATAGCAGGTCCTAAACTGAACTTTTCCGAAATTTTGTGTGGGGGGTACTCGAAGGAGTTTACCGATTGAGTCCATATTGGAACCTCATCTAAGTCTGGTAGAAATTTCATAATGTGCAAAGTATGGACCAAATCGGTTACTCCCTTCAAGAGTTATCGTACGCACAAATTTTCCGAACATTTTCGAACTTTTGTGGGGGAGGTACCGGAAGGAGTGTACCGATATAATCCATCCTTGAACTCGAACTAAGTTTGGACAAAATATTACGAAAGCCAAATTTTGGACCGAATCGGCAGGTCCGTTCGAGAGTTATCTTGCGCTCCAACCACTACACACGGTGTCATAGGGTGTTTTGTAACTTTCAGGCTATTTTCTCAGGAAGTATGGACTTGCCCCTTATAAAACTTACAGCGTCGTATAGAGGACAGCAAATACAACTTGCGTAAACAAAAATCAAAGCGATTCGAGAACAGGTCCTAAACTGAACTTATCCGAAATTTTGTGTGGGAGGTACCCGAAGGAGTGGGCCGATTGAGTCCATATTGGAACTTCATCTAAGTTTGGTAGAAATTACACGATGTGCAAAGTGTAGACCAAATCGGTTATTCCCTACAAGAGTTATCGTGCGCACAAGTTTTGCGACAATTTTTGAACATTTGTGGGGGAGGTACCTGAAGGAGTGGACCTATATGGCCCATCTTCGAACTTATATCGAATCTGGACAAAATATTTCGATAACCAAAATTTGAACCGAATCGATTGATCCGTTCGAGAGTTATCGTGCGCACCAGCCAGACGGACAGACAGACAGACGGACGGACATTGCTAGATCGGCTCAAAATTGTCTGAAACGGATATCGTACAAACATACTTGGGGTCTAAAACCATTATTTCGATGAGACACATTTTTGGTCGTATCAAAATGTAAATACCCTCTTTAGCCTAAAGGCTGAGGGTATAAAAATGTTGTTGATATCGTGGTGGTTTAGGGTATTGTATAGTCGGTTTGATTTTTTACTGTCTTTTTTACGCAGGAAATTTATAAAAATTCGTTGGTCATGTTGTTTATTTTCTAAAAGTAGTGATCTGTTCATAGTATGTTTAGGTCTCTAACTCCTGTTATTGTTTTTTGTACACTCACTGGCAAAGCCTACTGATTCTTTTTTAGTGATTAAAAAAGTGTTCATGAACCAATTGTGGATATCTAACCAGGAGCCAAAAACCATGCATTATTTGTCGATGAACTTGCAGTTTTTCTAGTGACCTGAATATACACTAGTTTACAACAGTGTCACTATTGGAAGGTAGCACGATAGTAAAGGTCGATTTTTTAAAGGCTTTTAAGAACGCTTCAAATATTGCAATTGCAAATCCAATGGTTTCGGTCTGTACTCCCAACACTTGATTCCTTTATATCGTTAAATTTCACTCACAGGCTCTGCTAGTCCCGGCACCATTCTATACTTTACCTCAGAGTTAAATCATTGCAAATGAAAACTAATCACAAAATTCGTTTAACACTGACTGAACGCTTTTAATTCTCCCACGAATATTCACTATTCACAGGATAACAAACATATCCGGAAATATTTACAAAAGGATGTGCGATGATATAAAACAGAAAACATTTAGATAATAGAAATATGAACCGTAATTGGGATGACAATGAGCCAACCTATTTTGGTATGTGGGCTCCTTCAGGTTGGAAACCATTTTCGTCGGCCACAAAGTTAACGGTATACGTTTGACCATCGGGAGCTACCCATGAAACGGAACCCTTGACCGATAGCGATTCATTTTCAGTACCAGCATTAATTACGGTACCCTCTTCGGTACGTGTTGTTCCATCACTTAGGGTGTAACTGGAAATAAGAACGGAGATTTTATGCTGCAGAAGGGAGGGAATCATAAAAAAAGCGTAGCTTACCTAAATTTATAACCATCAATGCCAATATTTTCATTGGTTAACTCAACAATTTCCACATCCTTGCCTCCTTGGGGCGCAGCCCAGGAGCAGGCCAACACCATGCAGAAAATTCCAAAGACTAGCATCTATTGTGGGGGTAACACACACATCCCGACCAAAAAAATAGAAGTAGAAAAATATCCATTAGAACTTGAATTCTTGCACTTTTCTTTTGAAAAAAAAAAAATAATCCTTTGCACAATAATCCTTTACGCACCAATTTCATGTTGATTAATGTTTTTGTTCTTTCAACTAGAGGAGGCTAAGTGGACTTGAAGGTTTAGTAACAAACTGTAGAATACTTTCAGAACTGCAGCTTAGATGCATTTTATACGATTAGCGCATCTTTGGTGTTTCTGAAAGAAAGACAATGTTCAAGAAGCCAACACCACCACTGGCTGCAGCCACCATGGCGACATGGTCATAAAATCTAAGGTTTGTAATTCTCTGTCAATTTGCAAAAAAACTCACAAACATACACACGTAAGTGTTTAGATGGACCGCCGACACACGACATTTGTCCAGCACCAACAGCGGCGATAATAATGTCAGACAACTTCTTTAGCATTTCGTCTAAGTTTAAATGCTAATCGAATGAAATATGGAAAATGCATGCAGCCAGGCAGATAGCCAGCCAGGCAGATAGCCAGCCAGCCAGGCATGCATGCATTGCATACGCACAGTGATGGCGGCGGGTGCATGGTTGCAATGCAGCGACTTCTCTGCTTCTCTTAAATGATGAGTAAATATTGTTAAATCCGCAATCAGGCGCCTTAGCGACAATTGGTAACGTGTGCCAGTAATACAAGTAACATTTAAAAAGCCATGATGCACCACCAATCATTCCATCCATCCATCCCCATCATTCAAGCTTCGCACATGCATATTTCTTACCTTCATACATACATACACACAAACTTAGATATTGTACGTATATCTGACAAGTATTGCATTCACATCATTTAGGTGGTCAAATCTTGATTTGGTCATTGAAGAACTGTTTACAGCAGAAATACGATGTTTGGTTGCTTCGTTGCCTGCTGCCACATTTTGTCTTAGAAGAAGATTATTAATTTCAAACTATGAACTTTTGCCAAACCAAGCAGAAAAAACTTGTCTTTCCACTGTCGCTTCATGCGTGGCGTCTGGATAATTCTATTCTTAAGATGCTTGTGGTGCCATTACCGAACAAAACTTGTATACCTTGCAATGTCGTAGTTATTTTATGTGTATTTTTTGCTTTTTCTCTCTCCATGTTTGGTATTCCTTTCATAACCCCGCTTGCATTGAATGCCATGATGACCTCTGCTAATGCATTGTGACAAATTGCCTAAATTTGCCATACGAAACCGGATAGCTTCATAAAGGTGCTTACAATCGCAATTTAGCCGACAATGTGAGTTTTTGGAAACAACTGTGTTTAACGCAAGTTGTCCTTTTGGTTCGGAATACAACAATATAATTCCGTATGCGCTGAAGTCTGTAGTCCCCAAATATAATGGTCTGAATACGGATTTTAAACATTTCTGTTTCTTAAAAATTCACAAAATCGGAGATTCCGACAGTTTTGTAGCTCCAAAGAATACTTAATACGAAATTTCAGCCCTTTCGAAAACCTTAAAAAATCTCGAAAGTATGGAAATACCATGCTATGGGGGCTTGGACCGGTACCGATAAATTTGTGGTGGAAAGCGTTGAAGCCTCACCGAAAATTTAATACCAAATTTCTTCCATTTCGGTGGGTAGAATCTTAAAAATATCGACAATGGAGAGGTGCCAACAATTGCAATTTCGGTGGGATAATGAGACTAAAATCTTAAAAATATCGAAAATCGGGAGACACAGTTCTATGGGGGCTATATAAAAGCGTTGACCGGCACCGACAAATTGCAGCCATTTCGGTGGGGTGATGAGCCTTAACAATATCAATAGGCACCCTTTTATGGGGGCTATATAAAAACGTTGACCGGAATCGACAAATTTCAGGTGGAAAATTTTGGAGCCTCAACGAAGATTAAATACCATATATCAGCCATTTCGGTGTGATAATGATGCTAAAATCTTAAAAATATCGAAAATCGAGAGTTACTGTCCTATGAGGGGCTATATCGAAACGTAAACCGGAACAATAAAAATTTCCGGTGGGTAGTTTCGCTCCTGCACCCACAAATTTTTGGTGGAAAGTTTCGGAGCCCTTTTTGCAGTCAAAAGTCTAAAAATCGTAGTCGACATTTGTATGGAGGCACCGACATTTGTATGGAGGCACCGGGCCCCTCGGGCTCCTCGGGCCCCCCCGAATTTATTTTCGTCCACATAGGATATTAGCTTATATTACACATTTTTTTAATTTTTGAGTAACCTTTTAAACTGTTCTTAATTTTTCAAGAAATATGTAAAGTATTTGGAGGAAATATTACATAGAATTATTTAACTACATTGGTATACTCATTGTCCATATTTGAATTGAGAAATTTTCTGCATAGTTGTTGTTAAGTTTGAAGGTGTTGTTTAATCGTTTAGTGGTAATTTTTGGCTGACTGTATGTGTTATTGAGTTCAGAACAAGACGTTTATTTGTGTTTATTGAACACTTGTAGCATATCACTTCCAATACTTTGGCTTATAAACAACATCTAGAAAAGAAGGTTCTTGCGATCTTTTGTTTCTGAAATTTTTGATAGAGCAATAAGTATATGAACTATTTTGAACATCACACATTGGGCCCAATGGCAGGTTTCTGAGGCAAAAAGTCTAGTTTTGAAGTCATATATTTGTATAAATTAGTAACGGGATTAGATTCTTAACACTTTGAGCCACTTAGAAACAAAATCATTTCAACCTGGCAACGCTTCGTGGTCACATACCGAGCTGTCAAAGATATTGCATGTTACTTTGTAAAATTTTATAAATATTTATCCAACGAAGAACAAATTTGTTTCGCTCGGCAATTAAAAACCGCTGATTTAATAAACAGTTTTTTTAATGGATAAAACGTGTAAAGGTATATAAATTAATATTCCGATTAAGAAATAAAAGAAGTAAGATTTGGTAAGGAATATTTGAAGTAGACTTGTGGTGTATTTTTTGTGTAGTTCGTATTGTAGTTTAAATAGTTTTTGGAATAAAACTCGCGGTATTGCGACGTATTGTCGAAACTATATATATCTGATAGAAGGTAATAGTGAGTACTATATGTGTAAAAAAATTTCATGTCCGTATGGATCCGAATACTTATAGAAAATTACTTACAGATAGCGTGACACTTAAAAATGTGGATATTTTAATTTATTAGACTGGGTTGGGACTGGACGATGCTCAATATGACACAAGTCGCCAAATTTTATAGTAATCTTATCCGAGTTACACCAAGCAATATTCTAGATCTTTAAATTTAATAACTGGTACTACAAACACCTACTAAATTTCAAGATCTTAACCTGTAATTATAAAGTTTTCAAATAACGGACGCGATCGCGGTTTTCTACTTCCAAAACATAAATTAATGATAGAGGTCACAATTACTATTGTTTTGTATACCAATGCGTCTAATAATCTCTGAGATTTCGCGTTTGGCTAAAACTTGTTGTGGGGGAGGTCCCCCACCCCCTCCATTTTTCGGTATAAAAAGTACCTTACGATCTATTCTCAGACCTTATGAATCTACAAACAAAATTTTATCAAATTCGGTCCAGCCATTTCAGAAGATTTATATTTCGAACATCATGGTATACCTGAAAAGGTTTCTATATATATGTAGATATATATCTGAACCGATCAGAGCCAAATTTTCAGGACCTGATTCTAACCTGAACAGGATTTACCATATCAAATTTTAAGGCGATCGGATGCAAATTGTGACCTTTGTGGGGCTTAAAAATAAAATCGGATTAAACCGGATGAAACATATACATGAAAACTATATCTATATCTGAACCGATTCTTACCAAATTTTGCAGAAGTACTTTTATGCCCATTAAAAACATTGGAACGAAATTTGGTAGCTCTAGCTGCTTCCAGTAACTTGTTGCCTCAAAAACCTGTCATTGGGCCCAATGTGCATCATAACAATTACAAATTCCACTTTGAATCGAAATTTTGGGGCAAAGATAATTCCTCTTGGGGATGAAAGTCCTTGATGTATTTATTAAGAAACTCGAAGGACAGATCCGCCGTGAGTCGAATTTTCGCTCAGAAAATTTTAGGTATGGTCATTTTTGACATTTACCCTGTTTTGGCTCAAAAACTATGTCTTGTGTTTTTCTATATTCTGTATATTCGAACAACCATTAAATAACGAATATACAAAAAACAACATATAGTCTTTTTTTCTGAACAAAACCGGGGAAATGTCAAAAATGACCATGAAACGCCACAAAATCGTACCTAACATTTTCTGAGCGACGTTTGTGCAGACCATTTCGAAGCTGTAAAACGTCATCTTGTGATACTTTTATAGCAGTTTTTAAAATAAGGGACGAAAAGGACATCGAAGGAAACGAGTTAGAAGGTCGAAATGATCTAAGAAAATAATCTTCATTCGATTTGACTGAAGACATGCCATCTCATAAGTGAGCTAAAACTATAGTTAACAAAGATATAACTCTAATTTCAGATGTCTTACAAGGTTTAAAGCAGAAATTTCATCACGCCATAACGCGGAAGTTCGATTCGCACATGCTCACAAAGGGCTTTCATCTCCAAAAAGAATTATCTCTGTCCCAGATTTTCACCTCCATTTTGTGCCACAGTGTTTTTTATTATGTTTGAAATTAGCAAAAAAACTATATCAACCATTTTTTATGATATAATTTCTATTCCACCGCAGTGTCACCCGTTGAGATTATTTGAAACTGGTCTCTTGCTACAAATTAGTAAATGCCTATTGTACAAAAAAGGATTTTTCTGTCGTATTTTTATGTTTTGTTCGACCTTTCGAATGTTAATAAAATCAAGATTATTGAGATAGAGGTCAATGTTTATATTTTATTTATTGCATATTATTTCCAATATTTAATATTTTAAATTTCATCTTCAGCGATCTTTCTGTCGATTACTGTTTGAATTGTATTTTAGGAAGTACTTTCAGTGGATGCGCATTTCTAGAATTGTTACTTTTTCCTTCTTTGGCAGACAACGACAGCCGAAATCAAAAAAAAATTATCGGAAACAGATTCAGATTCTTAATCTATGGACAGCTCGAATAGCGGCTACACAACCAAAATCCTTTAACCCAAAGCTATAATATGTTAGGAGATTTTCAGAATTGTTTAGCCATTTTCGGATGTATGAACTCCCAACAAAATATGGATTTTATCATTGATCACAAATGTTGCGGAGGAGGTACCTGAAGAAATGGACCGTTCCGACATAGTTCATTTTGGAAGTAGATATTATTTTGAGAGTCATTCCTTTTAAAAGATATTGCGCCCACCAGTCATTTCAGTGCGTCACAGTATAGTTTTCAGTTTTTTTAGGAAATATGGACTTGCCCACCAAAAACATAATACCGCTCTAAACACACGGAATACCGACCTTAAACTGCACTAAACAACTATTTTGACGGTTTGTAGGAATGTACCCATTTTCGAGCTAAAACTAAGTTTGGACAAAATAGTACTAAAACCAAAGATTGGGACAAATCTGTTGCTCCGTTCAAGAAAAATCGCACATACCACTGTAGGTAAAATTCTTGAATTTTGGGGGGGAAATACCAGAAGGAGTAGAAAATCAACATCTACGAACTTTATATAAGGCTCGCAGAAATATTGCTATAAACAATGTTTGGAACAAAGCCATATCCGGTTCGAAAGTTGTCGTGCGCACCAGCCACTACACATGATGGCCGTAGGTGTTCCTTACAACCTTCGGGCCATTTGGTCTGGAAGTATGGACTTGTCCCTGACAAAAATTTGTGTTGGCCCCGAGAACAAATATTACAAAAAACCAAAGTGTTTCCAGAGAGGTCTTTCTATTTATTAATTTATTTCATATTTTTACATATAACTAAATTATTAGCATAAAGGAAGTGAAGCCATGACTACTGAGGTCATAAGCTTATTATTATTATCCAGAGAGGTCTTAAACTGCACTTCTCTGAAAATTTTTGAAATACTCTGTGGAAGGTTTTTGAAAGAGTGGATCGATAGTTGGACAAAATATCACACAGGCCAAATTTTGGACCGAATCGGTTGGTCTTTCCAGAATTATCGTGTTCTCCAGGCAGCTATTAAGACGGAAGAACATATCCAAGTCGACTCCCAATTTTCTGAAACAGATTTCTTCCAAACACACTTTGGCACTAAAACCATTATTTCGATGAGAGTATAAAAATGTAAATTGGGAAAAATTGTGTTTATGAATTTTTGCTAAAATTTTGGACGCCAGAATTTCATTTTAAAAGTATTCAAGACTGACAAGACAAGTGTTTTCCTAGTTCCTGACAAATTTATAAGAAAAGCCACGATAGGAATCCATAAATTACTCATTAAAATTGGAGTGGAAAATTGAAGTCCTGATTTTGAACTGTTGGGAAGTAGTAAACAAAGGAAAGGTCCTCAACATTCCATGTAAACAACAAAATTAAATGTTAAGATATTCTAAGGTTTCCCGATTGTATACTCCATGGTCCTTGTTTTGAACATATATTAACTCTAATATATTGTCAAAAAAGTTCGGAAAACAAGGGCAAATTGTCGGACACACACTCACTGTGCCACCGTCCTCATTACTTAGTGAGGAGCAAAGTAAGTAGGTTTGCCTTATAATTTTTTTAAGAAGTATCAAATTACTTTTCAGATTGCTTGTAATGGGAAAAGAAGCTTGTTTACATTACTTTGTAATGGGTTACGTAATGACTAATGGATCCGAATTTTTGCTGGGTAAGGCGATAATCATATGAAAATAAGGCGACATTTAAAATAACATTTTCTGAAAAATTTGTTGATAATACTAAAAGTTTTGGATGGGGATTTGATGAGTGGGCTATAAATATAACGTTTTAGTGCAAAAAGTTGACATTAACTGCACATGGGCAATGTACCGTTATCAAGAAATCAAAATTTAAATTTGATAAAAAAAATTCAAAATTCTTAATATTTAGTAGAGCAGATCTTTTGATTGCCACCTATTGCCACATTGGCTCCTGTTTTCCGTTAATTGGACATATCTTCCAAATCAAAATGTGTAAAAACATTCTGCCCATCCTTGCAACCTTCTGAGATATATCGGTTCAGATTTTATATAGCCCCCATATATATCTTTTCCCAATTTTGCTACAACTCGTTCAATTTTGATCGAATAGCCTTCAAATTTAGTATGTGTTATTTTCTTAAGCTCCTGAGTAGCTCTACCGATTTTCACAAACATCGGTTCAGATTTGGATATAGCCCCCATATATATCTTTCCCCGATTTTGCTATAACTCGGTCAATTTTGATCGAATAGCCTTCAAATTTAATTTGTAATATTTTCTTAGGTCCCTGAATAGGTTCACCAATTTTCGTAAAAATCGGTTCAGATTTGGATATAGCCCCCATATACATCTTTCCCCGATTTTGCTATAACTCGGTCAATTTTGATCGAATAGCCTTCAAATTTAATATGTAATATTTTCTTAGGTCCCTGAATAGGTTCACCAATTTTCGTAAAAATCGGTTCAGATTTGGTTATTCGATCAAAATTTACCGAGTTATAGCAAAATCGGGGAAGGATATATACGGGGGCTATATCCACATCTGAACTGATTTTTGTGAAAATCGGTGGAGCTACTCAGAGGCCTAAGAAAATATTACATATTAAATTTGAATGCTATTCGATCAAAATTGACCGAGTTATAGCAAAATCGGAGAAAGATATATATGGGGGCTATACCCAAATCTGAACCGATATGGACCAAAGTTGAAATTTTTCATTCCTATGCCCTTACAAGTACTTGTGCAAAAATTCATTATCCTAGGTCAACTCCTTCTATTTTTGTCCACTTTTGTATGGAAGCGGCAAAACTGTGCGTCGTCGTTTTAAGGAATTTTTAAGGTATTTGGCCCATTTTACCACCGAATTGGTTGTAACTTTGTGTTTTGTGTCTCCAGAGGCAAAAAAAAATTCCTACCAAAGTTGGTTTATATAGGTCCACGTTTTGGTATAGCCCCCATATAACGCCCCATATAAATTACGCGTCATTCTAATATATTTTGAATGTATTAGTCCCATTTGACAATAGAATCGGTTGCAACTTTGTATTTTGTGTTTCTAGAGGCTAAGAAAAATTTCGACCATAAAATGTTTATATAGGTCCACGTTTTGATATAGCCCCCATAGGACGATATCTCCCGATTTTCGGTATTTTGAAGGTTTTGGCCTCATTATCACACCAAGATGGCTGAAATTTGGTATTTAGTCTTCATTGGGGGTATAGAACTTTCCCCCAGAAATTTGTAGGTATAGGTCCACGCCATCATATAGCCCCCATAGAACGGTACATTCTGATTTTCGGTATTTCAAAGGTTGTGGCCACATTAATCCAACGAAATGGTTGAAATTTGTGGTGGAGGGTATAAAAAGTTCGGCCCGACCGAACTTAACGGTTTTCCTACTTGTTAATTTCTTCGAAATATTCGAGTTAAGATATCTTGGAATCCTTGCATTTAAGGTTTATATTGTCTTTGGCAACTTTACGTAGAAGGGTGTGGGGAATATTTTTGTTGCAAATTGTAACCCTCATGCGGTTCATCAAAGGGGTCTTTTTTGTCCTTTTTTCGAAAATCTTTCAAAAACTCCTTAAAAATGTGATCGTATCAAATCCAAATATTCTACAAAATTGTTCGCCATAAAATTTTACTATAGGTCTCAGAATACACCAAATCTGTAACTCTTGCCTAATCGCCAGGAATCTCTAAAAATGAAAAACACGTTTTAGGGTTAAAGTCGGACTTCATCTGAGTTTATTCAAAATTGTCCCACAAAATATACTTTTAGAGAGATGATGTCAGAGTCAAATATATTCTTCGTCAAATTTCACTATGGGTCATCAAAGAAATGAAATGTCTATTTACATTTTATAGTATGAAAATATCACTATCAATTTTGCTAAAAAAACATGAAAATATTTCCCAATTTTTTTGATGAAAAATTCTTCCTTCTTTTTTCGAGTTGATATATGGAAGTAATATAAAACTTGGTTATAGGTGAAAAGTGTCAAGGGATGAAAAATTCTACACAAAAATTCACTATAAGTTTCAAAATAAAGCATACAGCTATGTATACAATTTCCTTAAAAAAATTAGATTACAAATTTATATATATTAGGATGAAATTATATGTTTTAATTTTGGACTGTTAATTTTACATAATTCCATACAGGATCAAAATCTAGCAAAATCCTTTACTTCTTGGGAATATTTTTAAAGAAAGAAATGTTCCAAAAGAAATTTCATTATGAGTCTCTGAATAAAAGAAATCTGTAACCATAACGTATAACATTCTTAGCAGCCCTTGTTTTTGATGTAGGGTTTAGGGCCGTATTTTAAAATTTTTAACCAGATTGTCGTTATGATTGAAAAATATAAATAACTTATTGATGGTTTTTCGTTATAAACTCATACAAAAGATGTTGTGTGTTCAATTTTGGTTACTTTCCGACGTAAACTTTAAAAACGCCGATACACGTGCCTCATATTTTTAGCTCTACTTTGATAATCTACTCGATTTTCCTTGTCATTTTTTTTTTTTTTTTTGTTGTCGCACAGTGTAATCAATTTTATGTGTGGACGAAAGTCGTACGTGGAATTCAGGAACAACATGTCCAAGCCCCACAGAGTGAAACAGAGAGTCTCCCAAGTTGGAGTGATATCTCTGAAACTGTTTAACCTCTACTTCTCTGTTTCCACCTCACCAGACGCTATGAGATCTTAACGTATGTAGATAATTGTACGATCATGGCGTCAAGTACGTCTCCGCATGTCATTCCTGAAAGGCTGAACTCCTATATTACTGATTTTATTAGTGTTTACAATGCCCGAATTACAAATATCCGCCACTAAATCACTCTGTTCAAGAAATTAACTTCAGAGGACTGAGTTAAATGTCATGGTAGCAGAATTCCGACCATTAACTACCCCATGTTTCATATTCGATAGCATGTTCACGTCGTCCGCTCATGCCACAACTATCTGCGACAGTGTGAGATGTGCGAACTATGTCCTCAAGGCTTTAGCCGACAGCACTTGGGGTGCCGACAATGAAACCACGATAGGTCGGACTGCGATAAGCTATGCGGCCTCCCTAAGAGTACAAACTATAAAATAACAGCAAAAATAATGTTATACTATAGTAAACTATTGAAAATACCTAAAATCGGAAGGTATTGTTGGCAATATTTTTTTAATGATTGCAATTTCAATATTAATTTTAATTTCCTATCCTTATAAGTTATCACAGTAAGGGGTAGTTTACACTATATGTAAATGTTATATGACATGAAATTTTCCATCATTATATAGTCGCTAATATGTGCAGTATTGGGGATTTTCCTTACGCCATTTACTTTGTGCGTCCACACCAGCAAAATTGTAATAAAATTACGTCTCCACATTGCCTGCGTGGGTAGATATAGAATGTTTTTATTTCGTGTCATATGACATTGATAGATAGTGTAAACTACCTCTAAGCAGTTTTGGTCATTGTGCAACACTGAAAAATGTTTATGTCTGGCCTCAGGCATGACAGAAAACATACATTCTTCCCAACACTGCTACTTCAATCATGCAGTAGAAATATAAATTTCATTAAATTTCCTTTGTTTCTATCACTCAATCACAGGAACACATATTTCGTTAGATTTAATCATCAATTTTTTATTTATTCACATTATTTTTAACAAAAGATCTGCCAACTTAGGCAACGGGGGCGACGGGCAAATGAGCACCTTCGGGTTGGAAACCATTTTCATCAGCAACATAGTTGACGGTGAATTTTTCGCCAGTCTTTTCATCGATCCAGGTGTAAGTACCGCGGACGACGATGGCTTCGTGATCAGTACCGACATCCTTGAGTTGGCCTTCTTCGCTGTGTTCGGTACCATCGGAAGTTGCGACAGAGTAGGTGTAACTTTCGGGACCTACATCAGAGTCGGATCTTAAAACTTCAACATCAGGACGTGCCAAGGCAATGGCGAAGAGGGCAACGAAGACGATGAGGAATTTCATTTTGCTTGTGTTATTCCGTTGACTAGATAAACTAAACAGATACTGTCTGTCGAACACGGATCCTATTTTATATACAGTGGGGCGATTGATATTCTGCCAAAAATATATGGAGAACAAGAAATTAATTTAGAACAAGAATTCAATCTGGAATAGAATATGAAGGTGCCAAACTAGATTTTCAATTCCCATATTGCTCAGATAATTAACTGCAGTGCAAGTTAATTTCATTTTTGCACTTTCTTGTTTTTCGTTTGTGTGTATGTAGGTGTTGGTTTTTTATTTGGCCTTAATTTGGTGGAATAGATGAAAAGCAATCACACACTGGGTTATTAGAACTCCGTTTGATACGACGAGTGAATATCGAACTATTTTCCAGTTGCGGATTGAGTTTCCAGTTGACTAATTGTTCCACAAACATCCCAGGCGGGACAAGGAAGATCTCTCACAACAGGCTGCAACAATATGCAGCTTAAGCCTACCAACAAAGCTCAGAATACTCAAATCCAATGTCAAATCTGTCTTGTGCTTGGTTTACATTTACGAAATCCACTCGATTTGAACTGTCAATTCCACTGATTAAACGTCAAACGAAATCCAATGGATTTCAGATGAGTTTTCATTTGACGTATACGCAAAGGAATTGACAGTTGAAATCGAGTGGATTTCGTAATGTAAACCAAGCATTGCAGAATGGGTGTACGACGTGGAAAGTCACCAACGGCGTTACGAAACAATTACAAGCTTTCATTAATGTTGTTGTTGTTGTATCATCTATTGGCAGGAACAGAAGGTGAAGGTCTCTGGTATCCAAGTATGGATTTTGCGGCTGTTTGCATAAAGTGGGCAATACTTTGCCACTGTACTGATATGTTATCGGTACGAGGATTGCTTTCGTTAAGCAACTGGGCCAGTCGAGTGCAGCTGTTGAGTGCAGCTGTTGCAGCTTACCGATGACTTCCAACTTCCGTGTCGTATCTGTTCGTACTTTAATTGCTACGGTTCAAATTTCACTACTTCCTGTACCTCCCCAAAAATGTTCAAAAATGTTCGATAAAATGATACCCACGAAAACTGTCGAAGGAAGTATCCGAATTGGTCATAACGTTGCACATGGTAATATTACTTCCAGGCATAGATCAGGATTAAATATGGATTATTTAATTATTTCCACAAAAAATTTGGAACAAGTACTGTTCAATAGCTTGTTTCGGATAGTTTTGAAATTTTTTGCAACAAATTTATCTTGCTGGTCCTGTTACGATGGCGCACTTTTTTCGGAGATGGGATAAACCGATTTGGTCCAAACGTTTTACATCGTATTATATCTTACAGACTCGGACTATGTCCGAATATTGACTACATTTGACGACTCCTTGGGGTACCTCCCACACAACGTTTGGAAAAAGTATAGTTTAAGGACTCTTCTTCGATCGATTTTAAATTGTTGACAACATACTGTACATGCGCCGCTATTTACGACGGTACAATTTTTTTTCGGGGCAAGTTCACACTTCTTGAGAAATTGGCCTAAGAACTAAAAAAACGTGAGAAATATTGGGTTTACTTGTTTTCTTTAGGTCCGAGTCAGAAAATATATCTCTGTCGCTGCTGTTCTATCGGGGCTACATCGAAACATGGACCCACATCCACAATTCTCTGTAGAAATATGTCGTACCCGTGATGAAGACTAAATATTTATACCAAAGAATAAAGAAGACTAAATACCAAATTTCAGACAAGTAAAAAGGTATCAGTCGGTTTGCCGACAGAGATATACCCTCAGCCTGTGAGAATTGCAGGTGGGCACCGGTCGAACTTAAACTAAGTTTGGACAAAATATTACGAAGGCCAAATTTTGGACCGAATCGGGTGATCGTTTTGAGAGTTATGGTGCGCTCCAGCCACTAGACATGGTGTCATAGGGGGCTTAACAGTTTTCTGGCTATTCTCTCAGGAAACTTGTACCGCCCCTGAAAGACTTGTACCGTCGTAATGGGGGCAGCGAATACAAGTTGCTACAACAAAGATCAAAGCGATTCGAAAGCAGGCCTTAAACAGCATTTATCCGAGATTTTATGAGGAATGTACCCGAAGGAGTTGACGTATATAGTCCATATTCGAACCTTATTAATGTCTCGTAGAAATATTATGAAATACAAAGTAAGGACCAATCGGTTATGGCCTTCGAGAGTTATCGTGCGCACCATTTTAGTGAAAAGTTTTGAACTTTTGTGGGGGAGGTACGTAAAGGAATGGACCGATATAACATATCTTCAAAATAAGTTCGGACAAAACATTGCGATTACCAAATTTTAGACCAAATCAGCAGATCCGTTGGAGGGTTATCAGGCGCTCCAACCACTACACATGGTGCCATAGGAGTATTTCAAACCTTTCGGCCTATTTGCTCAGGAAGTGTGGACTTGTCCCTGATAAAACTTGTTCTTTCGTAATCCGGACAGTAAATACAAGTTGATACAACAAAAATCAAAGCGATTCGAGAGCAGGTCCTGAAAATTTCCGAAAAGTTGTGTGGGTTGTACCCTAAGGAGTGCACCGATAGAGTGTATACTGCAACTTTGCCTATGCCTGGAAGGCATACGATGTGTAAAGTATGGACCAAATCGGTTAGTCCCTTTGAGAGTTATCGTGCGCACATATTTTCCGTACATTTTTGAACTTTTGTGGGGGAGGTACCGGAAGGAATGGGCCAATATGGTCCATCATCGAACATAAACTAAGTTTGGGCAAACTATTACGAAGTCCAACATTTAGTCCGAATCGGTTAAGCCGTTCGAGAGTTATGGTGCGCACAAGCCAGCCAGACAGACAGACGGCCGGACATGGCTAAATCGACTCCAAATTGTCTCAAACAGATTTCGTCCAAACATACTTGGGATCTAAAACCGTTATTGTGATGAGGCACATTTTTGGTCGTATCAAAGTGTATAACCCTCGTTAGCCTAAAGGCTGAGGGTATAATAAAGTAGCTCAAAATTTCCAAATAGGTATGCTTCTGTGGAAGTTATACGAAGACGTGGACCTATACTGATAATTCTCTTCTAGAGCATTTTATAATTCCATGGAAGACCAAATACCAATTTTCAGTCATTTAGGTTGAATATTGAGACCACAAGCTACAAAATACCGTGAATTGGGAGGCACCCTTCTATGGGGAAATTTCAGTTGAACAAGTAAAAAAGTGTCAGTCGGCTTTGCCGACAGAGATATACCCTCAGCCTATGTGAATTGAAACTTTTATCTACAGATTTTTCTGGTTAGAGTACAAAAGTGTTGCGGGATAGGTACTTAAAGGAATGGACCCACATAGTCCATTATGGAAGATAACGCGCCCACTAGTTTGGACAAAATATGAGGAAGGCCAAATCTATGACCAAATCGAGCTATCCAGCCCTATGGTGCCATAGGGATTTTTACACCTTTCGGGTTGTTTTCACAAGAATGCAAGTTGCTTCAATAAAATCAAAGTGATTCAGAGCAGGTCTTAAAGTGAACTCATCGGAATTTTGTGTGGGAGGTACCCGAAGGAGTTGACAAATATAGACCATATTCGAAACAGAACTATATACGGTAGATATGTTAAGATGTGTAAATTATCAACCAAATCGGTAAATCCCTTCAAGAGTTATCGTGCGCACAATTTTTCCGAACATTTTTGAACTTTTGTCTGGATGGTACTTGAATTAGTGGACCGATATATGCTCCAACCACTACACCGGGTGTCCTAGGGTTTGTTTTGCAACTTTCAGACTATTTTCTCAGGAAGTATGGACTTGCCCCTGATAAAACTTGTACCATCGTACGGAGGCAGCGACTACGACATGTTACAATAAAAATCAAATCGATTCCAGAGCTGGTCCTAAACTGAACTTCTCCGAAATTTTGTGTGGGAGGTACCCGAAGGAGTGGATCAATTGATTGAGACCGAATCGACAGATCCATTCGGGAGTTATCTTGTGCTCCAACCACTACACCGGGTGTCCTAGGGTTTGTTTTGCAACTTTCGGACTATTTTCTCAGGAAGTATGGACTTGCCCCTGATAAAACTTGTACCATCGTACGGAGGCAGCGACTACGACATGTTACAATAAAAATCAAATCGATTCCAGAGCTGGTCCTAAACTGAACTTCTCCGAAATTTTGTGTGGGAGGTACCCGAAGGAGTGGATCAATTGATTCCATAATAAAACCTCATCTAAGTCTGGTAGTCATTTTACGATGTGCAAATTTCAGCCATTTCGGTGGGTGGTTCTGTGGCCAAAACCTGCAAAATACCGAAAATCGGAAGATACCTTTCTATGGGGTCTATAGTAAGATGTGGACCTATACCGACTAATTTCAGATGGAAAGTTCTATACCCACAACGAAGACTAAATACCCAATTTCAGTCATTGCTTTGGAATATTGGAGACACAACCTTTAACATAGCAAAACTCGATAGGAACCGTGCTATGGGGGCTACGTGAAGACGTGGACCTATGCCGACAAATTACAGGTGGAATGTTTTATACCCCCAACGAAGACTAAATACCAAATTTTAGCCATTTCTGTGAGATAATGAGACTAAAACCTACAAAATACCGAAATTCGGGAGGTATCGTTCTATGGGTTGCTATATCAAACTGATATGGCACATTTTCAATACCAAATATTCTAGGAGTAATAGAAACATCTGTACCAATTATAAAGTTCTGTCTTAAATATAGTGAGCTGTATCTTGAATCGAAAAGATTGATGGACGGTCGGACAGACATGGTTATATCGGCTTTTATGCTGATCAAAAATATATATATATATATAGTTATACTTTTTAGGGTCTCCGACGATATAATAAATAATAAAGGAAGAGCTGACTGTATTCTCACCATAACCTACTACGAAATTTTCCCTTTACATTCTTTCGCTAGTTCTAATGTGACATTGTTTGATTTGAATGTTAGGAGTGCCGCTGGACTGTCGATAAAAATTCCTATTGAGTTTAATGTGTGATGCTGTAGAGGTATATTGCAAGCTTCCCTTATGGCAAGTATCACTGTCGTTCTCCGGTAGCTTCGTGGATATCGATATGTTTGCTTCTTCCGAGACTCCACAATTCATCATGGAGCCGTCCTTATATACCTTGATGTCGTAACAATATATTATTTCATTCTTTCCTACTTGTAAATTATACTTCAAAATGCTGATTGATCTAAGGTCATTGCCGGAGTACAATAATTAGCATTAATTGCTATCTCTCTCGGTGGTTTTTGAAGCACGCAGACATGTCAGTATGCTCTATCTGCCCACAATCCATGACCACCCAGCCATGCAAACCTACAAGCCGTATTTGCTTTGATGTTGAGGGCTTCAGCCGATCAAGTCCGCACTATACCTCACAGAAACATATTTTTAATTAGATTTAATAATCAATTTGATTATTTATTTATATTTTTTTACAACAAAAGTTAGACCAACTTAGGCAACGGGCAAATGAGCACCTTCAGGATGGAAACCATGTTCATCAGCAACATAGTTGACGGTGAATTTTTCGCCAGTCTTTTCATCGACCCAAGTGTAAGAACCATGGACAACGATGCGACCATCCTTGAGTTGACCATCTTCGTTGTGAGAGCTACCATCGGATGTTTCGTAGGCGTAGTTGTAACTTTCGGAACCTACATCAGATTCGGATTTTACGACTTCAACATCAGGACGGGCCAAGGTAATGGCGAAGAGGGCAACAAAAACGATAAGAAATTTCATTTTGCTTGTGTTATTCCGTTGACTAGATAAACTAAACAGATACCGGCTGTCAAACAAGGACCGTATTTTATATAAAGTGGAATATCAATTCAGCCAGAAATAAATTTAGAACAAGAAAACAATCTGAAGCAGAACATGAAGGTGCGAAACTAGATTTCGAATACACATGTTGTTCAGTTAATTGTGTGAAATTTAATTTAATTTCTGCACTTGCTTGTCTTCTTAACCCACATAAAGCCCTGGTCATTTAAACGCCACAAAAAATGGTTGCAAAAATTGGGGGTTTTTGCATTTTGTTATAGTATCGTCTGTTATCTATCTATTAAATTATCGTCTTTTTGTAATTTTCTACATTTGATGAAAAATTTAAATATGCGATAAAACTTTAATCATAAATGTTAGATTCATATAAAGTCAGGGATTTGTTAGGAATGTAGTAAGAGTATTTTCTCAATCAAAAACCAAGGTATTGGTATATGAGAATACACCTATATTACTCTCCAAAGTATTCGGCCCTTTTAAAAGAAGGCCGATTACAGAAAAACTATACGTTTTAGAGAAAAAAGTTTTTTTTTAATGCTTAAAGAGTCTCAAAACTATAATTTTCATATACAATTTTAACCCCCAGTTTATGTATTTCGAAACGAAAATGTGTGCGCATGAAACACACCCAAACCTTAGTTTTGGAAATATTATTTCCTTTGCTTTTGATTCAAAACAAAAAACAAATTTGAAAAGCACACTCAAATTTGGTAGTTTTTCTTGTGTATTCATTTTCTTATCGACATACATAAAAAGGCCCTAATTTACTCGCAAAAAAATTCTTGGCGCTAAGCGGGTTAATTGTATAAATGTATGTAGGTGTTGGCTTATTACCTTCTCTTATTTTTTAGGACATATACGCCTAGGGAATATGTGAGCCCGAAACAAACAACAATCGACCGTGTGGTCTTTGAAGACGAGCCGAAACCAATGAAAGTGCTTAATGGAAGAAGCACTTCGAAGCAAATGGTCGCCTGTTTCTTCGGCAAAATTCGGTCAATTCTGAGTGGTACCCCGCAATTTGTTTGCCTGAAGGCTTCGGAGAAATTCAAAAAATGAACAAGAAAATACGAATCATTGTGCACCATGACAATGCGAACTTTCAGACATCGATTCACAACAAAGCCCTTTTACCTGACAAAACGTGGAATTATTGGGTCAATCGCCGTACAGTCCTGACTTTTCACAATGACTTCTTTTTATTCCACATCAAGAAAAAAGGCGTGATCAACGATTTTCCTCGCCAAAAGATGCTGTTGAATCGTTCAAAAACCATGTTTTGGAGCTGTCTCAATCGGAGTGGAAAAAGGGATGCAACAATTGGTTTGAGCGCATGAAATATGGTACAAATCATGCTGGAGAATACCTTAGAATACAATAAAATTATTTCTAGTAGCCCTCGAACACTTGCTTACGAAAAAAATAATATCATTGTAAACAGAACCACCGTGGGTGCCATCGAGGTGAAATGATATGAACACCCGACATCCACGCTGAAGGTCGGGGGTTCAATTCTCCGGCCTGGAAACATCAAAATGTTCAACTGTGGCAAAATACCCCTCAGAAAAGTTGGCGATATTTTCGGAGTATTTCAGCCTAAGAACGCGCCGTTCGGACTCGGCGATAAACTGTAGATCCGATATCAATTACCAAATAAGAATCGGGGTGCACTCATTGAAAAGAGATAAGTCTCCCTTGTCCCTTCTGGGATATTTGTGGAACAATTATTTATCAGAATCTTCGCTAAAAACTTGAAAACTAAACTCGAACAGTGCCAGATACTCGAAGGAGGTAATTGATGTGGTCCATCATCGACATTGTTTTAAGTGCGAGAAAACAAATAAGGAAGTATCAGTCAGCCATGCCGATAGAGATATACCCTCCGCCACAGATCTAAAGACAAGAAGTAAACACAGTATTTCTAACGCCAATATGGGTTTTTTGTAACAATTTCTTAGGAAATGTGGACTACACCCGAAAAAATTGTACCGTCATAACTGCGGCCGCATTCCCAACATATTGCAAACAATTTTAAAACAATCCAAGATGAGCCGTTGAGCTGCACTCTTCCCAACTTTGTGTGGGATGTACCCGAAAGAGTGGTCCGATGTAGTCAATATTTGGACATAATCCGAGTCTGTAAGAAATAACACGATGTACAATGTTTGGTCCAAATCGGATTTTCCTACACACTACTCAGTTTATCTTAAGAAGTACGAACTTTCCCCCCGAAAAAAGCGACGGCGTAACAAGGCCCACAAGAACAACATGTTGCGAAATATTTTTAAACGATCCGAGAAGAGCTGTTAAGCAATACTCTTTCCAAGTTTGTGTGGGAGATAACCGAAAAATTGGTACGATGTAGTTAATATTCGGAAAAATCGGTTTTCCCCTTCGAGGGTTATCTTACGCATTAACCAGTTAGGTGCTGGCTGGTTTTTGTGGAGCTTTTGGGCAAATTTTATGGACTTGCTCCCAAAAAAAAAAAAATGCTCCGTCGTAACAGAGCCAGCAAGGAAAACTGATTGCAAAACGATCCGAAACTAGATATTAAACTGTACTTTTTCCAAATTTTGTCTGGGAGGTACATATTCAATGCCTGGAAGTATGCCATATGCAAAATTGTGACGAATTCGGCTACACCCATCGAGAGTTATCGTGCGCATAATTTAAGTAAACTACTTGAAATTAGTTGGTTGAGGTACAGGAAGTAGTGAACCGATATGACCTATCTTCAAATATGAAGTAAGTTTGGACAAAATATTACGACACCCAAAATTTAAACCAAATCGTTCCCACCAATCAGACAGATGCATGGACAGGGCTGAATCAACTCTAAATTCTCTGACACGGATTTCCTCCAAACATGCTTGGGGTCTAAAAGATTATTTCGATGAGGCACAATTTTGGTCGTATCAGAGTAGCAGAGTAGATGTGTCATTGGGTCGTCTAGATGGCTCTTTGGGTCGTCTACTGTAAAATAAGTGTCATCTTGGGCTGTCTACTGTAGAGAAAATGGCACCTTGGGTCGTCTACTGTAGAGTAGATGACATCTTGGGTCGTCTATGCGAGACACGATGTCCCCTTGGCTTGTCTACTGTAGAACACATGGTCCATTGGGTAGTCCACTGTAGGGTAAATGGTCCCTTGGGTCGTCTACGGTAGAATAGATGGACTATTTGCGTCGTCTACGGTAGAGTAGGTGCCGCCTTTGGTCGATTTCGATGGAGTAGATGGGCCTTTGGTTCGTCTACGTAAAGTAGGTGGTCCGTTGGGCTGACCAAAAGGGTCCAACTAAGGTAGAATAGATGGACCCTTTGGGTCATCTACGGTAGAGTAGGTGCCACCTTGGGTCGGCTAGAGTCGGTGGTCCATTGCGTTATCTACGGTATATGGCCCGTCTACAGTAGAGCAGATGGCCCCGTTGATCGTCTACGGTAGAATAGATGAAGCCTTAGTCATCTACGGTAGAGTAGACGGGGCCATGGGTCGTGATCAGATTTCGATATGGGTATATAGGACAAAAAATGCCTAAAATCGGTCCATCGGAGCTATATCAAAAGTGCTATAAGGTGCACGGTCATGGTGCACGGCTTATTGTTAACCGATCGTCATAGATTTTTGGTAAAGTGTCTTCATCGATTGTACCACAATTGCAGGTTTTAGAGAATTCTTAAATCGTAAAAATACACCTTTGGTCCCATACAAATTACAATGGAAACAAAGCACAGTGGTACCACTTATATGGGAAACTGCGCCAAGAATATTTCTAATGGTCCGATCGATCTGACTTTTTTAAGTAAATACTTAAAATAAGTAAAAACTATTTTAGCTAAAAAACAAGTAAGAAAGTATCAGTCAGCTGTGCTGACAGAGATATACACTCAGACACTGACCAAAAAAAAAAAAAAAAAAAACAAAGCCAAACACAATAATAATGCCGTATATTATAGATATTGATTTTGTATCGCGAGTTTGCTTTAAAATCTGTATGTACCGTAATGTGGGGCTATACCAAATCATTGACATATGCCAAACATATTTAGTAACCAAACTTCTTCATAAAGGACTCGAAATATTAAATAACATTAAACTAAGTTTTGAAGAAATTTTTGAAAAAGTTTTAGAGTTATCTTGCATGATAGCTATTTGAGTATGTACCGGCGGGGTTTTGGAGCTTGGACCATTATCTCAGAAAGTATTGACTTATTCCGGAAAAAGATTGTAGCGTTTTAAATGAGGCCGCTAGAACCACCTACTGAAAAAAGAATCTAAACGATGCGAGAGGAACTCTTAAACTTCGCTTTTTTCGAATTCGATGAAATAACATGATGGGCAAAGTCTGCACCAATCAGAAACTCCCTGCGAGAAGTATCTTGCAGGTTTGCCATTTTGGTTGGTGCCGTCAGGGTTTCTTGGAACATTTTGCCCAATATCTCGAGAAGTATGGACTTGCGCAAGAAAAAAAAATGTACCGACGTAAAGTGAGCCGCCTGGACGACCTGCTAAAAAAACCTTCAAGACGATCCGAGAGGAGCTATTAAACTTCACTTTATCCGAATTTTGTGTGGGAGGGACCCGAAGGAGTGGACCGATAGAGTCCATATTCCAACCTGATACATGTCTAGATGAAATAATATGATGTGCAAAGTCTGCATCAAGGAGTGGACCAATATAGTCCATATTCGAACCCAATCTATATTTGGAAGGAATAATACGATGTGCAAAGTTTGGATCAAATCGATTGCTCCCTTCGAGAGTTATCGTTCACACCATTTTACAGACAAATTTTGAACTTTGTGGGGGAGGTACCCGAAGGAGTGGACCGATACAGCCCATCTTCGAACTTAAACTAAGCTTTGTCAAAATATTACGATACCCAAAATTTGGTTCGAATCAGTTGATCCGTTCGAGAGTTATCGTGCGCACAAGACAGACAGACAGACGGATATGGCTAAATCGACTCCAAATTGTCTGAAACGAATTTCGTCCAAACATACTTGGGGTCTAAAACCGTTATTTCGATAAGGCACATTTTTGGTCGTATCAAAGTGTATATACCCTTGTTAGCATAAAGGCTCAGCGTATAAAATCGGTACCACCTGATTTCAGATATTTTGAAGCTTTTATCTGCATTTTTGGCCTGAATTTGGCTGTAATTTGTTATTAAGGTTCCCAGTAAACAGAAACCTTCTGCACAAAATATTGGTTTCTCGGTCAGTCCGAACTTAACATTTTTAATTGTTTTTCACTCACAAAAACACTCATAAGTAGATACCTAAACAAAAATATGTAACTACCAAAACATGGATGGCTTTAAAGAGGCTTTGGCTTAAAGATAAAGTCTCAAATTGGCTTACTGAGGCTAATAAGTATCGTTGCATGGTATCTATAATCTCACACATTCAGGAATATAACTTCAGTCAAAAGTTGTGTATCCTCAATCCCTTTAAAATATCCTACAATTCGTTTTTTAGTTAGGGGATAATTTGTTTTTAAAATTTTATAGACTGTAAAAGGTAATTTCTTAAAAATAAATTAGGGTTGAATACAAATGCATACTATTCAAGGTGTAATTGGCGACAGCAGCTTCGATGCTGCAAAATCTTCTGAATATTGAGAATACTAATAATGGTGGCGGCTGTGGTGGTGATGTTGTTGGTCTATTGGATGTGATAATAAATATGCAAAGTTTAACTGGTTTTCGTGACACTCATAACCGACATTCCACGAAAAAAAAAAAAAACACCGCCAAACGCCATCAAAAGCAGTTATCAGCGCCACTTTTAGCTGCAGCTAGTCCAGTCAGCAGATATCAGCTGCTATTAGCGTGTCTTTATGGTGGATCTGGTAACAGCATATCATTTCTTTTGTTTGATTTTGCAATTTAATAAAGAAGAATAATCCACCCAACAACAAGAAAATATGGTTAACAGTATTTAAATTAAAAACATGTTTTTTTTTCATTTTTGTGGTATTGTTTTATATATTCACTTTTTAAACAATTGCTAAATATTAACGTGTTCAAGTCTTCACAATTCAAAATAGAATTGTAGAATATCAAGTCTGAGGGGGAGATAATTTAGTACTCCAAAAAACGCTAATTTTGCTGAAGGTTTTATGCCGGGAGCATTTAATTGGAAATATATGTATATGCAAAATTTCTTTGAAGACGCATTTGGCAATGATGTTTAAGCACTTTCTTTCCTTCAATTAACAAAAGAACAATTTACAAAAAAAACGTAAGAAAGTATCAGTCAGCTGTGCTGACGGAGATATACTGCAGCCACTGACTTAAAAAAAACAAGTAAAAAGTCGTTAAGTTCGGCTGGGCCGAACTTTTTATACCCTCCACCATAAAATAGTCTTAATTAAAATGGAATAATTAGTTTAGGTGGAAAAAATGTTCGACCATGGATAGATACACCAATTGTCTTAATTATCAAATCTAATCTAAAAAATGTGTTCAGCCAGGTGAAAGGTACCACCTACAGGACTATATCAAAGTGTCAACCTATCTTTATAATTTTTGGTGGAAAAGTTTTGTAACTGCAGAGAACCTCAAAAGTCAAATTAAATTGAGGGTAGTTCCATCAAACAATGTAGAACCTCAATATGCCGAAAATCGGGAGGTACCGTTATATAGGAGCTGTACAAAAAGATGGACCTATGTTGACGAATTTTAGTGAAGAATTTGCGTGATCACTGAAAATTCAAATGTCGAATTATAGCTAGTTCGATTAAAAACTGTTGCTAAAATTCTCAAAATACCGAAAATCGGGAGGTATCGTTATATGGGGGCTTTACCAAACCATGGACCTATGTTGACGATGTTTGGTGGAGAAGTTTAATGACCACTGGGAACCTCAAATGTCAATTTACAGCTAGTTCGGGTGAAAATTGTAGCTAAAATTCTCAAAATACCGAAAATCGGGAGGTACCGTTATATGGGGACTATACCAAACCATGGAACTATGTTGGCGATGTTCGGTGGAGAAGTTTGATGACCACTAAGAACCTCAAATGTCAATTTGCAGCTAGTTCGGGTGAAAATTGTAGCTAAAATTCTCAAAATACCGAAAATCGGGAGGTACCTTTATATGGGGGCTATACCAAAACATGGACCTATGTTGGCGATGTTCGGTGGAGAAGTTTGATGACCACTGAATACCTCAAATGTCAATTTACAGCTAGTTCGGGTAAAAATTGTAGCTAAAATTCTCAAAATACCGAAAATCGGGAGGTACCGTTATATGGGGGCTATACCAAACCATGGAACTATGTTGGCGATGTTCGGTGGAGAACTTTGATGACCACTGAGAACCTCAAATAAAATGCTTTATTCGGAAGGCCCACAAGTTTTGTTATATATGTTTATCGACACTTATGAACCCTAAATGTCAAATTATAGCTAAATCGGTCTTAAAATGTAGCTAAAAACGTCAAAATACCGTAAATCGGGGGGTACCGTGATATGGGGGCTATACCAAAACGTGGACCTATGTCCACAACTTTTGTTATGTAAGTTTATTGATACTTAAGAACTCCAAATGTCAAATTGTAGCTAAATCGGTCTAAAAATGTAGCTAAAACCGTCTAAATACCGTAAATCGGGGGGTACCGTTATATGGGGGCTATACCAAAACGTGGACCTATGTCCACAAGTTTTGTTATATATATTTAGTGACACTTAAGAACCCTAAATGTAAAATTATACAGTGGCGGCCATATAATTAAGAACGACATCGTATTAAAAAGTATTTGACTTGCTACGTTCCAAATATTTGAATATTTATATGGAACAAAATTTGTAAATAAAGTACACGGTAAGCACTTTCAAATAAAGCTAAAACATGTTATAATTCTCCCTCGTTTATACGAAAGAAACCACGACTTATAAATAGTCATAAATCGACATGGCCACATAATTAAGAACGATATAAGTAAAGGTTACTTTAAGGTAATTTTCATACACAATATGTGAATATATGGTTATGTATTTTAGAAATCGGTTACTTTGATTCATTTTTAGTATCAAATGTCCTTCAATGGTACATATTATTGCGTCTAAGTTTGATAATAGGGGCATACCTAACGTTTTCAAAATTTTGCCCATAATTTGACTAATTTATTTTATTTTTGGGATCTAAAGCCACAGTTTTGGCTTCCTCTCATTCCCTCGATGACGCTCTAAACGATACCCTGTGATTGTCGTTCCATAGTCGGCGCTTACTTACCCTTAAATTGGCTTTTATCCCACTTCTTTGAGTTCTTTACGAGGGAATTGTCTGGGAAATAGTTTCGTAAGAGCCATTTCCACCTTATAAAGCGGTAGGATTTTTGTCTGAAGGTAGTAGAGAGGAAATGAAACAATAATATAAGGTGTATACAAAAATTGGAAGAATTCCACACCGAATATAACATTAATTAACATAATGTTTTGAATGCTCGAATTCCACAATAATTTTGTGTATGTACATCAGACATTAGTTTATACAAAAATTGTATTTTCATCCATAAAAATTATTGATTTGACTGGTTTTGATATTAATATGAGCTTCATTGATTAAAAAGTCTTACATAACTATGCCTACCACACCCACAAAGACATTGTGCAATGAAATCTTTCAAAATATTAAACCTTTCATTTTTGTTCGGTGTACCGTTAGGCCATTTTTTTGTACAAAACGAAATTATTTTTTTATTTCCTGTCTACTATCTGCAGACAACAATCCTGCCGATTTATAAGGTGGAAATGGCTCATACGAAACTATTTCCCAGACAATTTCCTCGTTAAGGACTCAAAGAAGTGGGATAAAAGCCAATTTAAGGGTAAGTAAGCGCCGACTATGGAACGACAATCACAGGGTATCGTTTAGAGCGTCATCGAGGGAATGAGAGGAAGCCAAAACTGTGGCTTTAGATCCCAAAAATAAAATAAATTCGTCAAATTATGGGCAAATTTTTGAAAACGTTAGGTATGCCCTAATTATCAAACTTAGACGCAATAATATGTACCATTGAAGGACATTTGATACTAAAAATGAATCAAAGTAACCGATTTCTAAAATACATAACCATATATTCACATATTGTGTATGAAAATTACCTTAAAGTAACCTTTACTTATATCGTTCTTAATTATGTGGCCAGGTCGATTTATGACTATTTTAATAAATCGTGGTTTCTTTCGTATAAACGAGGGAGAATTAAAACATGTTTTGGCTTCATTTGAAAGTGCTTACCGTGTACTTTATTTACAAATTTTGTTCCATATAAATATTCAAATATTTGGAACGTAGCAAGTCAAATACTTTTTAATACGATGTCGTTCTTAATTATATGGCCGCCACTGTAGCTAAATCGGTCTGAAAATGTAGCTAAAAACGTCAAAATACCGTAAATCGGGAGGTATCGTTATATGGGGACTATACCGAACCGTGGACCTATCTTGACAATTTTTAGTGGAGCAATTTCGCGGCCATTGGGAACCTCAAATGTAAAATTTCAGCTGCTTTGGGCAACAAATGCGGCTAAGATCCTTAAAATACCTTAAATCGGGAGGTACCGTTATATGGGGGCTATACCAAAACTTGGACCGATATAGCCCATCTTCGAACTTGATCTTCCGACGGCTAAAAAAATGGTATTCCCCAATTTTCAGCGAAATCGGTCTAAAAATGCGACCTGTATGTTGCGAACGGACGGACGGACGGACGGACGGACATGCATAAATCGACTCAGAAAGTGATTCTATGTATATCCCTAGAAGGAACTATGGGTCTATCTCGCTTCCTTTTGTATGTTACATACAAATGCACTAACACATAATACCCCTTACCACATAGTGGTGTAGGGTATAAAAACACAATGCCGTATGTAACATATATTGATTTTGTATCACGATTTGCTTTAAAATCTGTATGTACCGTAATGTGGGACTATACCAAATCATAGACATATACCAAACATTTTTAGTAACCAAACTTCTTCATAAAGGACTCGAAATATTGAATTATGTTAAATTAAGTGTGAAAGGAATTTTTGAAAAAATTGAAAAACGATTCGAGAGGAGTTCTTAAACTTCACTTTATCCGAATTTTTTTGTGGAGGTGCCCAAAGTTGTTGACCAATATACTCCATATTCGAACCCGATCTATATCTCGATGGAAAAATTCGATGTACAAACTTTGAACCAAATCGATTGCTCCCTTCGAGAGTTATCGTTCACACTATTTTACAGACAAATTTTGAACTTTTGTGGGGGAGGTAGGGAGGAGGAGTGAACCGATATGGCCCGTCTTTGAACTTAAACTAAGTTTTGACAAAAGGTGCTGGTCCGAGTCTATATTTGCTCCTAGGAACGATCGTACATCCAACCATAGAATAATGAATGAATAGACAGAGAATTTGTAATATGTGCTTTGTGTTGCATTTTGTTTTGGCGTAAATTGCAAGATTTTGTTGTTTTTTTTTTATTTGAGGATGTAGATCCGGCCAATATTACCCACATACATATTGTCTTTTACCATTATTAATAGTATAAAAATGCAAAGTTATTGTCATTTTCAAAATTGAGTACCTCGTTAACTGACTCAATTCTTACTCAATGGTGGTGCTCAAAATATTTTGTGCATAAGTCTCTCTGAGCGAGTTTTTCCTTTGCTAAACGACGACAGATGAGAATAAAGAGAACATATGTTGTTGTTGCAGTTACGTAAACGTATATGCGTGATATTGGATGCTATCTAACACAAGGCGATTAATTTGATTTATTGTTTTCTGGTCTGGTGATAGACAGATGCACTTTTGAATGTTGAGATGTTTAAATCGGGTACTGTTAACTAACATGTTTTTTTAGCCGCTGCGAAGACTTTCAACCTCCTTCCTTTATCAGATGTGCACTAGCGTGGTTTTAAAAAATCGATATCGGTTTTTTTTTTATGCGGCACATATGTTTGGTCTGTTCGTCCTTATATCTTCAGTGCGAACATGAGCGCAATAAAGCTGATGTTGAAGCATTTTGCTTTTATCCGTATTGTAGCAAGTCTCTCATTCACTGGGATGAAGCTGGAGATCAGATACATTAACTTACATTAACATTAAAATATGTATTGTAAAGATATGTTTAGAGTCCGCATGTAGTATTGTGAGTCCAGCAAACGTTTTACAACAATTGTTTTTGTTATATCTTACAATAGCTGTTGTCATATCCAAAAATAGTTTGGACAATATTATTCTCTTTTCTTCGACAATTTTATTCTCTACTCTCGATATTCGATGCCGTGGTGAAAAAAATAAAACAATTTTGGTGAGTTTTGTTTGTATAAGTTTCCCTTCTATTTTTATACCCTCCACCATAGTATGGATGGTATATTAAGTTTATTTTTCTGTTTTTATACATTTCCTACCTTAAAAAGTATTACATTCCTGATCAGGATAAAATTCTGAGTCGATATAGCCATGTCCGCCTGTCTGTCCGTCTATTGTAATCACTCTAGCGTCCACAATAATTGAGATAGAGCGCTGCATTTTTGCACCCGAGGCAGGTCAAGTTCGTCCCCATTTAACAGTACTACCCGATAATTTGACATTTAAGTTTCTTAGGTATCACAACACTACTCCATCAAAAACTGTCAACATAGGTCCATGTTTAGGTGTAGCCTCCATATAACGGTACCTCCCGATTTCGGTATTTTGGGGATTTTAGCTATATATTTCTACCGAACTACCTGTTATTACACGTTTGTGGTCCCCAGTGGTCAAAAAACTACTTCACTAAAAATTTTAAAGATAGTTCCAGCTTTTGGAATAGTCCCCATATAACTGTACCTCCTGATTTTTGGTATTTTGAGGATTTTAGCTACATTTTTTGTCCAAACTACCTGTAACTTAATATTTAAGGTTCACAGTGGTCACAAAATATTTCCTCCAAAAAATTATCTACATAGGTTCACGTTCTGGTATAGCCTCCCGAGTTCGGTATAGTATACCTCTCGAGTTTCGGTAGTTTGAGAATTTTAGCTATAATTTTTAACCGACTAGCTGTAATTTTACATTTGAGGTTCTGATTGGTCGCAATACTTCTCCACCAAAAATCGTCAACATAGGTCCAAGTTTTGAAATAGCCCCCATATAACGGTACCTCCTGATTTTCGGTATTAGGAGCATTTTGGCTACAATTTTTAAATGTACTACCAGTAATTTGACATTTGATGTTCTCAGTGGTCACGAAACTTCTCCACCAAAAATCGTCAATATAGGTCCATGTTTTTGTATAGCCCCCATATAACAGTACTTTCCGAATTTCGGTATTTTGAGAATATTAGCTAAAATTTTTAACCGAACTAGCTGTAATTTGACATTTGAGGTTCTCTGTGGTCATGAAACTTAGCACCAAAAATCGAACCTGCTGTAATTTGACATCTGAATTTTCAAAGATCACGAAACTTCTTCACTAAAAATAGTCAACATAGGTCCATGTTTTGGTATAGCTCCCATATAACGGCACTTCCCGATTTTCGGTATTTTGAGGGTCTTAGCTTTATTGTTTGACGGAACTACCCGTAATTTGATTTTTGAGGTTCCCTGCTGTCATAAAACTTTGATATACACCCATAGGCGATACCTTTCACCTGACAGAACACATTTTTTTAGATTAGATTAAATAATTTATGCATTTGGGGTATTAAGACTATTTTTTGGTGGAGGGTATAAAAAGTTTGGCCCGCCCGAACGTTTTTCACTTGTTTATTTTATTTTATCTTTGTTCCTTTTTTGTGTAAGTACACCATGAGATTTTTATTTGTTTCTTCTTTCTCATTCATCTTTGTGTTTTGATAGATGATTTACACCACAATATGAAAAGTGTTTTTGGTCATAATTTGTGTTTTCTTTTCATATTTGTTGTGGTTTTATGGTATTCCATATGTTGGGGTAGGTGCTTGGAGGATGAGCGCAATGGAGTAGTTATGTTTCTTCATTGAATTTATTGTTTTTTAGTTAAACCTTGTCAATACTCATAATATTATACGTGACATTTATATGAGAATTATATACGATCAAATCAAAAATTTCAGTACCAGTAGTGCGATTCTCTAACACATTTTTTTCTCTAACACATTTTAAAATTTTTTAAGGTTTTCACAATTTTGAGTGGAAACCGTAAGTCCTATGGAAATAGAACTAACGAAAATGTTGTAGCAGTGATAATTCTCAACAAGACTGGCCTTTATGATATTTTCGTAGGTTTTACCGTTTTTGAGATATAGAAGTTCAATTTGGGACAACGCACAGACTGGGACAATGCTTTGCACGGTGCACCTTAATTAACTTTAAATGAAAACCGCTTACACAATTCAAGGATAGTTTAAGGACCATTCAAGGATAGTTTCAAATTCTTAGCGAATGTTTTTCTTGTGATCCCAATTACAACGATATAATCTGTTTCGTGGGCGAGTCTATGCCTCTAACGGAGAACAGTGCATCCCAAACTTATAGCAAGTTTCGCTCTATTCGTTCAGGTACCTCTTCGAGATTAAATCCAGTTGAAATTTGCTACTTCTTAGATCGTGTTGAAATGTTAATAGCATGTAATCCTTGTAATAAGGACTACTCACAGTTTTATTTTTCTACGGAAACCAATACTTTCCTACACATGGACCCAGAAAAAGGCAAGTCTGTGCTAACTCAAATATCTAGTGGGAACAATATCAACCGAAGTGGACCCTAAAGTTATATCATATTCAAAAAATAAATAGTTACAATGGCTTAACTTTTTCTTTCCGAGATATGGGCCCCGAAATGTCCCAATATTTAAGGCCGCTCCTTCAAAAATGCAGTTAAGTACAAATTTTTACTACAGACCGTCATTATTGTTTCTTTTTAACCTTAATATTGTATTATCTATCCTCGATAATGGGCGGAAAATACAAACAATTCATTGAGATGACACCTTGTTGAGATCAGTTGGGCCCCTATCAAGCAATTGGGGGAACTATGCATTTGTCGAAATGTACTTTTGCGGTCTATTGTGATTGCAGCTTTCGTTCTTTCAATCTTAGTACTGCAATCGAATAGCTAATTTGCTACCACCTTCAATCAACTCAAACTCAACCCGCCACAAGAAAACCGTTCGATATTCACTCCTCGAGTCAAGCGGAGTTCTAATAATACAGTGTGTGATTGCATTTCATCTATCCCAATAAATACAGACCAAATAATAAAACCACAAAAAAAAACAAGTAAGTGCAGAACTAAATTAACTTGCAGTTAATTATCTAAGCAATATATGTATTGCAAATCTTGTTTTGCACCTTCATGCACCTGTTCCAGATTTATTTCTTATTCCACATTGAATTCTTTTTCTAAATTAACTTCTTGTTCTCGATTTATTTCAGGCAGAATATCAATCGCCCCACTTTGTATAAAACACGGCCCGTGTTCGACAGACAGTATCTGTTTAGTTTATCTAGTCAACGGAATAACACAAGCAAAATGAAATTCCTCATCGTCTTCGTTGCCCTCTTCGCCATTGCCTTGGCTCGTCCTGATGTTGAAGTTTTAAGATCCGACTCTGATGTAGGTCCCGAAAGTTACACCTACTCTGTTGCAACTTCCGATGGTACCGAACACAGCGAAGAAGGCCAACTCAAGGATGTCGGTACTGATCACGAAGCCATCGTCGTCCGCGGTACTTACACCTGGATCGATGAAAAGACTGGCGAAAAATTCACCGTCAACTATGTTGCTGATGAAAATGGTTTCCAACCCGAAGGTGCTCATTTGCCCGTTGCACCAGTTGCCTAAGTTATAAAAAATGTAAATAAATAAAAAAAAATTGATTATTAAATCTAACGAAACAAGTGTTCCTGTGGTCAAAGTATAGAATAGTTTGTAAGATTGGAGATCAAACAAAGGAAATGGAGTTGGGAATTGATATTATATTTTCTGAGTATATTAGAAGGTCTGATTTTGAAGCTACTCGAAGTGATACCTAGCTTTGGTTGTGACATTCTCCATTTCATCTTTGGTCATTGACTTATGTAGCTGACCCAGCCAGTGTAGGCTTAGTAAATTAATGCGATTAACTATACCAATTTCGACGTAAAGCTTGTATCGCTAGCAGTTCTTACGACACATATATTCTTCGCCTACTTAAGGGATGGTAGATGTTTTCAATAATTTGTTTCTCTACAGTCCACAGCATTGCTCTTCTGCTATGCCTTTGCCATTCCCTAAGCCACAGTGTGGTCAATAGGATGATGAATTTTTTTACAACCCACATCGCCGTATCATATATGAGTTTGAGATGAGTTTTTACTTAAGATTACATTAAAACTTACATAAATGGGGATTCGATAAAATAAAACCTCACACACAAAATAATTTTAAAATAAATATCTATATTTTTGGGCAATTTCTTGTAGCCACTGCATGCAGAACAGAACATTGAGCACCAACGTTGGAACGACATTTATGTAACATTACATGGAATCATCATATATACCAGACCTTGCCATTGGAGAGGAAGAATCTCAGTAAAAAGTTGTCCTTCTTGCGACAGGAGTTGTATAAGTCTGGTATAACTTTGATCGCAATCTCACGGCACTGGTCACTTCGGCAATGCTAATTGCAGATTCATCTTTTTCCAGTAGGTCTACAAGCATTGGAGAGCTTTTGGGTAGTCGGAGCTACCTCAAAATTTGTTTAAGTGCGGACTATTGAACCAACGATCAGTCCATGAGTACGAGATGAATGAACAGTATAATCGCAGGAAAATATAGAATGACCAGCATGTATTACATATGGTAAATAAACTTTGCAAAAGGAACCTCATTCATCTCTGTACAGTCATGGACTTCCCTGCATTAGATTGCAATTGTTTGAACTAATTTAATTTCAGTAGATTCATCTTTGATGGCCACGGTCTGATATTAAAAGCTCTCAAAGTATTTGCCATCAAGGTACGTGCTACACTTCTCCAAACTAAGAGTGCTCACCAATTACTTATTTACCCGAGCAACTTCTTCATATGCAGCCCTGTGGGTTCTCCACTGATATGGAGTTGAAATTTAAATGCCCTCAATGGAAAACTGGCGGCATACCGTTGTTGTTTTGTGTTGGTGATGCATTGCCAAGGACATCCCTTCTATAGAAGATCCTTTCAAAGGGAGTTTTATATTTGGAGTACCTCCTCAAATGGACATAGTTCCTTCAAAAACGGATTCTATCTACATAGCATTTAAAGGGACTTTTATCTACAGAAGACTCCTTCAAAATGGCTTCTATCATTAGAAGACCTCTTCACCTTTTCGTCTATCAAGAGAAGCAATTTCTATCTATAGAAGACCACTTCAATGGGGGCTTCTATCCACAGAGGGCACCTTCAAAGAGGCTTCCATCTGCAGAATACCCCTTCAAATTGGCTTCCATCTACAGAAGAACCCTTCAAAGGGGCTTTTATCTAGAGAAGATCCCTTCAAAGCGGTTTCTATCAATAGAAGACCTCTTCAAAGGTTTTCTATCTATAAAAGACCCCTTCAAATGGTCTTCTATCTAAAGAGGGCTCCTAAAAATGGGCTTCTGTCTTTAGAAGACCACTTCAAACGGGCTTCTATCTATAGAAGACCCCTTCATAGGAGCTTCTATCTATAGAAGACCCCTTCAAAAGGGCTTCTATCTATAGAAGACCCCTTCAAAAGGGCTTCTATCTATAGAAGACCCCTTCAAAGGGGCTTCTATCTATAGAAGACCCCTTCACAGGGTCTTCTATCTATAGAAGACACCTTCACAGGGGCTTCTATCTATAGAAGACCTCTTCGCAGGGGCTTCTATCTATAGAAGACCTCTTCGCAGGGGCTTCTATCTATAGAAGACCCCTTCACAGGGGCTTCTATCTATAGAAGACCCCTTCACAGAGGCTTCTATCTATAGAAGACCCCTTCACAGGGGCTTCTATCTATAGAAGACCACTTCAAAGGTGCTCCTATCTATAGAAGACCACTTCAAAGGGCTTCTATCTATAGAAGACCCCTTCAAAGGGGCTTCTATCTATAGAAGACCCGTTCAAAGGGGCTTCTATCTATAGAAGACCCGTTCAAAGGGGCTTCTATCTATAGAAGACCCGTTCAAAGGGGCTTCTATCTATAGACGACACCTTCAAGGGAGCTCCTATCTATAGAAGACCCCTTCAAAGGGGCTTCTATCTATAGAAGACCCCTTCAAAGGTGCTCCTATCTATAGAAGACCACTTCAAAGGGGCTTCTATCTATAGAAGACCCCTTCAAAGGGGCTTCTATATATAGAAGACCCGTTCAAAGGGGCTTCTATCTATAGACGACACCTTCAAGGGAGCTCCTATCTATAGAAGACCCCTTCTAAGGGGCTTCTATCTATAGAAGACCCATTCAGAGGGGCTTCCATATATCGACGACCCCTTCAAAGGGGCTCCTATCTATAGAAGACCCTTTCAAAAAAGCTTCTATCTATAGAAGACCTCTTCAAAGGGGTTTCTATCTATAAAAGACCCCTTCAAATAGTCTTCTCTCTAAAGAGGGCTCCTAAAAATGAGCTATTATCTCTAGAAGCCCCCTGAAAGGGGCTTCTATCTATAGAAGACCCCCTCAAAGGGGCTTCTACCTATAGAAGACCCCCTGAAAGGGGCTTCTATCTATAGAAGACCCCTTCACAGGGGCTTCTATCTATAGAAGACCCCTTCACAGGGGATTCTATCTGTAGAAGACCCCTTCACAGGGGCTTCTATCTATAGAAGACCCCTTCAAAGGGGCTTCTATCTATAGAAGGCACTTTCAAAGGGGCTTCTATCTAAAGAAGACCTCTTCAAAGGGGCTTCTGTCTATAGAAGACCCCTTCAAAGCGGCTTCTCCCCTTCAACGGCTTCTACCTATAGAAGACTCCTTAAAAGGGGCTTCCATCTAGAGAAGACCCCTTCAAAGCGGCTTCTATCTACAGAAGACCTTTTCAGAGGGGCTTCTATCTAGAGAGGACCCCTTCAAAGGGGCTTCTGTCTATAGAAGACTCCTTCAGAGGGGCTTCCATCTATAGACGACCCCTTCAAAGGGGCTTCTGTCTATAGAAGACTCCTTCAAAGGGGCTTCCTCTAGAGAAGACCCCCTGAAAGGGGCTTCCATCTAGAGAAGAACCTTTCAAAACGGCTGCTATCTACAGAAGACTCTTTCAAAGCGGATTCTATCTAGAGAGGACCCCTTCAAATGGGCTTCTGTTTATAGAAGACCCCTTCAAAGGAACTTCTGTCTATAGAAGCCCCCTTCACATGTGCTTCTATCTATAGAAGACCCCTTCAAAGGCTTCCATCTATAGAAGACTCCTTCAAAGGGGCATCTCTCTTTAGAAGACCCCTTCAAAGGGGCTCCGACCTATAGAAGACCCCTTCAAAGGGGCTTCTATCTAGAGATGGCCCCTTCCATCTAGAGAAGACCCCTTCAAAGGGGCTTCTGTCTAGAGAAGACCCCTTCAAAGGGGCTTCTATCTACAGAAGACCTTTTCAAAGGGGCTTCTATCTATAGAAGACCCCTTCAACGGCTTCTATCTATAGAAGACTCCTTCAAAGGGGCTTCCATCTAGAGAAGACCCCTTCAAAACGGCTTCTATCTACAGAAGAAGAAGGGCATTCTACCTATAGAAGACCCCCTGAAAGGGGCTTCTATCTATAGAAGACCCCTTCAAAGGCTTCTATCAATAGAAGACTCCTTCAAAGGGGCTTCTCTCTTTAGAAGACCCCTTCAAAGGGGCTCCTACCTATAGAAGACCCTTTCAAAGGGGCTTCTATCTAGAAATGACCTCTTCAAAGAGGCTTCGATCTATAGAAGACCCCTTCAGATGGGCTTCTATCAAAGGGGCTTCTGTCTATAGAAGACTCCTTCAGAGGGGCTTCCATCTATAGACGACCCCTTCAAAGGGGCTCCTATCTATAGAAGACCCTTTCAAAAAAGCTTCTATCTATAGAAGACCTCTTCAAAGGGGTTTTTATCTATAAAAGACCCCTTCAAATAGTCTTCTCTCAAAAGAGGGCTCCTAAAAATGAGCTTCTATCTCTAGAAGCCCCCTGAAAGGGGCTTCTACCTATAGAAGACCCCCTGAAAGGGGCTTCTATCTATAGAAGACCCCTTCACAGGGGCTTTTATCTATACAAGACCCCTTCACATGTGCTTCTCTCTTTAGAAGACCCGTTCATAGGGGCTTCTATCTAGAGGGGACCCCTTCAAATGTGCTTCTATCTATAGAAGACCCTTTTAAAGGGGCTTCTATCTAGAGAGGACCCCTTCAAAGGGGCTTCTGTCTAGAGAAGACCCCTTCAAAACGGCTTCTATCTACAGAAGACCTTTTCAAAGGGGCTTCTATCTAGAGAGGACCCCTTCAAAGGGGCTTCTGTCTATAGAAGACTCCTTCAAAGGGGCTTCCATCTAGAGAAGACCCCTTCGAAACGGCTTCTATCTACAGAAGACCCTTTCAAAGGGGCTTCCTCTAGAGAAGACCCCCTGAAAGGGGCTTCTATCTATGGAAGACCCCTTCACAGGGGCTTCCATCTAGAGAAGACCCTTTCAAAACGGCTGCTATCTACAGAAGACTCTTTCAAAGGGGATTCTATCTAGAGAGGACCCCTTCAAATGGGCTTCTGTTTATAGAAGACCCCTTCAAAGGGGCTTCTGTCTATAGAAGCCCCCTTCACATGTGCTTCTATCTATAGAAGACCCCTTCAAAGGCTTCCATCTATAGAAGACTCCTTCAAAGGGGCTTCTCTCTTTAGAAGACCCGTTCATAGGGGCTTCTATCTAGAGGGGACCCTTTCAAAGGGGCTTCTATCTAGAGATGGCCCCTTCCATCTAGAGAACACCCCTTCAAAGGGGCTTCTGTCTAGAGAAGACCCCTTCAAAAAGCTTCTATCTATAGAAGACCTCTTCAAAGGGGTTTCTATCTATAAAAGACCCCTTCAAATAGTCTTCTCTCTAAAGAGGGCTCCTAAAAATGAGCTTTTATCTCTAGAAGCCCCCTGAAAGGGACCTCTACCTATAGAAGACCCCCTGAAAGGGGCTTCTATCTATAGAAGACCCCTTCACATGTGCTTCTATCTATAGAAGACCCCTTCACAGGGGATTCTATCTGTAGAATACCCCTTCACAGGGGCTTCTATCTATTGAAGAGCCCTTCAAAGGGGCTTCCATCTAGAGAAGACCCCTTCAAAGGGGTTTCTATCTATAGAAGGCACTTTCAAAGGGGCTTCTATCTAAAGAAGACCTCTTCAAAGGGGCTTATGTCTATAGAAGACCCCCCTCAAAGGGGCTTCTACCTATAGAAGACCCCCTGAAAGGGGCTTCTATCTATAGAAGACCCCTTCACAGGGGCTTCTATCTATAGAAGACCCCTTCACAGGGGATTCTATCTGTAGAATACCCCTTCACAGGGGCTTCTATCTATTGAAGAGCCCTTCAAAGGGGCTTCCATCTAGAGAAGACCCCTTCAAAGGGGTTTCTATCTATAGAAGGCACTTTCAAAGGGGCTTCTATCTAAAGAAGACCTCTTCAAAGGGGCTTATGTCTATAGAAGACCCCTTCAAAGGGGCTTCTCTCTTTAGAAGACCCGTTCAAAGTGGCTTCTATCTAGATAGGACCCCTTCACATGTGCTTCTACCTATAGAAGACCCCTTCAACGGCTTCTACCTATAGAAGACTCCTTATAAGGGGCTTCCATCTAGAGAAGACCCCTTCAAAACGGCTTCTATCTACAGAAGACCTTTTCAAAGGGGCTTCTATCTAGAGAGGACCCCTTCAAAGGGGCTTCTGTCTATAGAAGACTCCTTCAGAGGGGCTTCCATCTATAGACGACCCCTTCAAAGGGGCTCCTATCTATAGAAGACCCTTTCAAAAAAGCTTCTATCTATAGAAGACCTCTTCAAAGGGGTTTCTATCTATAAAAGACCCCTTCAAATAGTCTTCTCTCTAAAGAGGGCTCCTAAAAATGAGATTCTATCTCTAGAAGCCCCCTGAAAGGGGCTTCTATCTATAGAAGACCCCTTCACAGGGGCTTTTATCTATAGAAGACCCCTTCACATGTGCTTCTCTCTTTAGAAGACCCGTTCATAGGGGCTTCTATCTAGAGAGGACCCCTTCAAATGTGCTTCTATCTATAGAAGACCCTTTCAAAGGGGCTTCTATCTAGAGAGGACCCCTTCAAAGGGGCTTCTGTCTAGAGAAGACCCCTTCAAAACGGCTTCTATCTACAGAAGGCCTTTTCAAAGGGGCTTCTATCTAGATAGGACCCCTTCAAAGCGGCTTCTGTCTATAGAAGACTCCTTCAAAGGGGCTTCTATCTAGAGAAGACCCCTTCGAAACGGCTTCTATCTACAGAAGACCCTTTCAAAGGGGCTTCCTCTAGAGAAGACCCCCTGAAAGGGGCTTCTATCTATGGAAGACCCCTTCACAGGGGCTTCCATCTAGAGAAGACCCTTTCAAAACGGCTTCTATCTACAGAAGACTCTTTCAAAGGGGATTCTATCTACAGAGGACCCCTTCAAATGGGCATCTGTTTATAGAAGACCCCTTCAAAGGCTTCCATCTATAGAAGACTCCTTCAAAGGGGCTTCTCTCTTTAGAAGACCCCTTCAAAGGGGCTCCGACCTATAGAAGACCCCTTCAAAGGGGCTTCTGTCTACAGAAGACCTTTTCAAAGGGGCTTCTATCTATAGAAGGCCCCTTCAACGGCTTCTATCTATAGAAGACTCCTTCAAAGGGGCTTCCATCTAGAGAAGACCCCTTCAAAACGGCTTCTATCTACAGAAGACATTTTCAAAGGGGCTTCTATCTAGAGAGGACCCCTTCCAAGGGGCTTCTGTCTATAGGAGACTCCTTCAGAGGGGCTTCCATCTATAGACGACCCCTTCAAAGGGGCTCCTATCTATAGAAGACCCCTGAAAGGGGCTTCTACCTATAGAAGACCCCCTGAAAGGGGCTTCTATCTATAGAAGACCCCTTCAAAGGCTTCTATCTATAGAAGACTCCTTCAAAGGGGCTTCTCTCTTTAGAAGACCCCTTCAAAGAGGCTTCGATCTATAGAAGACCCTTTCAAAGGGGCTTCTATCTAGAGATGACCTCTTCAAAGAGGCTTCGATCTATAGAAGACCCCTTCAGATGGGCTTCTATCAATAGAAGATCTCTTCACAGGAGCTTCTATCCAGGGTAGAGCTGTTCAAAGGAGTTGCTATCAATAGAAGACCTTTTCACAGGGGCTTCTATAGCAGCTGCTAGCTACCTGAGACCCCTTCAAAGTAGCTTCTGTCTACATGCGACCCCTTCCAAGGGGCTTTTATCTATAGGCGACCTCTTCAGAAGTACCTCTCTCTATATCATATCCCTTCAAAGGGCTTGTATATTTAGGAGACCCACTCAGAGTAGCTTCTAACTATAGAAGACACCTTCAAATGACTTCTACATATAGAATACCCCTTCACTAAAATGTATATCTACAGAAGACCACTTTAAAGAGACTTTTACTTATAGATGACCTCTGCAAAGGAACTTTTATCTTCAAAAGTGGCTTGTATCTGTAAAAGGTCTCCTCAACGGAGCTTATGTTAGTAGAAAGCCTTCCCCCAAAGGGTCTCTATTTGTACCAGACTACTTCAAAGAGAGTTATATCTATAGAAAACCGCTTCGAAGATTAACTTTTCAAATGAGCTTCTATATATAGACTATTTGAAGAGGTGCTTCTATCGTACACGCAGAAAAATAAATGCAGCAAACAAATAAAATGTTTGGGTGCAAACATATTATATGTTTGCAACAGTCATTAACATATGTTTGGATCCGAACATATGATATGTTAGGGACTGTTGCAAACAAATAATATTTTGGATTCAAAAATATTATAAGTTTGCCCTCAAACATATTATTTGTTTGCTGCATTTTTTTTGCTCCGTGTAAAAAGTCCCTTTCAAAAAAATGCTGTCTACTGAAGACCAATTCTACACGCAGAAAAAAATCAGCAGACATATAATGTGTTTATATGCAAACATAAAATATGCTTGGATCCAAATATTATATGTTTGCAACAGTCCCTAACATAACATACATATGTTTGGATCCAAACATATTTTATGTTATAACATATATTTTTATGTTAGAACATAAATATGTTAGAGAGGCCGTTTTTTCCCTCCGTGTATCAATAGAAGCCCCCTGGGAAGGGCTTCTATCAAACAGTGCTTCTATCTAAGGAAGACCATTTCAAAGGGGATTCTACCTGCCCATTCTATCGACAGAAGCCTCCCATTCTATCGAACGAAGATTTTGTCAATAGAAGACCCCTTTGAAGAGCTTTCTATCTTGGGAAGGACTCTCCAAAGGGGCTTCTGTCTATTAAAGACCCCTTTATATGGACTTCTATTTATATAAAACACCTTGAAGGTTGAGGGTATGAAAAAATATCTATTAAAGAAACAAATGTTAACGAAGTCTGCATACAATTTTTGAATTCCTCTGCAATTTGCTTGTGAGCATTCTTGTCGATACGTAATGGCTGCATAGCCTGTCCGAAGCAGTTAATTTTGTTTTGTACACACATTTAAGAGTAAACATGTGGCGGTGTGGTGACAATAATGACCATATTTTTATGGCTAATTGTTGGTGGTTTGTGGAATTCATGTTTGTGTCTTCTTCTTTTGCTTACCTACGCATATTAATTTAATGTCAATTGATTCGTCTTTGTTTGTTTTGAAAATATCATCTTTAGATTCATTCATCCATGAAAGGCAAATAAAACAAAAAACGAAATATGCAATTGTTTGAATATGTTTCTTACAAATAACTTGGCGACATTTTGGTCAAGGATTTTGACTCCATATATGGCCACCCCCATTGGTATAAGAAAAAGAAAAACATTTGTTTATTAAAAAAACAACAACAGACAAATGTCATAACAATACAACATTGTTGCAATTAATTTGAATTCATCTACATTGGGATGGGATGTCATCAATCAAGCAATCAATTTGACTGCACCTTGATTTATGGTAAAATTTTTTGTGAAATGCAAGGCCCATTAAAAATTGAAATTCAATTCTGTTCATGTGCGCTATTTTTATTTTTCAAAAAAAATAAAAAATAAATAAATAAACAGCATCGAAGCTGCAATCTCCTTTTAGATGATTCCATTTTAACTCTTTGATGAGGAAGGTCAAGCATGGTCGAAAAAGTATTGCTTGAAAAAACTTTGCCAGGGTTCAGAATTTCATGAATAGCTAAGCATCACTACGGATCCATATTTCATGGATATTTTAAATTATATGCATCTTAATGATAATATTGTGCTATGACAACGAACATGTTTGGTCATTTGAAATAGCATCGTATCAATTATCAGCTAACTGCTCATCATTTATGTGACAAGCGACCAAACATGTTCTAAACTCACCTAACATTTGTTTGAACCTTTCATCACAGATGTATAGGAAACTCCCCACAAAATATTGACACAATTTATTAACCAATTATTTAAATATTTAAATGCTTCTGAAGCAACAAAATGATCTGATTAATGGTACATATTTGCAACTACGCAACTGCAATATATTTTAATATTTTCGTTTTAATAGAAATGAAAGTAAATTAAAAATTCGTATCCAATTTCATAGTAAATAGGGGAAAGTGGTGCACACGCACAGAGAAAAAATATGTATTGTTCGCTTTTGTTAGAACAAAAATATCCATTTTTGTTCCAACAATATATTTGTTTTGTTCAAGCATTGTAATTGAAAATCCAAAACTACAATCTTTTGCTCCAACCGTATAAAACAAAAACAACTTGCGAAATTCTGTAATATTGTAAAACTCATTAACAATACCGATGGTAGGAACTATCATAATCTAGAACTTTTACAAACACCATTGCCAGCCCACAAAACCTGTTACTGAATTTTTTCATTTGATTATATGTATATAATTCTCATCTAAACTTTCCACATAACGTTGATATAAAGTTTACGTACTACTACTGATGACCACAACACATGGACAACTTTTACTGACAGTTGACAACAAATGAAAAACCCTAACAAATATGAAAATAAAACACAAATTAGTTTCCTCCAAAAAACAAAACACTTCTCATCAAAACCCAAAGAAAAATGAGAAGGAAGAAACAGAAACGAGGAACAATCATGATGTACATGATTACACCTAGGAAGTTCTGGCGGACTCTGAAACTACAATGTTCATAGATGAGAAAAATCAAAAAACAAAAAAAATCGCCGGAGTGCTTTTTAAATATATCACGCTTCAAGTTGACATTTTAAGGTTTTCGCGGTTTTGCTTGGAAGCCGCAAGTCCTGTGGACATAGGAATAAAGACAATGCTGTAGCTATGAAAATTCTCTACAAGATTGGACTTTACGATCATTTCGTAGGTTTTAACGTTATTGAGAAATAGAAATTCAAATTGGGACAATGCATTGACTGCATCGCTACCTTATAAAACAATGTCATACATGGTTAGTTAACTTTTAGTGAAAACCACTTACACCTGGGAAGTTTTTGCAGATTTTGAAACAGCAATGTTTCTAGGTGAGAAAAATCCATAAACAAAAAAAAATCGTTGGAGGGATTTTTTAATAAATCGCGGTCAATACTCACATTTTTAGGTTTATTTCAGGTTTTCGCGATTTTGCTTGGAAATTGCAAGTCCTATCGAAATGGGGCTAAAGAAAATATTGTAGCTGTGAAAATTGTCTAGAGGATTGACCGTTATAATTTGTTCCTAGGTTTTAAAATTTTTGAGATATATAGATGTTCGGGTCACATTTTTAGCTTTTTTGTTAGGTTTTCACGATTTGCTTGAAAACGGTAAGTTTTATCGAAATGGGACAAGAGAGAATCTTTTAGCTGTGAAAATTCTCTACAAGATTGGCTTTCGTAATTTTGTCCAAGGTTGTACCATTTTCTAGATATATAAGTTTAAATTGGGAAATTGCAGTCATGACATTGTTTTATAAGGAGGCGAAACAGTCAATGCATTGTCCCAGTTTATATCTCAATAACGGTAAAACCTACGAATTTATCATAAAGGACAATCTTGTAGGGAATTTTCAAAGCTACAACATTGTATTTAGTTCCATTTCCATAGTTCCTAAGCAAAATCGTGAAAACCTAAAAAACCCTAAAATGTCAACATGAATCGCGATTTATTTAAAAAGCGCTCCGGCGATTTTTTTTTTTTTATTTTTTCTTCAATGAAAATTGTAGTTTCAGAATCCGCAAAAACTTCCCAGGTGTAAGCACCTTCTATTTAAAGTTGCTTCAAGAGCACCGTGATAATTTATTTTACTACTATTATTTTATTACTATTCGTTAATCCGGACAATTTGATAATTCGGAGACCTCCGAAACCTGTGGTGGAGATTATACTGTTTTATACTGTATATATGGATGCAATATCCAAATCTGTATCGACTCTTACCAAAATAAAAAAACTATTTGTAAGCGAATTGGTCAATAAATGTGACCTGTACTTTGTTTTTAAAAATACTTGGCCAGACGGACAAGTGTGAATCTATGGAGATTATCAAAAGGAAGTATGGGTCTATTTCGTTTCCTTATGCACTCAATCACTAAGACATAATACCCTTAGGGTATTGAAATATGGTTATCAGTGCAATCATGAATAAAAATTCCGTGCGGAATTTGTTCCCTTTCCCCGATTTCACAATTTTTTAATTTCATATTTATGCCCAAAAAGGAATATTTTTGTCGATTCGACTAGAATATGCCATAATTAAGCGAATATAGTACTTTTCAACGTTTTACAAATATTGACTTTAAATGATTTTAACTTTTTAAAATTATTTTCGGTGCGGAAAATTCCGAGGGAAATATTCATGATTGCCCTGTATATGTTCTTTATATGTTATATGTTTTTAGTAAAATATAAATGATTTGTGTAATTCTCAAGTAGAGGGTGGCAGTTTGTGGAGGCTATCAAAAAACTTCCCATTTTCGAAGTCCCTTTGAAAGGGACTTCTATCTATGGATAGGAAAGGAGCTTCTTCTTCTATAGCTGACCCTTTGAATAAGCCTTCTATCAATTGAAGACCCCTTGAAAGGCGCTTCTATACATAGTGGAACTTATTTCTCTAGAAAATCGGCTGAAGGCACATCTTTCTTAAGAAAACATCCCGAAAGGGGTTTCTGCCCATAGAAACCCCCTTGAAAGCTTCTTTCTACCTATAGAAAATACCTTGAATAGGGCTTTCTATGAAATACTCCTTAAAAGGGGCATCTATCTATAGAAAAACCCTGACAAAGGACTTCTCTTTTTAGACGACCTCATGAAAGGAGTTTCTTTCCATAGAAACCCCATAAATGTACCTGCTTTCTAAAGAATAATTCTTCAAATTGGCTTGTTTCTATAAAAGATCCCTTGAAAGTGATATCTAACAACAGAAGACTAGGAAGAGTCTTCTTTCTATCTATAGAAAATCCCTTACAGTATGCTTCTATCCATAGAGAAGCTTTAGAAAAGGGATCCTTTCTATAGAATACTCCTTAAAAGAGGCTTTTATCCATAGAGCAGCACATGAAAGGAATTTCCTCCTACATAAGACCACTTGAATCTACGCTTCTACCTATAGAAGACCCATTGAAAGTTTCAATCTATAGACAACCCCTTAAATGGGACTTCACCCTTTAGAAGCCCTCTTTTTATACCCTCAGCATTTATGCTAACGAGGGTATATACACTTTCATAGGGCAAAATGTGCCTCATCGAAATAATGTTTCAGACAATTTGGAGTCGATTTAACAATGTCCGTCCGTCTGTCTGTCTGGCTGGCTGGTGCGCACGATAACATTCGAACGGATGAACCGATTTGGTCCAAAATTTGGCTTTCGCAATATTTTGTCCAAACTTAGTTTAAGTTCAAAGATGGGTTATATCGGTCCACTCCTTCCGGTACCGTCCCCATAAAAGTTCGAAAATGTTCGGAAATCTTGTGCGCACGATAACTCTTGAAGGGAGTAACCGATTTGGTCCATACTTTGCACATCGTGATTTCTACCAAACTTAGATGAGGTTCCAATATGGACTCCATCTATGCACGCCTTCGGGTACCTCTCACACAAAATTTCGGAAAAGTTCAGTTTAGGACCTGTTCTTGAATCGTTTTGATGTTTTTGTAACAACTTGTATTCACGGCCCCCCATGCGCAAGATAACTTTCGAACGGATCTGCCGATTCGGTCCACAATTTGGTATTTGCAATATTTTGTGCAAACTTAGTTTAAGTTCGAAGATAAGCCATATCGGTCCTCTTCTTCAGGTACCTCCCCCACAAAAGTTCAAAAATGTTCGGAAAAATTGTGCACACGATAACTCTTGATGGGAATGACCAATTTGGTCCATACTTTACTCATCCTAACATATCTACCAGATATAGGTCAGGTTCGAATATGGACTACATATTTGTCCACTCCTTCGGGTACCTCCCACACAAAATTTTGGATAAATTCACTTTAAGACCTGTTCTCGAATCACTTTGATATTTATTGAAGCAACTTGCATTCGCTGCCTCAATTACGGCAGTAAAAGTTTTTTCAGGGGAAAGTCCATACTTCTTGAGAAAACAGTCCGAAACTTGTAAAAAACCCCTATGGCACCATATGTAGTGGCTGGAGGGCTCGAACCGATTATATTACCGAATATAGCTATATTATATATTTCGCAGGCTAGTGTGATAAAATAGTCCTATCTATCGATATCCCCGCAAATCTTGTGCTTTAATCCTATCCATACTTTTGTCGGTGCACACGGCCAAAATTTTGAAAACCCCCCTAAATATATTTTTTTTTTTGGGAAAAAAATATTTCAATCCACACAGGCTGAGGGTATATCTCTGTCGGCAAAGCCGACTGATAATTTTTTACTTGTTTCTATAGAATATGCCTTGAATGGGGCTTCTATCTATAGAAATCCTATTTAGAAGACCACCTGAAAAGGGGCTTCTGTTAATAGAAGACCCTTTGAAAGGGTGTTATAGAAAATATATTGAAGATCCCTTGAAAGGCTTCTTACTATAGAAATCTCATTGAAATCCCTTAAAGGGGACTTCTCCCCTTACAGAAAATACCATCTGTAGAACCCTACTTAGAAGAGGCTTCAAAGAAATTTCAGACTTCAGAAGTCCCTTCGAAAAGGATCTTCAATAGAAAACCTTTGAATGGGATTTCTATCTATAAAAAATTCTTTGATTCTATAGAAGACCTCTTGACAGGGATTTCTATATTTAGGAGGTCTTCTGACAACGGAAAACCCTTTTAAAAATGACTAATATATTCCTTGAAAGGGTTTTTATTTATTGATGACACTTTGATTGGAACTTCTATCTATAGGAGAGGCATTGAATGTAGCTTCAATATGTGGAAGACCTCTTAAAGGGGCCTCTATCTAGGGAAGAACCATTGCACGAGGCTTCTATATATAAAAGGCCTTCTATATATGGAAAAACCCCTTAAACGGAACTTCTACCTAAGTAATGCACGTTAAAGGGACTTTCTATACATAGAACGGGATTCTTTTTATATACCTAAATATTTGTCACTGACATAAGAACACACTTTTCATTAGATTAAACAATCATTTTTTTAATTTATTTAACTTTGCTTATACCAAAAGATCTTCCAACTTAGGCAACGGGCAAATGAGCACCTTGTGGTTGGAAACCATTTTCATCAGCAACAAAGGTGACGAGGAATTTTTCGCCAGTCTTTTCATCGACCCAGGTGTAAGAACCATGGACAGAGATGGCTTCGTGATCAGTGCCAGCATCCTTGAGTACGCCATCTTCGGTGTGAGTGGTACCATCGGAAGTTGCGTAAGCGTAGTGATAGCTATCAGGTCCTACATCAGAGTCGTTTTGAATGACTTCAGTATCAGGACGAGGAGCAGCCAAGGCAATGGCGAAGAGGGCAACGAAGACGATGAGGAATTTCATTTTGCTTATATTATTCTGTTGAGATAAACTAAACTGATACTGTCTATCAAATTTTGGGCGTATTATATACTATGCATATGTATTAATTTAAAACAAGCAGTTCAGAACAAAAGGTGCTAGAACTAGATATTCTATGCACTTAAAGATCAAATAACTGTATGTATCATAATTTTATATCTGTATTTACTTGTTTTTTCTTGGTACCGTTTTTTATTTAGAATGTACTCTATTGCGAAAGACAAAAAGCTCTTATCCACTGTGTTAGGCCTCCGAATATTGGACGATTTATTTGTAGCAGATAATGTTCACACATCTCATTGGCTGTAAGTCCGAAAGACCCATTGAATGTGGTATCTATCTATAGAAGACAAAATGAATGAGTCTTATATCTATGGAAAACCCCTTGAAAGGGGCTTCTATCTATAGAAGATTATTAGAAGAGGGTCTCTATCTTTGGATGACCCCTTGAAGGGGTCATATATGGGGCATCTATCTATAGACGAAACATCGAAAGGGGTTCTAATTACAGAAGACCCTTTCTAGGAGGAGCTTCTATCTACAGCAGATCCCATGAAAGAGGCTTGAAGAGCAACCCCTGAAAGGCGGTTCTATCTGCAGAAGTGTCGTAGAGAGGGGCTTCTATATTTAGAAAACTTCTCAAAAGACTCTATATATAAGACAGCATGAGTGAACATACCCTTTGACTTGGGCATCTATCTACAGCAACCCCTTGTACAGGAAATCTGTCTACAGATGCAACCAAGAAAGAGGGCTTCTTTTTACAGAATATCGCTTGAAAAGAATTTCGTTCTACAGAACATACCTATAGAACATCAATATTGTACATAAGAACCCTTGATTATGGATCTTATCTATAAAAGACTCAATCTACAGAAGACTCCCTGAAATTAACTTTTATCTATATAAACACTCCTTGGCAGAAACTTCTATCTTTAGAAGACACCTTCAATGGGACTTCTATCTACAGAAGACTTCTGTCTAAAGAACACCCGTTGAAAGAGGCTTTTATTTATTGCAATCACCTTGAATATAGATAAAGAATAAATATAAATATAAATAAAGAATAAATAATAAAGAATTTCTAACTTCAGAAGTCCCCTTGAAAAGGGTCTTCTGTAGAAAACCCTTTGAATGGGATTTCTATCTATAGAAGACTCTTTGTTTCGGCCTCTATCTATAGAAGACCCCTACGAAAGGGACTTATATCGTCCTTGAAAGACTTTATATCCATTGATGACACCTTGAAAGGGACTTCTATCTATAGGGGATGCCTTGAATGGAGCTTCGATATGAAGAAGACTTCTTGAGAGCCCTCTATCTAGAGAAGATCCATTGAACGGGGCTTCTATCTATAGAAGACCAATTGAAAGGGAAAACCCCTTGAACGGGAATTCTACCGATGGAATGCACCTTGAAGGGACCTTCTATACATAGAACGACCTGCTATTTATATACCAAAATATTTGTCACTGACATAAGAACACACATTTCTTAAGATTAAACAATCAGTTTTTTTAATTTATTGAACTTTTATTTTAACAAAAGATCTGCCAACTTAGGCAACGGGGGCAACGGGCAAATGAGCACCTTGGGGTTGGAAACCGTTTTCATCAGCAACATAGTTGACGGTGAATTTTTCGCCAGTCTTTTCATCAATCCAGCTGTAGGCACCTTGGACAGAGATGGCTTCGTCTTCAGAACCAGCATTCTTGAGTTGACCACTTTCGACGTGTTCAGTACCATCGGAAGTTGCGACAGCGTAGTTATAACTTTCGGGTCCTACATCAGAGTCGTTTCTGATGATTTCAACCTCAGGACGAGGAGCAGCCAAGGCAATGGCGAAGAGGGCAACGAAGACGATGAGGAATTTCATTTTGCTTGTGTTATTCCGTTGACTAGATAAACTAAACAGATACTGTTTGCCAAATTTCGGCCGTATTATATACATGTGCGGTAAAGCAATTGGCATTCAGCCATAAATTAAATTTAGAACGAGCATTTTAGAACAAAAGGTGCTAGAACTAGATTTCCATTGCACATAATGCTCAGATAACTGTATGTATGCTAATTTAATAGCTGCACTTACTTGTTTTTCTTGTTGCTTTAGAACAGACGTGACCAAAAAGAGAACAGCCCAAAATGTGAATGTATTCAAACTATTGGCAACTTATGACTGTGTGTTAGTGTGTTTTTGTGCACGCACGCTACAAAACAAAAACAAATCAAAACATTATCTCTTTTTCGTACGCTCTTTCTATGCATTCGGGTCGTATGTGTGTAAATTGCCGAAAAACTTCGGCACCGCTGTGTCAAAGAAGAACACATTTGCTTTAGAATTTAGTTTGTTGTGACAGACAGAAAGCGTGCTTGTTCTAAGAAAAACCAAGGGACTATTATCTACAACAGACTCATTCAAAGGCGCATTTATCTACACAAGGTAACTTGAAGAATGCTTCTATCTATAAATGAGCCTATCCATAAAATTCCCATTTAAAGGGGTTTATATCTATTGAAGACAACTTGAGTGGAGCTTCTATCTGTAGAAGACCCCCTGAAAGGGACTTCTGTCTATGGAAGACTCATTAAAAGGGACTTTTGTCTATACAAGACTCATAAAAGACTATAAAAGACTATAAAAGACTCATTAAATTGGACTTCTATATATAGAAGACAACTTAAATAGCCCATTCAAAAGGGGCTTTTGTCTGTAACGACCCATTCAGAGAGCTATCTATCTATAGAAGATGCCTTTAACGGGCACGCGTCTATAGAAGACCACTTTAAAGGGGCGTATATACATATATAGGACCATTTCAAAGGGTTCTTATCTATAGGCGACCGCTACAAGTGCGCTTTTATCTATAGAACAACCAATTAAAGAGCCTTATATTTATAGAAGAGTGTTGTTATCTATAAAAGACACCTTCAAAGGGGTTTCTATCTGGACAAGGACGCTTCAAAGGAACCTCTATCCATCGAAGTTCCAAGGGGTTTCTATCTATCTAAGGCCCCCTAAAAAGGGCTTCTATCTACTTAAGGTCGCTTAAAAGGGGCTTCTATCTATAAAAGGCCACTTCAAAGGGCTTCTACATAAAGGCTCCTTCAAATGGGCTTCTATCTATAGAAGGTCCTTTCAAAGGGACTTCTATTTAAAGAAGGCTCCTTCAAAGTGGCTTCTATTTATAGAAGGTCCTTTCAAAGGGACTTCTAGCTACAGAAGGCCCCTTCAAAGTGGCTTCTATCTAAAGAAGGCCCCTTCAAAGGGGCTTCTACCTATTGAAGGCCCTTCAAATGGACTTCTATCTATAGAAGGCTCCTTCAAAAGGGCTTCTATCTATAGAAGGCCCCATCTATAGGGCCTCTCTTTATAGAAGGTCCCTTTAAAAGGCATTCTATCAAAAGAAGGCCCCTTTCAAAGGGACTTCTATCTAAAAAGGCCACTTCAAAAGGGCTTCTATCTAAAGAAGGCTCCTTCAAAGGGACTCCTACCTATAGAAGGTCCTTTTAAAGGGACTTATATCTACAGAAGGCCACTTCAAAGTGGCTTCTATATATAGAATGCCCCTTCAAAGCAACATCTATCTATAGAAGGCCTTTCAAAGGGGCTTATATCTATAGAAGGCCCCTTCAAAGTGCTTCAAAGGGCTGGGAAGACCCATTCAAAGGGGCTTTAAAAGTGCTTCTATCTTTGGAAGGGGCTTCTATCTTTAGAAGACCCCTTCAAAAAGTCTTCTATATTTAGAAGGCCCCTTCAAAGGAGCTTCTATCCATAGATGGCCCCCTCAAAGGGGCTTCTATCTATAGAAGGCCCCTTCAAAGAGGCTTCTATCTATAGAAGGCCTCTTAAGAGGGGCTTCTATATATAGAAGGCCCATTCAAAGGGGCCTTTTCCAAGGGATTCTATATATAGAAGGTACCTTCAAAGGGACTTCTACCCTTAGAAGGCCCTTTCAAAGGGGATTCTGGCTATAGAAGGCCCCTTCAAAGGGGCTACTCTACATAGAATGCCCCTTCAAAGAGGCTTCTATCTATAGAAGGCCCTTCAAATGGACTTCTATCTATAGAAGGCTCCTGCAAAGCGGCTTCTATCTATAAAACGCCCCTTCAAATGGAGCTTCTATCTGTAGAAGGCCTCTTCAGAAGGGATTCTATCTATAGAAAGCCCCTTCAAAATGTTTTGAAGGCCCCTTCAAAGGGGCTTTTATCCACAGATGCCCCCCACCGCCCCAAAAGCCTTCTACCTATAGAGGGCCCCTTCAAAGAGGTTTCAATCTATAGAGGGCCCCTCCAAAGCGACTTCTATCTATAAAAGGCCCCTTCAAATGGGGCTTCTATCTATAGAAGGCTTCTTCAAAAGGGATTCTATCTATAGAAGGCCCTTTCAAAGGGGCTTCTATCTATAGAAGGTCTCTTCAAAGGGGCTCATATCTATAGAAGGCCCTTTTAAAAGCTCTTTCATCTATAGAAGTCCCCTTTAAATGACTTCTATCTACAGGAATCCCCTTCAAAGGGCTTCTATCTATATAAGGGCCCTTCAGGGGTATAGAAGGCCTCTTCAAAGGGGCTTCCATCCACAGAAGGCCCCGTCAAAGGGACTTCTAATTATAGAAGGCCCCTTTAAAAGAGTTTCTATCTGTAGAAGACCCCTTTAAAAGGGCTTATATCTATAGAAGGTCCCTTCAATTGGGCTTCTACACGTAGAAGGATTTTCACAGGGGCTTCTATCTATAGAAGGCCCCTTCAAAGGGGCTTCTATCTATAGAAGGCCCCCTTAAAAGGGGCTTCTATCTATAGAAGACCCCTTCAAAGGGGCTTCTATCTATAGAAGGCCCCTTCAAAGGGGCTTCTATCTATAGAAGGCCCCCTTCAAAGGGGCTTCTATCTATAGAAGGCCCCCTTCAAAGGGGCTTCTATATATAGAAGGCCCCTTCAAAGGGGCTTCTATTTAAAGAAGGCCCCTTAAAAGAGGCTTCTATCTATAGAAGGTCCCTTCAAAGGGCTTCTATCTATAGAAGGTCCCTTCAAAGGGGCTTCTATCAGTAGAAGGCTCCTTCAGAGCGGCTTCTATCAGTAGAAGGTTCCTTCAGAGCGGCTTCTATCTATAATAGGCCTCTTCAAAGGGGCTTCTATCTATAGAAGGCCTCTTCAAAAGTCTTCTATCTATAGAAGGTCCCTTCAAAGGGGCTTCTATCTATAGAAGAAATGTTTTTATGTATAGAAGGCCTATTCAAAGGGGCATCTATCCCTTTTAACGGGTCTTTCATCTATAGAAGTCCCCTTCGAAGCGTTTCTATCTATAGGAATCCCCTTCAAATGGCTTCTATCTATTTAAAGCCAATATAGGGGCTTCTATCCAAAGAAGGCCCCTTCAAAGGGTCTTCTAATTGTAGAAAGTCCCTTTAAAAGGGCTTCTTTCTGTAGAATTCCCCTTCAATGGGACTTCTACCCGTAGAAGGCCTTGCAAAGGGGCTTCAAGTTCCCTTGAAAGGGGTTTCTAGCCATAGAGGTCCCGTTGGAAGGGGCTTCTATCTATAGAAGACCCCTTCAAAAGGGATTTCTAGCCATAGAGGTCCCGTTGGAAGGGGCTTCTATCTATAGAAGACCCCTTTAAAGAAGGCACCTTCAAAGAGCTTCTATCTATAGAAGGCTCCTTCAATGCGGCTTCTATCTATAGATTCTTCCCGTAGAAGGCCCCTTTAAAATGCTTATTTCTATAGAAGGTCCCTTCAGTGGGGCTTCTATCCTTAGAAGGCCCTTTCAAAGGGGCTTCTATCTATAAAAGACCCCTTCAAAGGGGCTTCTATGTATAGAAGGCCCCTTAAAAGGGCTTCTATTTATAGAAGCCCCCTTAAAAGGGGATTCTATCTATAGAAGGCCCCTTTAAAAGGGCTTCTATCTATAGAAGGCCCCTTAAAAGGGGCTTCTATCTATAGAAGACCCCTTCCCTCTACAGAGGAAACCTTGAAAGCACTTCTATCTATTAACTATCTGTTGGTAGAAACATCTTACTATGGAAATACCATCAAAGGAGCTTCCATCAATATATGAAAACCCAATAGATGAAACCCCTTCTCAAAACAACTGAGATAACGCTTGTACACCTCGTTGCAGGTGTAATGTATGATATTGTTTTGATATTTGATCAAAATGTACCCCTAATTCTACCATCCTATTGAAATATCATGTCAAAATCTCATTTCTTTTGTTTTCACATTCAATATTACAAATTATTCCACGTTTGTTATAAAAACACACACTTCTCATATTTAGATTTTATAATCAATTTTATATTTATTTATTTAATTTTTTTATAACAAATGATCTGCCAACTTAGGCAACGGGGGCAACGGGCAAATGAGCACCTTGGGGTTGGAAACCGTTTTCATCAGCAACATAGTTGACGGTGAATTTTTCGCCAGTCTGTTCATCGATCCAGGTGTAAGAACCTTGGACAACGATGGCTTCGGCTTCAGAACCAACATTCTTGAGTTGGCCACTTTCGACATGTTCGGAACCATCGGAAGTTGCGACAGCGTAGTTATAACTTTCGGGTCCTACATCAGAGTCGTTTCTGATGATTTCAACCTCAGGACGAGGAGCAGCCAAGGCAATGGCGAAGAGGGCAACGAAGACGATGAGGAATTTCATTTTGCTTGTGTTATTCCGTTGACTAGATAAACTAAACAGATACTGTTTGCCAAATTTTGACCGTATTATATACATGTGCGGTAAAGCAATTGGCATTCTGCAATAAATTATACCTTAGAACAAGCATTTTAGAACAAAAGGTGCTAGAACTAGATTTCCTATGCACATAAAGTTCAGTCACATAACGGTATGTGTGCTAATTTCATTTCTGCTCTTACTTGTTTTTCTTGTTGCAGCTATTGTTTTGGAATTTACTCTAAAACTTATTGTGACTTATTGTGAGCGAAAGCATTCATCTCATCTGTTAGGTGTCTGTCTGATCAATCCGAAAGAATGAATATCGGTTTTTTGTTTTTGTAGAAGTCAATGTTTGCAAAAATTTGGTAAAATTTTCTAAACGACATTTAACACTGCGCTAAAGCGAAATTTATTCAAATGAGTTGTTCGATATAGTTCGCCCTCGAACGTGATTTAAGTTTGAGAGTAAAAAAGGAAAGTACAAGTTTCGGCCCTTTATACCAATGTTAATCAGGTCCACTTGACCTTCTTTTGGTAAAAAATTAAAACTATATTTAAGCAATCCCTAAACTACACAAACGAAAAAAATGTTGAACTTTTGAAAGCGATATTATCGTCGTACATATTCTGCACAGAGTGAAACGCCACACCGATGACTTCGTTGATGAGGAGATAGCAAGGCAATCTGGTAGCCATTGGTAATAAAGAGACAATAATACAAATAACATGGAATTACATGTTTATCGCCCAACCAAAATGATGTCAACACAGCACCAGTTATAGGACTGTATTCGACTAGACGCTCAAAGGTACCAAAGCCGTATCTGAATTTGGTATCGCCACAAAGTTCAATGGCTTAGCATGATGTCATTAACTTTCCGAGTGACAATCTCACATAACGCACAACGGACATTAGGCCCACAATTATTCTTGGGCCTTATAACCGCTCATACCACCCTTAGAAGGCCCAATTTCACTATGACCTCCCTACAGACAGTCACAAATCCAAATTATATAGAACACGATGCCAAATGTTATACCCTCAGCGTTTAGACTCTACCATCTATACACTTTTCTTAAGTTTAAATTCTTTGGATGGACCATATTAGCCTACTCCTTTGGGGACCTCCCAAAGAGAAGACGGTCTATTGGGTCGTCTACTGTAGAGTAGATGGCCCACTAGGTCGTCTACTGTAGAGTATATGGTCCATTGGATCGTCTACTGTAGAGCAGATGGCCCCTTTGGTCGTCTACTGTAGAGTAGATGACCCATTGGATCGTCTAATGTAGAATAGATGGCCCATTGGGTCGTCTACTGTAGATGGCCCATTGGGTCGTTTACTGTAGAGTAGATGACCCATTGGATCGTCTAATGTAGAATAGATGGCCCATTGGGTAGTCTACTGTATAGTGGATGATCCATTAGGTCGTCTATTGTAAAGTAGATGGCCCATTGCGTCGTCTACTGTAGAGCAGATAGCCCCTTTGGTCGTCTACTGTAGAGTAGATGACTCCTTAGGTCATCTAAGGTTGAGTAGATGGCCTTTTGGATCGTCTTCGGTAGATTAAATGGCCAATTTCTTCGTCCACTGAAGAGTAGATAGCCGATTGTGTCGTCTACTGTAGAGTAGATGGCCCATTGGGTAGTCTACTGTAGAGTAGATGGCCCATTGGGTCGTCTACGGTAGAGTAGATGGCCCATTGGGTCGTCTACTGTAGAATAGATGGCCCATTGGGTCGTCTACTGTAGAGTAGATGGCCCATTGGGCCGTCTACTGTGGAGTAGATGACCCATTGGATCGTCTAATGCAGAATAGATGGCCCATTGGGTAGTCTACTGTAGAGCAGATGGCCCATTGGGTCGTCTACTGTAGAGTAGATGGCACAATGGGTCGTCTACTGTAGAGTAGATGGCCCATTGGGTCGTCTACTGTAGAGTAGATGGTCCATTGGGTCATCAACTGTGGAGTAGATGACCCACTGGGTCGTCTACTGTAGAGTAGATGGCCCATTGGGCCCATTGTTTTGTCTACTGTGGAGTAGATGGTCCACTGAGTAGTCTACTGTACAGTAGATGGCCCACTAGGTCGTCTACTGTAGATGGCCCATTGGGTCGTTTACTGTAGAGTAAATGGCCCATTGGGTAGTCTACTGTAGATTAGATGGCCCATTGGGTCGCCTACTGTAGAGTAGATGACCCATTGGGTCGTCTACTGTAGAGCAGATGGCCCATTGGGTCGTCTACTGTAGAGTTGATGGCCCATTGGGTCGTCCACTGTAGAGTAGATGGCCCAAGATGTTCTATTGGGTCGTCTACTGTAGCGTAGATGGTCCAGTGGGTCGTCCACTGTAGAGTAGATGGCCCATTGGGTCGTCTACTGCAGAGTGGATGGCCCATTGGGTCGTCTACTGTAGAGTAGATGTTCTATTGGGTCGTCTACTGTAGCGTAGATGGTCCATTGGGTCGTCTACTGTAGAGTTCATGGCCCATTGGGTCGTCTACTGTAGAGTAGATGGCCCATTGGGTCGTCTACTGTAGAGTGGATGGCCCATTGGGTCGCCTACTGTAGAGTTGATGGCACATTGGGTCGTCCACTGTAGAGTAGATGGTCCATTGTGTCGTCCACTGTAGAGTAGATGCCCCATAAGGTCGTCTACTGTAGAGTTCATGGACCATTGAGTCGTCTACTGTAGAGTAGATGGCCCAAGATGTTGTATTGGGTCGTCTACTGTAGCGTAGATGGTCCAGTGGGTCGTCCACTGTAGCGTAGATGGTCCAGTGGGTCGTCCACTGTAGAGTAGATGGCCCATTGGGTCGTCTACTGTAGAGTAGATGGCCCATTGGGTCGTCTACTGAAGAGTAGATGGCCCATTGGGTCGTCTACTGTAGATTAGATGGCCCATTGGGTCGTCTACTCTAGAGTAGATGACCCATACGGTCGTCTACTGTAGAGTAGATGGCCCATTGGGTCGCCTACTGTAGAGTAGATGACCCATTGGGTCGTCTACTGTAGAGTAGATGGCCCATTGGGTCGTCTACTGTAGAGTAGATGGCCCATTGGGTCGTCTACTGTAGAGTAGATGGCCCATTGGGTCGTCAACTGTAGAGTAGATGGCCCATTGGGTCGTCTACTGTAGAGTACATGGCCCATTGGGTCGTCCACTGTAGAGTACATGGCCCATTGGGTCGTCTACTGTAGAGCAGATGGCCCATTGTGTCGTCTAGTGTAGAGCAGATGGGCCATTGTGTCGTCTACTGTAGAGTAGATGGCCCATTTTAAAGAATTTTTTGTGCACCTTTTCAGGACAATAAACGTGGATTTTTTAAAGAATTTGTGTGCACTTTTACAGGACCATAAAGTGGATTTTTTAAAGATTTTTTGTGCACCTTTACAGAATAATAAACCTGCATTTTTTAAAGACACACATTTACATGACAATAAACGTGGATTTTTTAAATTATTTTTTGTTCACCTTTGCAGGGCAATAAACGTGGATTTTTAAAGCATTTTTTGTGCACCTTTCCAGGACAATAAACGTAGATTTTGTAAAGAATTTGTTGTGCAACTTTCCAGGACAATAACCGTTGCTTTTTTGAAGAATTTTTTGTTCATCTTTACAGGATAAAAAACGTGGATTTTTTAAAGAATTTTTTGTGCACTTTAACAAGACAATAAACGTGGATTTTTATACAATTTTTTGTACACCTTTACAGGATAAAGAACGTGGATTTAAAAAAATGTTTGTGCACTTTCACCGGACAATAAAGCTTGATTTTTTAAAGACTTTTTTGTGCATCTTTACAGAACAATAAACGTGAATTTGTTAAAGTATTTTTACAGGACAATTAATGTGGATTTTAAAAGCATTTTTGTGCACCTTTGCAGGACAATAAACGTGGATGTTTTAAAGCATTTTTTGTGTACCTTTACAGGACAATAAACGTGGATTTTTTAAAGAATTTTTTGTGCATCTTTAGAGGACAATAAACTTGAATTTTTTAAAGATTTTTTTGGGCACCTTCACAGGACAATAAACGTGAATTTTTTTTAAAAAATGTTTGTGCAGCTTTACAAGACAATAAACGCGGATTTTTTAAAGAATTTTTTATGCACCTTCACAAGACAATAAACCTGGATTTTTAAAGAATTTGTGTGCACCTTTACAAGAAAATAAACGTGGATGTTTTAAACTATTTTTTGTGCTCCTTTACAGGATAAAAAATGTGGATGTTTTAAAGAAGTTTTTTTGCAAATTCACAAGACAATAAACGTAGATTTTTTAAAGAATTTTTGTGCGCCTTTAAAGGACAATAAACTTTGATTTTTAAAGATTGCCTTGTGCACCTTTACAGGACAATAAACATGGATTTTGGAAAGAATTTTTTGTGCACGTTTACAGGACAATAAACATGGATTTTTTTTAAGATTTTTTTTGTGCATTTTTACAGTACAATAAACGCGGACTTTTAAGACAATAAACGTGATTCTTTTTAAACAAATTTTGTTCACCTTTGCAGGACAAAAAACGTGGATTTTTTAAAGAACTTTTTATGCACCTTTACAGGACAATAAACGTGGATTTTTTTAATGAATTTTTTGTGCACTTTCACAAGACAATAAACGTGGTTTTTAAAAGAATTTTTGAGCACCTTCGCAGGGCAATAAACATGTATATTTAAAAGAATTTTTGTGCACTTTTACAGGACAGTAAACGTGGATTTTTAAAGAATATTTTGTTCAACTTTACAGAACAATAAACGTTGATTTTTTAAAGAATTTTTTGTGCACCTTTACAGGACAATAAACAAACTAAATTGGCCATTACGTATGTTGGGAGAATAGTCTAGCATCAAACAACGAATGTTTTAAATTTCTTGAGAAGACAATTTTATAAGCCATCATCCATCCTGCTATGTTTAAAAATTTTGGAAATTTAGAATTTACGTGTCCTTATTGCCCCCATTTAAAATTGCTCAAGATCATTCTGAAGGGCACCGACACCTTCTTCTTTTTCTTGTGATGACTTTTATTTTGGTATTTACTTAACTTCGCTGTGTTGTAATTGCAACCTTCCAAAAGCAGCACCTAAGCACTTTGTAAAAAATACACTTTTTCTCGTTTTGTTTTTATGCTTCAAAATTCATCATTTTATTATTTATTTAAAAGTTAATATCTCATTTAGGCAACGGGCAAATGGGCACCTTTGGGTTGGAAACCATTTTCATCGGCAATATATTCAACGGTGTATTTTTCGCCAGTCTTCTCATCGATCCAGGAGTAGGTACCCTTAACGACAATGGATTCATGATCGGTACCGGCATTTTCCAAATGACCAGCGGCAGCTTCGTATGTACCATCGGAGGTCTCAGCAACATATTCGAAATTTTCAGGTCCAACATCACTGACTTGCTTGACAATTTGAACTTCATCATGACCAGTGGCCATGGCGAAGGCGAAGAGAGCAACAAAAACAATGATGAATTTCATGGTGTCTGGTGGTGTTTATCCGTGGATAGTTAGAAACTTTATGGATGCTCTCTGTGCAGCACTTTCGCCTATTTATAGTGAAATTGGGCACCCAATTTCACAACTTTCATATTGGATCAAACGCAAATCTACATCAATTCAATATTCATAATTTTGCATTTGCAAGCATTGTTTTTTAATCTTATTTGTCAATTTTGAAATTTTAATGAGATATTAAATTGTTTTAATTAGTTATAAAAAATTCCTAAAACAAGAATAAAGTGCAACGGTATCTTATTTTGTTGGCCTTATGCAATTGCCAATTTTGTCAATTGTATAACGAGTTTTAAGAAAGTAAAATCATTTTAACAAAGTGAAATCATTAGAACAGGATATTTTATTAAACACTGTTTGTGTTGCAAGGGAAAATGTTATTTTTCTTCGGATGCTGCAAAAAAGCCAACCAGGTGGCGCCAATGTTTCGTTTTTCAGGATTTAGCTTGCAAAAATTAACCGGAAAGTAAACATTAAAACATCCAAAGAAAATTATTGTCTTTCTGATCTCTTAATCGCCCAATTAGACGAAAGAAGACTAAAACATCTATCTAAGCTGGTATCAGTTTTCTTTGGAAGGCAACCCAAATATTTCCCCTTTCGAACATTTGTATAAATTTTCGCGTTTTCGTCTAAATTTACTCAGGAAAAAGAGAGAGATGGAAAAGCGGGAGTGTGAAAAAATCTTGATGTACAGGAGCCACAATAAAGTCCGAAAATTCTACCAAAGAGTGAAGCTTCAAACTGATTGGTTGGTACAGGCACATCCTCCTGTAGAGACCAGCAAGGTAATTTGGTAACTGATACAGATAGTGTGGTAAGGATATGGAAAGAACACTATTCAAAACTGTTGGTATCCAATACTAGTGAAGACGATGAAGATCTAATCCCAGAAAATGGTGTTGAAAGTATACCAGGATGAGGTAAAGACAGCAATAAACTGGCTGAAGAATAATAAGGCAGCAAGAGCCGATTGTCTACCAACGGAGCAGGTCAAATCCGGAGGCGACACGCTGATAAGTTGTATACATCACCTAGTTAGCACCATCTGGCAGGAAGAACGCGTACCCGACGATTAGAACCTGAGCATCCTGTGCCCCATCCACAAGAATGGAGATAAGACAGTGTGCTCTGACAATAGGGACATAAGTCTTCTCCCTATTGCGTACAAAATATTGTCAGGGATATTGTGATAATTTTTTAAGTTCCTCAAAATTACTTTCCAGTTTCTCTTTGTACTCAGTAAATTTTAGTATTACTGTCCTCTTTCGCAAAGTTTTTGTGCTCGCTTGCTTCCTTTTTCCGCCATCTTCCAAAGTCTCTCCGTTCTCTTACAAAGTGTGAATGCTTTTGGTCCACATTTGATTATTTTTGCATTTGCTACTTGGCAATGATAAATAAGACACGTAAAAATGGTACGCGAGAGCAAAAATGGAAAAAAAATCAATAAAATAAAACAAAGTAAAATAAAATAAAATTAATTAAAATAAAAAAGAATATATAAAAATAAAGTAAAAATAAAATAAAATAAAATAAAAAAAAAATTTAATAAAATTAAATAAAATAACAATAAAAAGTAAAAAATAAAAATAAAATAAATGAAAATAAAATAACATAAAAATAAAATAAATCAAAATAAAATAAAATAAAATAGAAAACTCGGACAGAGGGTTTAGTCTTAGTGTAAAACCGAGAAACATCGATTAAATAAAAATAAAGTAAAAATAACATAAATAAAATAAAATAAAATAAAATAAAATAAAATAAAATAAAATAAAATAAAATAAAATAAAATAAAATAAAGTTAAATAAAATAAAATAAAATAAAATAAAATAAAATAAAATAAAATAAAATAAAATAAAATAAAATAAAATAAAATAAAATAAAATAAAATAAAGTAAAATAAAATAAAATAAAATAAAATAAAATAAAATAAAATAAAATAAAATAAAATAAAATAAAGTAAAATAAAATAAATTAAAACAAAATCAAATCAAATAAAACAAAATAAATAAAAATAAAGTTAAAATAACAAAAATAAAATAAAATAACATAAAAATAAAATAAAATAAATTAAAATAAAATAAAATAAAACTAACATAAAATAAAATAAAAAAAAATTAAATGAAAATAAAATAAAATAACATAACATAAAAATAAAATAAAATAAAATAAAATAAAATAACAATAAAAAGTAAAAAATAAAAAGTAAAAAATAAAAATAAAAATAAGAAAATAAAATAAAATAACATAAAAATACAATTAAAAATAAAATAAATCAAAGTAAAATACAAATAAAAATAAAATAAAAAACTCGGACAGAGGGTTTAGTCTTAGTGTAAATCCGAGAAACATCGATTAAATAAAAATAAAGTAAAAATAACATAAATAAAATAAAATAAAATAAAATAAAATAAAATCAAATAAAATAAAATAAAATAAAATAAAATAAAATAAAATACAATAAAATAAAATAAAATAAAATAAAATAAAACAAAATAAATAAAATAAAATAAAATAAAATAAAATAAAATAAAATAAAATAAAATAAAATAAAATAAAATAAAATAAAATAAAGTAAAATAAAATAAAATAAAATAAAATAAAATAAAATAAAATAAAATAAAATAAAATAAAATAAAATAAAATAAAATAAAATAAAATAAAATAAAATACAATAAAATAAAATAAAATCAAATCAAATCAAATCAAATCAAATCAAATCAAATCAAATCAAATCAAATCAAATCAAATAAAATAAAATAAAACAAAATAAATAAAAATAAAGTTAAAATAACAAAAATAAAATAACATAAAAATAAAATAACATAAAAATAAAATAAAATAAAGTAAAATAAAATAAAACTAACATAAAATAAAATAAAAAAAAATGAAAATAAAATAAAATAACATAAAAATAAAATAAAATAAAACTAACATAAAATAAAATAAAAAAAAGAAATGAAAATAAAATAAAATAACATAAAAATAAAATAAAATAAAATAAAATAAAATAAAATAAAGTAAAATAAAACTAACATAAAATAAAATAAAACAATGAAATGAAAATAAAATAAAATAACATAAAAATAAAATAACAATAAAAAGTAAAAAATAAAAAGTAAAAAATAAAAATAAAAAAATAAAATAAAATAACATAAAAATACAATTAAAAATAAAATAAATCAAAGTAAAATACAAATAAAAATAAAATAAAAAAACTCTGACAGAGGGTTTAGTCTTAGTGTAAAACCGAGAAACATCGACAAAATAAAAACAAAGTAAAAATAATATAAATAAAATAAAATAAAATAAAATAAAATAAAATAAAATAAAATAAAATAAAATAAAATAAAATAAAATAAAATAAAATAAAATAAAATAAAATAAAATAAAATAAAATAAAATAAAATAAAATAAAATAAAATAAAATAAAATAAAATAAAATAAAATAAAATAAAATAAAATAAAATAAAATAAAATAAAATAAAATAAAATAAAATAAAATAAAATAAAATAAAATAAAATAAAATAAAATAAAATAAAATAAAATAAAATAAAATAAAATAAAATAAAATAAAATAAAATAAAATAAAAAATAAAATAAAATAAAATAAAGTAAAATATAATAAAATAAAATAAAATATAATAAAATAAAATAAAATAAAATAAAATAAAATAAAATAAAATAAAATAAAATAAATAAAATAAAATAAAATAAAATAAAATAAAATAAAATAAAATAAAATAAAATAAAATAAAATAAAATAAAATAAAATAAAATAAAATAAAATAAAATAAAATAAAATAAAATAAAATAAAATAAAATAAAATAAAATAAAATAAAATAAAATAAAATAAAATAAAATAAAATAAAATAAAATAAAATAAAATAAAATAAAATAAAATAAAATAAAATAAAATAAAATAAAATAAAATAAAATAAAATAAAATAAAATAAAATAAAATAAAATAAAACAAAATAAAGTTAAAATAACTAAAATAAAATAAAATAAAGTAAAATAAAATAAAACTAACATAAAATAAAATAAAAAAAATGAAATGAAAATAAAATAAAATAACATAAAAATAAAATAAAATAATAATAAAATAAAATAAAATAATATAAAATAAAATAAAATAAAATAAAATAAATAAAATAAAATAAAATAAAATAAAATAAAATAAAATAAAATAAAATAAAATAAAATAAAATAAAAATAAAAATAAAAATAAAAATAAAGTAAATATAAAATAAAAATAGCATAAAATAAAAATAAAATAAAAAAAGAAATTAAAATAAAATAACATAAAAATAAAATAAAATTAAAAATAAAATAAAACAAAATAAAATAAAAGTAAAATAAAATAAAAAATAAAATACAAACAAAATAAAAAGCTGGAAGTCCGGAAACGGTTGGTTCGGAGGTTGGAAGTTCGATATGGGGTGGTTCGCAGGGTGGAAGTGCAGAAGTGTGTTATTCGCAGGGTTGATGTTCGAAGGGGGGAAGCTCAGAGTAGGTGGTTCAGAGGTGGAAGTTCGGAAAAATTAATTCCATTCTTATTTATTCTTGTCATTACCATGTTTTCAATATTTCCGAAAAAATCTCCAGTCGTAACGTTTTAAAAACTTTACTTGTTTTAACAATGTACATTGGCAAAGAAGACGTTTACATCGAAAATTTTAGGCAAACTTATCAAAATTTGGTCTGCAAAAACAAAATGCAAACTTTTCTCTGGAACGAAAGAACACAATTTTTTGCAAAATCTTAGCAAAATATAATTTGTAGTTACAACTTTTCACTTAGCAGAAGAGGACGTTTGTGGAACAGAAATCAAAAAGAGAGCGATATTTTTTTGAAAACTTAGCAAACTCAACTTATCTTTAGCAACTTATCATTTATCAAAAATAAGGGTTCTGTGGAACGCAAACATTTGCGAATGGTCAAAAATATGGCTAAGTGCAAAATAAAAAGTTGATTAGTTGTTTCGTGGAATAAGGACCTGGTAAGTCCGCTATTGACCAGATATTTACTCTGCGGCAAATCCTGAAGAAGATGCAGATCGACACCTACGACCCGTTGGTCGATTATAAAGCAGGCTTCGGTAATTTATTAAGACGATTTTTAAAGACCACAATCATATCTAACTAACAAAAAACAATGAACACAATACCTGTTAATTTTTGCCCAGGACAATCGATTCCTGAACCATTGTGCGTCGTATGAACCATGAGCTTATCTGCTATACAACGACATCTTTATAGTTAGACGTATCGAGATGCAACGATTGTGTTGGCTAGACCATATTATAAGAATGCGCGAGGATGAACCCGCTAAAAATGCGTATAAATATGGGCCACATGGCGGTGCACGCAGAACTGATAGGCCAAGGCTTCGATGAAGCAAACAAGTGGAAGACGGGATGCAAAGGGGCGGTATTACAAAAAGCAAAGCAACAAACAGATAGGAATGGAAATCTTTTCTTAGTTCGTCTTCTGGAACAAATGTTCTGTGATGGGCCAGCTAAGTAAGTAAACATGAATATTCCGGTAATTTCAAGAGAAATAGGAGGAATAACATCTTAGCAGACAGTTATTAAGAATTTACAGGCAGTGTTGGCTTCTCCTAGCAAATATAATTACATATAACATTGAAACCACGATCACAACGACTTTTGAAGGTCTTTCGATAGTTATCGTGCCAACCAACCATTTTAGTTTTTTAGAATTTTTTAAAGCTTTTGGGTAATTGCGAAAAAATGGAATGCCTTCGATGAAAATTTCAATACAATCCTTGAACAGACACTTCAGCAAAAACTTGTAACTGTTGGGAGGGAAGTACCGGTACAGGTATGAGAAACAAGTAAAAAAGTATCAATCAACGTTGCTGGCAGAGATATAACCTCAGCCCTTGGTATAATCAGCTGTGCTGACGGAGATATACCCTCAGCCACTGAGGGTTTACCGTCGTAAAGGGGGCCGCAAGGACAACCTACCGAAAAATTATAATTCACTTTATCCGATTTTTGTGTGGGAGGTAATCGAAGGAGTGGACCGATATTAGAGCCCGCCATATATCTGAAAAGAATAATACGATGTTCAAAGTTTGGACCAAATTAATTGCTCTCTTCGAGATATCGTTCACACCATTTTACAGAAAAATTTTGAACTTTTGTGGGGGAGGTACCCGGAAGAGTGGACCGATATGGCCATCTTCGAAATTAATCTAAGGTTGGACAAAATATTACGATACCCAAAATTGGGTTCGAATCGATTGATTCTTTTTAGCCAGACGGACGGAAATGGCTAAATCGACTCCAAATTGTCGGAAACAAATTTCGTCCAAACATACTTGGGGTCTGAACCCGTTTTTGATGGGACACATTTTTGGTCGCATTAAAGTGTATAATCAGTAAAATGAAACATTTTATCCAAATGTAGTTTAGCTTCAAAAATGATTCATATCGGTCTTCTCCTTAGGTTACCTCCCCCAAAAAGTGCCACATGTTCAAAAGTTCCACCGATGCTACTCTTTGTGGTCCTGTTTACAGCGATATTATGTTTTTTCGTGGGCATAGTGGTCCAAACCCTCCAACTGCAATGACTGGAGGGCGTGCTATCTATCGAAAAGAAATGACTCCCAATATAAGATCCACTTCTAAAATAGACTTTGCCGATGCATTCCTTCAGGTACATCCACCTCAACACTTTTGAGTTTTGATCAAAATATATGTTATTGACGGCAAGTTCATACGTCCAAAAAGGTCACAATTCCGAAAACCCCTTAATATATATTTTTTGGGGAAAAGGGTTTTGGTTGTTAACCGATCTGCCCATAGATGAAAGTTTTAATTCACACAGGCTGAGGGTATATCTCTGTCCACAAAGACGAGTAGTAGCCAGCAAGTAGCCAGCCTTGGGCTGGGATTTAAGATTTTCGCCCTTGGTCAGATTGCGAACAATTTTGAAGTTTTGTGTGAGGTACCCGATTTGTGAATTTGCAAACTCTCCTCGGACTTTTGAATCAATATAAATCTTCTTGGAACTTGGTGTAGGTTTAGAAGGTGCCGACAGGATTATTTAAAGCTTATGGGACAGTATCTTATGGTGTATGGACTGGCCCTTGGAAGAAATTGTACCGCCGTAAAATTTGCCGCGAGTACAACATGCTGGAACACATTTCATGACGATCTGTCCCTAAAGTGCCAAAAAATTGTAAAATTTCTGTAAAAAGTACCCAAAGATAGCTTTCACAGAAAAGTAAAAAATTCTTGGTGCGATATAATCTATATTTAAAGCTTATCTACGATTGGAAGAAATATAATGACACGCAAAGTTTAGACCAAATCGGGCACTTTCTTCGGGGGTTATAGTCTCACTTCGGTTCAGAGATATCAAGCGCCCCTAAAGAAAACAAGTAACACACAATACTTCTGACGTCTATATAATACGATGTACAACGTTTGGACCAATTCGCTCTCTCCCTTCGAGGGTAATCTTACGTACTACCCAATTTAGTTGGTCCCGGCTGGCTTTTTTGGAGTTTTTGGGCTATTATCTCAAGAAGTAAGGACTTGCACCTGAAAATAATGGTAATGGGGAAAGCGAATAAAAGTTGTTACAACAAAAAACAAAAGGTTTCGAAGTCCGTTCGAGAGTTATCGTGCGCTCCAGCCACTACACATGGTGCCATGGGGGTATTTTATTGTATGAAGTATGAACTTTCCCCTAAAAAACGTGTACTGCCGTAATGGAGGCGGCGAATACATGCGTTGCCTCTTCACAAATTTTGTATGGGAAGTACTAGAAGGAATTGACGTATTTAGTCCATAATCGTCCCGTAGAGATGTTACGATACGAAAAGTGGTGGAGGTATCTGAAGGAGTGGACCGATATGCCTCATCTTCGAACTTGAACTAAGTTTGGACAAAATATTACTAACGCCAAATTTTGGACCAAATTGGTTCATCCGTTCGAGAGTTCGCACCAGATATACGGACGGACATGGCTAAATCGACTCCAAATTGTCTGAAACACATTTCGTCCAAACATACTTGGGATCTAATGAAAGTGTGTTTACCCTCGTTAGAATAAATGCTGAGGGTATAAAATTCAGTTTTATTGTACAGTATTGTTAGACACTCAATTATGTATAACTTTTCAACAATTTCATGTTCATTATTTATTCAAGAAACATTAAAATAGAACTTATTTAGGCAACGGGCAAATGGGCACCTTTGGGTTGGAAACCATTTTCATCAGCAATATATTCAACGGTGTATTTTTCGCCAGTCTTCTCATCGACCCAGGAGTAAGTACCCTTAACGACAATAGATTCATGATCGGTACCGGCATTTTCCAAATGACCAGCGGCAGCTTCGTATGTACCATCGGAGGTCTCAGCAACATATTCGAAATTTTCAGGTCCAACATCACTGACTTGCTTGACAATTTGAACTTCATCATGACCAGTGGCCATGGCGAGGGCGAAGAGAGCAACAAAAACAATGATGAATTTCATGGTGTCTGAACGTGTTTGTCCGTGGATAGTCAAAAACTTTGTGGATACTTTCTCTGTTCTAATTTCACTTATTTATACTGAAATTCGATTTAATGGAATTTGAAGGCATACTATAATCGGTATTTGGATCCATATTTTACATTTAATTCATATTTTGTACTTAAAATAACGGGACAAGTTATCTAATAATTGTTGGTATTTATTCAGTGCATATTGCTGGCGCTACTCTTAAGCAGGTATTTTGTACATGACAATGTATTAAATTGTTGCCTATTCAGAATTGAATACAATTTATTTTATTGAATTATATTATTAGCATAATAAAATAAAATATTGTTAATGACATCATACCCTGGTAATTGTGAATTGTGTCTTGAAGTTTTATTACAATTTATAATGAACATACGGACCGACGGACGTACAAAGTCTAATTGCTGTATATTATTGACCTATTTTTATCGGTATAAATAAAGATGTTTCGATGCCACGTGAGCGATCTTTGTTTTCACAGTAATTTGTATGGGGCCAAAGGTGTATTTTCACGAAAATTCTATAATGACCGCCTTAATGGACCAATCGATGAAAAATTTTACCAGTTCATTGTGGCCCATTCAATTTTCAATAATTTTTATAGGATTCGTACTTTAGTCACAACAATGAACTGGTAAAGTTTCTTGAAAATGCACCTTTGGCCCCATACAAATAACTATAGAACCAAAGATCGACCAGATGGCCCGATTGACGTTAACCGATCGCCATTAAATTTCATATTTAAGTTTTGTGGATCAAGTGGAAAAAAACAATTAGGGGTTAGACCTTTCAAATGAATCGGTCGCCCTAATATCTATATATATAAAGTAGAAAATTGTTTCTATGTTTGTTTGCTTGAAATTTATGGGCTCAAAAACCGCTCAACCGATCCCATATATATTTTCGTCCGAAAGTATTTGATGCACCAATAACGCTGTATATGTCCGATTTCAATGAAATTTGGATTGTGTGACGGAATTTTACCTATAACTAAATGTTCCAAAATATATCGAAATCGGTTCAGATTTGGATGTAGCTCCTATATATATTTTCGTCCGATTTCGAGCATTTGATGAACCGAACACGTGTCCGATTTCAATGAAATTTGGAATGTGTGCATATTTCGCACCATATCTCCAAAACTGATAAGTTATTCGTTGACTTAGCTTTAAAAAATTAGTCGCTGGAATGTAATTCACAAGTCTTCAGAGCATTTCATTCTTGTAAAATACCTCTATCACGCTGTTTCAAAGACAATGTGATAAATATATGTATCAACAATGCATTGAAATCCCAAATATGAAAATCAACAGCCTGTATGAACATTGTTTGAAATATATTTTATAAAAAGTATGATACGAAATACCGCCTAAACAACATGAAATATGTATTTTAGGGTTGCAGAATATCTTATCTTTATACATTAGCTAATAAAAAATCATCTTCTTAAACGGCGGAAAGGAAACCGCTTCTATAAGATATGTCATTGTTGGTACAAAGTGTTTAAGCAATGATTGTTTAGTTTTAGCTTTAAAATCTTTCATGAATTGAGAGTCAATGGTATCAATTGAGCAGGCTTACAAAAGTTTTTTAGACCAAAGCATAGACTAATGAATATACAGACGACGAATTACTCAATTTTTCCGCGGTCAAGTCACTCAAACCCGAAAGCTCATAAAAGTTCGAAGACGATTTTTGGGAAAAATTACCTTATTTTCTTGAATATTTTTGTCTGAGGATATAGTTCCCATCAAAAACTAACCCTATGTAGACTAGGGTTATGACTTTTTGACAGTTTTCCTCAAAAATGATTTCCTGTAGCAGGGATGAATGAACTTTTGCCTATTAATCACGATGCTATCATTTATTCCATTGAAATATAAAAAAAGTTCACGCACAAATCGATTTAAAAAAAAAAATAATTTTTTGCAAAAATATATGAAATGAAAAAAAAAATCAACAAATTATTTTTTGCTGCACGAATGAATAAATATAAGCCTACTAATAACTATAATAACGTTTATTTCATTCAAATATTAAAAAACCGCGAAAAAAGTAACTTTGAAAAAATTTTAAATTTTTTGTTTTTTGTTAAAAAATTATATTTTTGAATAAAAGCGTTTACGACATTTTTACGATTCTCAGAATTGAAGAAAAGTAGTGAGAAATAAATTTTATGTCATTTTAATTATCTCATGTGGCTCTAAAGTTTATTTTCAATTATATATCTGTTTTCAGTGACTTTAAAAAATTGTCCATAATTTTGATAAATTCAAATTTTAAAATCATTTTGTGCGTGATGTTTTTTCACCGAATCACCTTATAATTAAGATTTTATGTAATCTTATGGCAAAACTCATCACGCTATGATACAGGGATATGAGGTTGTAAAAAAGTCATAACCCTAATGTAGACTTTTGTCAGAACAAAATTGCTCTGTTCCAGAACCTGCAAGAAGCTACTACTTTTTACTACGATAACATTTTTTCCTTTATGTTATCGAAAAAAATAGTAAAAATTAGTAGATTCTTGCAGTACTGGAACAGATCAAAAATTTGTTAAGTTGTATTTTTGTCATTTTATATTGAATTTCTTAGTTACCACACTCAATTCGAACATACTCGGTGAGAGCATTCCGGCGTCTATGTCTTCATTAGTCTATGCTCAGAGTAGTTTTTGTATTTGCTTCTCTCATGAAGAAAACAAATGGCAAACAAACATCATCAATAAGTACCAGACTACAAAAACGAAGCAAATAATTTTAGGAAGATTTTGGTCGGTTTTATATTCTTGTTCGATGTTCGTGTTTAGTAAGGGTATCTTGCACGACTTCTAAAGGCAGACCAAAAATTTAGCACGATCGTGTCACATAGTGCAGATCGTGTTTAGTCGTGACGTGCAAAACCGTGTCGAACAAAAAAACACGATCACGCACGGCCAAAAATGCATACCGGCACGACACGCACAAACACGGTGTTTTTCGAGAAGGCACGAAACGCACTACTCACGGCACGACACGTGCCCACCTCTAGTTTGCATTTTCAGAGTTGCAGAGTGTATTTGGTCTTCGTGAGGGGTATTAAACATTCCATATAAAATTTGTCGGTATAGGTCCACGGCGTCGGGTGACGTAGGGGATGAATTATACCAAGCAACGGTCTTGACCGGCTTTAACATGGCAAAGCCCAGGATTTATCTTGGTCCCTCTTTCATCTCAAGTGGACACTGACCTCCCCGTGGTGTCACCTGGGGAACTGCCTTTAACACCCGTTAAAGGTAGTGAGCTAACATGTGCCGCGCGTTCACCCATAAGAACGTTTAAAACTTGGGTTTGGGCGTCGGGATAGTAACCCTCCCCTAGAAAAAACATCCTACTATGAAAAAACGAAAGAAAAGAAAAACAAACCCCTCTAAAGTTGACGAACCACGCAAACGTTTAAGGACCATGATCTGCGAATCTGCACCTGGAATGTTCGCACTCTTTATAGAGAAGGTGCAGTCTTCGCATTGGCAGACGTACTTGAAAAGTACAAGGCCGATATTACTGCCATACAGGAAATACGATGGATTGGGAAAGGCGTCACAACAACACCTAAAGATGACGCACTGTATTATAGCTGCCATGACGTAAAGCATGAGTTTTGTTGCGGATCCGAAGTTAGTCGGAGACTAAAACATCTTGTATCCAGCTTCACCCCAGTGAATGAAAGACTTGCTGCAATTCGAATAAAAGCTAAATTCTGCAACATCAGCTTTATTTGCGGTCATGCTCCCACTGAAGAAAAGGACGAACAGACCAAAGATATATTTTACGAGCGCTTAGAAGAAACATATGACCGTTGCCCTGCCCATGACATTAAAATCATTCTAGGCGATTTTAATGCCAAAATTGGAAAGGAGAACATCTTTGGCCCAACAGTCGGGAAATTCAGTGTCCACAGTGAAACATCTGACAATAGTATGAGGCTGATAGACTTTGCAGCTGCAAAAAACATGGTAGTTAGCAGTACCAGATTTAATCATCTCGATATTCATAAGGGCAACTGGCTGTCTCCAGATCAAAGAACAAGTAATCAAATTGATCATGTTGTAATAGATGGAAGACATTCATCCAGCGTGTTGGATGTACGATCGTTCCGAGGCGCAAACATTGATTCGGACCACTACCTTGTTGCAGCAAAGGTACGTACCCGTCTAAACGTTGCAAATAAAGCACGAACAGACTCAACGCGGAAGTTGGACATCGATAGGCTGCAAACACAACAGATAGCCACAGCATATTCCACTCAACTAGCCCAATTGCTTAACGCGAGCACTCCTTGTCCCGATAACGTAACAACACAATGGCAACATATTGCCCACTCCATGCAAACAGCCGCAAAATCCATACTTGGATTCCAGAGACCTTCACAAAGGAATTGATGGTATGACCAGGAGTGTCGAGCTGCTACCGAAGAGAAAAATGCGGCATATAGAGCTACTTTAAAATCAGTAGCAACGCGTAGCGAGCGAGAGAGATATCGGGAGAAAAGGAGAGAAGAGAAACGTCTTTTCCGCAAGAAAAAGAGAGAAATGGAAAAGCGGGAGTGTGAAAAAATCGAGATGTACAGGAGCCAGAATGAAGTCCGAAAATTCTACCAAAGAGTGAAACATCAAACTGATGGCTTTGGTACAGGCACATCCTCCTGTAGAAACCAGCAAGGTAATCTGGTAACAGATACAGATAGAATGTATACCGCCCGGCCAAGATGAGGTAAAAATAGCAATAAACCGGCTGAAGAATAATAAAGCAGCAGGAGCCGATGGCTTACCAGCCGAGCTGTTTAAAACCGGAGGCGACGCGCTGAAGAACGCGTACCAGACGATTGGAACCTGAGCATCCTATGTCCCGTCCACAAGAAAGGAGATAAGACTGTATGCTCAAACTATAGGGGCATGAGTCTTCTCCCTATTGCCTATAAGATAGTGTCAGGGATATTGTGCGAACGACTAAAGCCAATGGCCAACGAAATAATTGGACCATACCAATGTGGCTTTAGACCTGGCAAGTCCACCATTGACCAGATATTTACCCTGCGGCAAATCCTAGAGAAGACCCAAGAGATGCAGATCGACATATTTCACCTTTTTGTCGATTATAAAGCAGCATTCGACAGTCCCCTCCGATCAAAGGTATTCCACGCAATGTCTGAATTTGGTATCCCCGCAAAGCTCATCCGGCTTTGTAAGATGACTCTAACTGACACAAGATCTTCAGTTAAAATTGGAAAGAACCTCTCCGAAGAATTTTGTACCAAAAGAGGTTTCAGACAAGGAGACAGCCTTTCGTGTGACCTATACAACATTTTGCTGGAAAAGGTAATACGAGATGCAAACGTCAAAAGAAATGGCACAGTTTACACCAATAGCCACATGTTACTTGCCTATGCTGATGACATAGACATCATGGGACGATCAGTAAAGGAAGTAACTGATACCTTTAGGAAGGTCGAAGCAGAATCTGCGAAAGTGGGTCTGGCGGTAAACGGCGAAAAGACCAAATTGATGGTGTCGACGCGCAAAGCGTCCATAGAGCTCGGACCAACTGTGGAAGTTGGTACCTACAATTTTGAGGTAGTTAAAGGCTTCGTCTACCTCGGCACTGCCATAAACACAACAAACAACATCAGTTGTGAAATAAGAAGAAGAATTGTATTGGCCAACAGATGCTACTATGGTCTAAGTAAGCAATTTAAAAACAAAGCCACATATCGTCAAACAAAAATAACACTATACAAAACGCTGATACTACCCGTGCTAATGTATGGCTCCGAAGCATGGGTACTTGCGCAAGCAGATAAGGCAGTGCTTGGTGTGTTTGAGAGGAAAATTCTTCGAAAGATCTACGGGCCGATTTGCGTTGACGGTGAATATCGACGTCGTATGAACCACGAGCTATATAAGCTATACAAAGACATGAATATAGTTAAACGTATCGAGATGCAACGATTGCGTTGGCTAGGCCATATCATGAGAATGAGCGATGATGAACCCGCTAAAAAGGCGTATGAATACATGCCACATGGCGGTGCACGCAGAATCGGCAGGCCTAAGCTTCGATGGAGCATACAAGTGGATGAAGAAATGAAAAGGCGCGGTATTCCAAAAAGTCAAGCGAAAAACAGAGAGGAATGGAGATCTTTTCTTAGTTCGGTCTATGGAACAAATGTTCTGTAATGGGCCAACTAAGTAAGTAAGTAATCTTCTTCATAAATAAAAGGAAATTAATTGTTCCATTTTACTTCAATACAACTCGTGATGGAGGGTATAACAAGTTCTGCTTAGCCGAACTTAACGCCGTTTTTTACTTGTTATTTAAAAGCCTGTAGCGGAACAATAACTATTACACAATTTACAGCGTCTATTCTGATCGGAACCAGACCTCTATTTTGTGACGTTCGGTCCGTAATTGCGGCATGGAGTTTGATGACAATATTTAATGGACGGACACATATCCCTAAATCGATGTATCTCGTCCAGATATGAAAATGGCATGCAACAAGGGGCGTTTACGATGAATATTTCTCGGCATTAAATGGATTTTCGGGAAAACAAACATATTATACACTTTCCACATTGTGTTGTAAGGTATAAAGAACGAAGTCAATGAAAATTTAAGGAATTTTAGTTGGGAATCTTTTGAAATAAGTAAAAAAGTATCAATTCACTTTGCCCACAGAATTATACCCTCAGCCTATTTGAGTTGAAACGTTCATCTATGGACAGATTGAATTCCGGCTACACAACCAAAATTTTAAGAATTTTGTGGTCCTTTATGGACGGACGAACTTGTCGACAAAAATACGGATTTCTATAAACGTCAACAGTTCTGCAGAAGAGGTACTTAAAGGAATAGACTTACATAGTCCATTTTGGAAGTGGACCCAAAATAATAACTTCCAGAATGGACAAGTCATTCTGTTCGATAGATAAGGCGTCCACCAGTCATTTCAGTTTGTCACCGTATAAATATTGGGCTTTTGGACCATTATGTCAGGAAGCGTGGACTTGCCCACGAAGAACATAATATCGCTGTAAACAAAAATTGTCCACAAAATCCTCGTGCAGATCATAAAATGCACTGAAACAAAAATGTTGATTTTTTGTGAGGTAGGTACCCTACGGAGTGGAACGATATGGTCCATTTTAGAACTTAAACTAAGTTTGGACACAATATTACGTAATGCAAAGTTTGGACCAAATCGGTTGCTCCGTTCAACAGATAGTGAGCGTACCATTTTAGTGACATAAAAGGAGGTACCGATGGGTGTGGTCCGATATTACCCATTTTCGAACTTAAACTTATTCTGAACAAAATATTACGAGGACAAAATTTTTTACTGAATAGGCTGATTCGTTCGAAAGTTATTGTCATTCCAGCCGCTACACCCGTAGGGTTTTTTACAGTTTTCTGGCCATTTTCACAGGAAGTATAGACTTGCCCCTGAAAAAAATTGTACCGTCATAAAGGAAGCAGCTAATACAAGTTGTTACAACAAAAATCAAAGGAATTCGAAAGCAGGTCTTAAACTGCAATTTTCCGAAATTTTGTGTGTTTGGTACCTCTCACACAAAATTTCGGAAAATTGCAGTTCGAACTGGATCTATGACTCGTAGAAATATTAAGTGCAGTACACATTGTCAGTTTTAAATGTCGATTTTTCGCAATTATCGATAACTGTCCAACCGCCCAGCATCCACAAAATATTTTGCGGTTGCATGATGAATGACAAAAATGAACGGCCACACTAGCAAGCACGCGGAAAGCTGCCATTTAAAACTGACTATGTGTACCCAGTTTTACGATGTGTAAAGTATGGATCAAATCGATTCACGCCGTTATCGGTTATCGTGTGTACTATTTCAACGAAAAATTTTGAACTTTTGAGGGTGAGGTGCGTGAAGAAGTGGACCGATATAACCCATCTTCAAACTTAAAATAAGTTTAGACAAAATATTACGAAGGACCGAAACGGCTGATCCGTTCGAAAGTTATAGTACGCTCGAGCCAGCCAGCCAGACAGAAGGACGGACAGATTTCGCCCACACATATTTGGGGTCTAAAACCATTATTTTGATGAAGCACATTTTTGGTCGTATCGTTAGCATAAAGGCTGAGGGTTAGGCCGGGGCGATTTGTATGGAAGGAAAAAAACCTTAATGGGCTCTCCGCGTTTCTGATTTCTGGGATTGAACTGAGCAAAAAAGTCCGCTAGAACATAGGACTACGGTGAAAATCAAGCCTCCCGATTTTAACTTTAAATTTTTTATCCACGTTTTTTAGACATTTTGGCATATAATAGCCAAACCATTGAGATTTTCGATCGAACACAAGGATAAAAATTGTAGCCAAGACAGTAATTAAGAATTCTCTAATACATCGCAAAAGCTTTGGAATGCTCCTTCAGGCAGTTTCGGCCTTGAAAAGGTGCAAACTTTTCGAAAAATGTCGATAAATGGCACTGTGCTACAAAAGTTGACCAGAAAAATATTTAACCGTTCTGATGCAAAATTATATCGTGTTGGGATCCATGGACAAGGACAATGCCATTAGTTCGTTTGTGCCACTACGTTTTATTTTTTTATAACGGTAAAAGTAGTGAAAATCTGGGTTTCTTACATTTTCAACTTTAAACGGACATATCTTCTTTTTAACAACGGATTTCTATTGATCCTCCTTCAATTCGTATTGGGCCCGAATTAATGGCACGATACCCACCACATGACCTCCATCTGTTTAGCTACCAGCCAACCCACTCACCTGTTTCCTGATTCTATACGGACGTAGTTAGTCCAAGTTGCAGGATGTTTGAAATTGGATTCAGAAGAAGCAGAACTAGATAACTGCATAAAACGAACATACAAACATATTTTCGTTGCTACAGCAACTTTTTGAATCCATCTGATTCATATGTATCTGTGTCACAAAAAGCTGTTTAATATTTTTATTTATGTTCCCTTCCTTTCTGTTAATAGATTGTGAACTGAATCTTTTTTCAACCTATTTAACCCTGGCAATTAAATGTCAAATTTACAAATTGCTAGATTTGATACTTTCTGCTCACCCAAATTTGTGTAGTAGAAAATAGCAGAAGAGAGCGCCATTTTTGTTTAAAGAGAAGTTCAACTTTTGCTACTTTTTGGAGTACAGGAACGCATTTTTAGCATAAAATTGGAAAAAATAGGACTAAATAGTACTATTTTGCAGGTTCTGGAACACAACTTATATGTGACATGATATTCGCAAGTGACTCACTCACAAGTTGTCAATTTTTTGCACTTCATTACTTAGGAGTGAGTCAACTTACATGGCATCAATTGAAATATTCTTTGGAATTCGTTGATGGACCTTCAGTAATAATAACGATCTTTTTCTGCCCCACCAAACTCGTAGCCTTTTTACTTTGGAATGAGTTATAGGTACCCAACAGCCAATTTAATCGGTTCAAAGGAATATTCGTATTACACAATATAGTGCAATATGTAGTATTTTCAAATGGAAATTGACATTAAGTGTCAATTAAGACCACCTCCAAATACCATAAATTCTAGTCTAAAGATTTTTAAAAGCAGGACATTGACATTTAATCAAAGTTCTCCACCCAATCTTAGAAAACGAAAAAAAAACACACACAAAATTCAAAGAAAAACTGCCAATGAAATCAAAAGTGTGAAAACTGGTTCCATTAAATAAAAAAGTTGATTAACCAATATGCCAGATACACTACAAACAGTAATACCAACAAATCTTGGCAAAAAAAAAAAATCTTCAAGCAGCAGAAGCAACAGTACAACAAAACAGTAGAAGAAGACACACAAACAAAAACAACAAAAACACCATGCTTGAATTTGGATTTATTGTTAACATCGACGTGATAATTTCACGGAACACGTTGAGAAGCTAAAATTAATTTTGTTTTAGCCGGTATTTTTCATTTGCAACTAATCAGGCAAGCCGTAACCAGTCAACCATCAGCCAGAGAGCCACCCCAAACAGCCAATAAATAAGACAATCAAGTAAGTGTGGGTATTGTGTGGTGGCAAACTGGCTTTTAGAGTCATGCAAACAACTATGGAACAAGCGCAGCATCTTCATATTCAATCGTATGTCTGTCTGTATGTAGGTAGGTACTAGGCAGCGTTTAAAAGTTTGGCTAAAGCATACAAGCAAAATGCTCAAACGAGATTATCATACAGAAGAAGAAGAAAAAAAGAAGTCGCAGAGACTAAACAGCATTGGATGACTTTTTATGGCTACAAAGAAGAAGATGAAGTAAAAGACAACAAAAACAAGAAGACACATGCAAGAGTGAGGTGCGCACGCGTCGACCTTGAACAAAGTAAGACTCGTTGTGCGCAAAAAAAAAATGCCATCAATAAACCAGAAAAATGAATCTTCTCTAGCAACAGGAGAGGAAAAAAAATTGGTCAAAATCCATGCCAGAAAAAAAACCAACCTACAGTGGTCAGTAATTTCGTGGGGCATGAGGGGAGTTAAAAAGTCATAAAACACCAACTGACAATTTAACATTCATAACATACAACAAAGGCACATACATACGTACTTCTTGTACGCATGCACAACGCATCTTTGCCAACAAACAACAAGAATACCGGTTGTGGTATTTTATGATGTAACTTTTAGTTTTTTTCTAAAGAACAAATGCAGCAACAACAAAAGTTGCTGTACAGCCTATATGCAGTACGGTGTGACCCCTTAACTGTGAAGGACTGTTGTGATGCAAACAAATAAACAGTTTCATTTATAGCCATAAAAAAACTGGAATTTGCTTTGACATTCAAATCAGAACATTGATTGCACTCGGAAACGTGTTTAAACGGAAATAACACTGAATTACCAAAACTTGTGAAATCTTTTCAAAATTTATAGGTCAGATTTTATAAGAAGACCATTTAAGAGAAATTTTTCTGGAAAAATTTTAAATTTCTGAATTATGAGATAAAACTAAAACTTTAAACTTTTATTGAATTGAATTAATTGAGCTATCATGACCTAAGGAGTTTAAACTTTTGCAACTTTAAATTGAACCAGTGAGCAAAGGCTATAGTTGGGACGAGGCCAACTATGTGATACCCTACACCAGTACTCCTGTGCATAAGCTTTTCACTCGTAAACATTTCTTTTAGGGAGATACTAAAGTTTTGACCTATGTGGATTCTATACCAAATGACTTAAGGCGAACTGAAACAAACTAATTGATATTTAATTTTATATTTGACTACTGTCAATATCTACTTGGTACTGATTGAAAGCTTTACTGGTCTTCTTGATTAGCATTTTACATGTCTTTAATAAACCAGATAGAAGCAGAAGTAGTGTCATTAAAGTAAAAACTTCAACAAGTTAATATTGTGATAGCTTCGATCCTTTTGCAATAACTCTGATATCACTGTGAACCGAAAATTTGGGGCGGAGATAATTCCTTTTGGGAATAAACGCCCTTGGTAATTATATTAAGAATCCCGAAGGACAGATCCGCCGTTTGTCGAACTTCCGAGTTATGGCGTCATGAAGTTTCTGCTGAAGACCCTGTAAGAAAATTAGCGTTATATCTTTGTTAACTGTTGTTTTAGCTTATTTACATGATGACATGTCTTCAGTCAAATCAAAAGAGGATTATTTTCGTAGATCATTTCGATCTTCTAACTCGTAGATCATTTCGACCTTCTAACTCGCTTCCTTCAGTGTCCTTTTCGTCCATTATTTTAAGAACCGCTATAAAAGTACCACAATATGACTTTTTTCAACTTCGACATGTTCTCCAAAAATGTCGCTCAGAAAATTGTAGGTACGAATCTCATTGACAACTAAAGGATTTTGTCTCGTGATTTTGGTGATGGTCAAAATTTCGTGATGATACGATCAAAATTCCGATTAAAAAAATGGAAACCAGTAAGAAAAGGAACAAAGTCGGGCGGGGCCGACTATGTGATACCCTACACCACTGTGAATATGTAAAATATAAATCGGAGCTATTTCCAGATCTTAACCGATTTTGATATAATTTGGCACATTTATTTCCAGACCGAATTCAGTTACACATTCCAAATATCATTGAAATCGGACTTATATATCGTGTTTGGAGCAGAAAATACACGAAATCGGCCGAAAATATATATGGATGCTATATCCAAATCTGAACCGATTTCGATATAATTTGGCACATTTATTTCTAGACTGAATTCAGTCACACATTCCAAATTTCATCGAAATCGGAAATATATAGCGTGTTTGGTACAGAAAATACGTGAAATCGGCCCAAAATATATATGTGAGCTATATCCAAATCTGAACCGATTTCTATATAATTTGTCACATTTATTTCTAGACTGAATTCGGTCACACATTCCAAATTTCATCGAAATCGGAAAAATATAGCGTGTTTGGTACATAAAATACGTGAAATCGGCCGAAAATATATATGGGAGCAATTTTGATTTTTCAAAATAGTCTGGCTTAATCCCTTTTGTTGTTTTAATATTCAAAACAACAAGTTTATTAGTGGAGAAGGTTTGGCATTGTTCGCCAAGGGGTAAGGCAAGGAAGACTAGTTTCGATCCACGCCACTGGATCTCATCAGTTCCCTTTGTTTCTTGTTTGTGGATATTCTCCACCGAAGTTATTTTTCAATAACTTCTTCAACAAGAAACTTTTTATACCCAAACATCAATCGTCAGCTCGAAGTATAAACGTAAACAAAGAAAAACCTTCAATGAGAAGTTTTTCTTTGGTAACCTAACACAACTCCGACGAAAGTGTTTACGAAGGTTTGCTTTGTTTCGTAAACACTTTCGTCGGAGTTGTGTTAGGTTACCAAAGAAAAACTTCTCATTGAAGGTTTTTCTTTGTTTACGTTTATACTTCGAGCTGACGATTGATGTTTGGGTATAAAAAGTTTCTTGTTGAAGAAGTTATTGAAAAATAACTTCGGTGGAGAATATCCACAAACAAGAAACAAAGGGAACTGATGAGATCCAGGCGCGTGGATCGAAACTAGTCTTCCTTGCCTTACCCCTTGGCGAACAATGCCAAACCTTCTCCACTAATAAACTTGTTGTTTTGAATATTAAAACAACAAAAGGGATTAAGCCAGACTATTTTGAAAAATCAAAATTGCTCCCATATATATTTTCGGCCGATTTCACGTATTTTATGTACCAAACACGCTATATTTTTCCGATTTCGATGAAATTTGGAATGTGTGACCGAATTCAGTCTAGAAATAAATGTGACAAATTATATAGAAATCGGTTCAGATTTGGATATAGCTCACATATATATTTTGGGCCGATTTCACGTATTTTCTGTACCAAACACGCTATATATTTCCGATTTCGATGAAATTTGGAATGTGTGACTGAATTCAGTCTAGAAATAAATGTGCCAAATTATATCGAAATCGGTTCAGATTTGGATATAGCATCCATATATATTTTCGGCCGATTTCGTGTATTTTCTGCTCCAAACACGATATATAAGTCCGATTTCAATGATATTTGGAATGTGTAACTGAATTCGGTCTGGAAATAAATGTGCCAAATTATATCAAAATCGGTTAAGATCTGGAAATAGCTCCGATTTATATTTTACATATTCACAGTGGTGTAGGGTATCACATAGTCGGCCCCGCCCGACTTTGTTCCTTTTCTTACTGGTTTCCATTTTTTTAATCGGAATTTTGATCGTATCATCACGAAATTTTGACCATCACCAAAATCACGAGACAAAATCCTTTAGTTGTCAATGAGATTCGTACCTACAATTTTCTGAGCGACATTTTTGGAGAACATGTCGAAGTTGAAAAAAGTCATATTGTGGTACTTTTATAGCGGTTCTTAAAATAATGGACGAAAAGGACACTGAAGGAAGCGAGTTAGAAGGTCGAAATGATCTACGAGTTAGAAGATCGAAATGATCTACGAAAATAATCCTCTTTTGATTTGACTGAAGACATGTCATCATGTAAATAAGCTAAAACAACAGTTAACAAAGATATAACGCTAATTTTCTTACAGGGTCTTCAGCAGAAACTTCATGACGCCATAACTCGGAAGTTCGACAAACGGCGGATCTGTCCTTCGGGATTCTTAATATAATTACCAAGGGCGTTTATTCCCAAAAGGAATTATCTCCGCCCCAAATTTTCGGTTCACAGTGATATCAGAGTTATTGCAAAAGGATCGAAGCTATCACAATATTAACTTGTTGAAGTTTTTACTTTAATGACACTACTTCTGCTTCTATCTGGTTTATTAAAGACATGTAAAATGCTAATCAAGAAGACCAGTAAAGCTTTCAATCAGTACCAAGTAGATATTGACAGTAGTCAAATATAAAATTAAATATCAATTAGTTTGTTTCAGTTCGCCTTAAGTCATTTGGTATAGAATCCACATAGGTCAAAACTTTAGTATCTCCCTAAAAGAAATGTTTACGAGTGAAAAGCTTATGCACAGGAGTACTGGTGTAGGGTATCACATAGTTGGCCTCGTCCCAACTATAGCCTTTGCTCACTGGTTCAATTTAAAGTTGCAAAAGTTTAAACTCCTTAGGTCATGATAGCTCAATTAATTCAATTCAATAAAAGTTTAAAGTTTTAGTTTTATCTCATAATTCAGAAATTTAAAATTTTTCCAGAAAAATTTCTCTTAAATGGTCTTCTTATAAAATCTGACCTATAAATTTTGAAAAGATTTCACAAGTTTTGGTAATTCAGTGTTATTTCCGTTTAAACACGTTTCCGAGTGCAATCAATGTTCTGATTTGAATGTCAAAGCAAATTTTTCTTTGGTAACCTAACACAACTCCGACGAAAGTGTTTACGAAACAAAGCAAACCTTCGTAAACACTTTCGTCGGAGTTGTGTTAGGTTACCAAAGAAAAACTTCTCATTGAAGGTTTTTCTTTGTTTACGTTTATACTTCGAGCTGACGATTGATGTTTGGGTATAAAAAGTTTCTTGTTGAAGAAGTTATTGAAAAATAACTTCGGTGGAGAATATCCACAAACAAGAAACAAAGGGAACTGATGAGATCCAGTGGCGTGGATCGAAACTAGTCTTCCTTGCCTTACCCCTTGGCGAACAATGCCAAACCTTCTCCACTAATAAACTTGTTGTTTTGAATATTAAAACAACAAAAGGGATTAAGCCAGACTATTTTGAAAAATCAAAATTGTAACAGCTATCCCGATTAAATAAACGCCACCAATGTTCTATATGGGAGCTATATCCAAATCCGGACCGATTTCAATATAATTTTGCACACTTATTTGTAGACAAAATGCAGTCACACATTCAAAGTTTCATCAAAATTGGACGTATATAGCGTGTTTGGTGCAGCAAATACGTGAAATCGGGCGAAAATATATATGGGAGCTATATCTAAATCTGAACCGATTTTCACCAAAAGCAATAGCGTTCTTCCTATGGCTAAAAAAGTTGTAGTTCCCAATTTTCAGCTGAATCGGACAAAAAATGCGACCTGTATGTTGCGAACAAAAATACATGGACAGACGGACAGACAGACAGACGGACGGACACCCATAAATCGACTCAGAAAGTGATTATATGTATATCCCCAAAAGGAACTGTGGGTCTATTTCGTTTCCTTTTGTATGTTACATACAAATGCACAAATCAGCTGTATTCTTACTTTTTTTTTGTAAATTTAGTTTTCAAAATGTAATAGGGTCTACTCATGAAATTTGAAACTTCGAAATTTGCTACCATAAAATTCTTCTTTTCACCGGAAACGTGTAATAACAATGACCTACGACAGTTTTGAGTGCTTTATATTTACATTTTGATTCAAATTTGTTCTATTTTAGAGGATTTTCAAAATGTATTTATGTTTTTCCTGAACAAATTTTTTGGAACGACCCTATTATTCAATATTTATCTTTGACAATTAATTTTCAATAACAACAATGTTGTTTTTGTAAATTTGTTAGTTGTTGTAATTCATGCATTTACCTAATATGAATATGCCTTGGTATACCCCTTATAGAAGCTAAGACATTTGCTTTGGAAAAAACTTTGACTTTTTCTCGAAATAAGTTTTTTGCCCATTCCAACGCCTAAATATTTTCCGTCCATCATCAAAATCAATAGGCTTCTTCCCCTCCGGAACCCCCATCAACAACCAAAATTTTGTGACGATCCGATCAAAATTGCAACCTGTAGCGTGATTACAAGGTATAGATGGACAGACGGACGGACGGACATACGTAGCCAGATCGACTCAGCTCGTCGAGACATTCATTTTGGTATATATAAGTATGGATCTATTTCGATGCGTTACCAATTTTTGGCCAAAACCGACTTACAATACCCACCCATATAGTGGTGTAGGGTATAACAAGAATCGGCAGTCTTGCTGATATCTAAATACCCCCAGCCAGTCTTGACTGCAAACAAAAACAAATATGAACGGCTTTAAGTTCGGCCGAGTTGTATTGAAGTAAAATGGAACAATTAGTTTCCTTGCGTTTATGAAAGATTTTTAACTCCTCCGCACGCTAACTGAAGAATATCGCTTCTTTTAAATAAAGTTTAAACCCAATGAGACATGTGTAATGTTACAGTCATTCCAGTCATTTGTGTGTATATATAATTGTTCAACAAACATCGCATACGGAACAAGGGAGACTTCTCTCATATCAATGAGTAGAGATGGACGGTGGATAAATACCCAATGGGTAAATACCCATTTGTGAGTATTGTGGGTTGAATCGTCAATACAACTTCTTACACCCAATTCCTGGGTTTAGGCCGTGAAATCGTTTCAAAATAAAGAGTTTAACAGTACATTGAACCAGGCCAGTTTTTTCTTCACGACTCTGTCTCCGAAGTCGACTCCGAGTGGAATTTCATATACCACTGAAAATGAATAAAACATGCACAAATTTTAACTTTATCCTATTCTTGGACCACATATGTATGCTTATATGTTGTTTTCCCTGAGGTATTTTGTATTGCATGTTCCATATTGATTCTGATGTATTTTACATCCAAAAGTAGCAACAGAAACAAGTTAGAAAGTTTTTGTCGGTTTTGCCGAAATATATGTAAGAATATATACGCTTAGATTATCATTTTAAAATTCGGTTGGATAAAAATTCTATGTTAAATTAGAATAACCTACCTTAAAGCTATATATTGATTTCACAAATAGATGGTGGACGGCGAATGAAGGCAATGCCGATAGCATTTCTCTGCATACATATTTCATCAAAATTTTAATGCTTGTATAAGAGGTTCTGAAGTAGAAAACCTTTGTTCAAGAATTTAGGGCATGACAACAAAATCTTCTTTGGATTGTTTAATGCAAATTAGAAAACTTTTAAATTTATGTAAGTGTAATCCGGATCATAAGTTCCACATGGGGTAAGCATTTCAAGACCAGTTCTTAAACTAGATCCAATCCAAACGTTTGTAGTACTTAACATAAGCCCACACATTTTGAAAATTTTTTGAATTGTACCCGAAGGATTGGATTGGAAAATGTTATCAAAATATACCAGATTTATCGTGAATACCAGCCAACACATAGGCAGACCAATAGGTCTTTTCATAGAAATTGTTCTAATATCTTCTTTGAAGTCCAGCATGTTTCCCCATTAAAGATATTAGGACTTATGTAGAAAAAACAAACAAGTCAAAACAAGTGAGAGCAATAGTAGGAAGGGGATGATCATGTGATATCCTACACCACTACTCCTGGACACTAACTTTAAACGAAATGTTTTGAATTTAAATTATATTATACAGTATATTCTAAATGCTTTATATTTCTAAGTTAGATCTGTAAGGTCCACATAATGTCAATGTTATGTAGGAAGATATATAACGAAATCTAATAATGGACACACAGTCAAAATTAACCACTTTAATAATACTTCAAATTTGGTACTATTAATACCCAGCAAAAATACTCATTACAAATTGGCCTACTTTCTCATTATTTTAACACGGGCATGTCATAGGGAGTAAGTACTTACTTTTTGGCCACTAAAAAGTAGATAAATAAGTAGTTACTCCCTGGTTACTTCAAGTCGTAACTACTTATTTAAGTACTTATTTATTTACTTTTAAGTGTCAAAAAATAAGTACTTACTCCCTATGACATGCCCGTGTTAAAATAATGAGAAAGTAGGCCAATTTGTAATGAGTATTTTTGCTGGGTAATTCGACAGGAATACTGTTTGGATATTATTCATTTGACATCGATGCATATTTTAGGCGATTGTCGTGCTACACGGTGCTCTTGAATCAAATTTAAATGGAAGGTGCTTACACCTGGAAAGTTTTTGCGGATTCTAAAACTACAATGTTCATAGATGAGAAAAATCAAAAAACAAAAAAAATCGCCGGAGCGCTTTTTAAATAAATCGCGATTCAAGTTGACATTTTTAGGGGTTGTTTAGGTTTTTGCAATTTTGCTTGGAAACCGCAAGTCCTATCAAAATGGGAATAAAGAAAATGTTGTAGCCATCAAAATTCTCTACAAGATTGTTCTTAATGATATTTTCATATGTTTTACAACTTTTGAGATATAGAAGTTGCAATTAGGACAATTCAAATTCGATTCAATTCTGTATCATTTCCTTATAAAACAATGTCATGACTGTAATTCCCCAACTTAAACTTATATATCTAAAAAAAATTGTACAACCTAGGAAAAATTATATAAGTCAGTCTTGTAGAGAATTTTCACAGCTATAAGATTCTCTCAGGTCCCATGCCGATAACATGCCCTTACAAAAAAACCTTAAAAGTGCAAACTGAGCTCCTTTATCTCAAAAATGGTACAGCCGGAGAACAAATCATAAACGTCAATCCTCTAGAGAATTTTTACAGCTACAACATTTTCTTTATCTCCATTTCGATTGGACTTGCGGTTTCCAAGCAAAATCGTGAAAACATAAAAAACACCTAAAAATGTGAAGTAAAAAAGTATCAGTCGGCTTTGCCGACAGAGATATACCCTCAGCCTGTGCAAATTGAAACACTTTTTTCACAAAAAAACTTATGTATTTAGGGGGTTTCAAAATTTTGGTCGTATGAACCGACAAAAATGTTGATTAGGATTAAAGTTCAAAAACTTTGCGGAAAAGGTACTTAAAGGAATGGACCGACATGGACCATGGGGGTGCCATAGGGGTTTTTACACCCTTCGGGCTGTTTTCTCAAGAAGTATGGACTTGCCCCTGAAACAACTTTTACCATCGTAATTGAGGCAGCGAATGTAAGTTGCTTCAACAAAAACCAAAGTGGTTCAATAGCAGGTCTTAAAGTGAACTTAGTCAAAATTTTGTGTGGGAGGTACGGGATGGAGTGGACAAATATAGTCCATATTCGAACCTGATCTATATCTGGTAGATATTATAAGAATGTGTAAAGTATGGACCAAATCGGTCACTCCCATCAAGAGTTATCGTGCGCACAATTTTTCCGAATATTTTTGAAATTTTATGGGGTAGGTACCTGAAGGAGTGGACCGATATGGCTTATCTACAAACTTAAACTAAGTTTGGATACAATATTACGAAGGCCAAATTTTGGCCGGAATCGGCATATCCGTTCGAGAATTATCTTGCGCTTCCACCCATAAACATGGTGTCATAGGGTTTATTTTTCAACTTTCAGGCTATTTTTTCAGGAAGTATGGACTTGCCCCTGAGGAAACTTGTACCTTCGTACAGGAGATAGTGAATACAAGATGCTACAACAAAAACCAAGGCGATTCAAGAGCGGGTCCTAAACTGAACTTTTCCGAAATTTTGTGTGGGAGGTACTCGAAGGAGTTTACCGATTAAGTCCATATTGGAACCTCATCTAAGTCCGGCAAAAATTTCATAATGTGCAAAGTATGGACCAAATCGGTTGCTCCCTTCAAGAGTTATCGTACGCACAAATTTTCCGAACATTTTCGAACTTTTGTGGGGGAGGTACCGGAAGGAGTGGACCGATATAATCCATCTTTGAACTTGAACTAAGTTTGGACAAAATATTACGAAAGCCAAATTTTGGACCGAATCGGAAGATCCGTTCGAGAGTTATCTTGCGCTCCAACCACTACACACGGTGTCATAGGGTTATTTGTAACTTTCAGCCTATTTTCTCAGGAAGTATGGACTTGCCCCTAATGAAACTTACAGCGTCGTATAGAAGACAGCGAATACAACTTGCGTAAACAAAAATCAAGGCGATTCGAGACCAGGTCCTAATCTGAACTTTTCCGAAATTTTGTGTGGGAGGTACCCGAAGGAGTGGACCGATTGAGTCCATATTGGAACCTCATCTAAGTTTGGTAGAAATTACACGATGCGCAAAGTATGGACCAAATCGGTTATTCCCTACAAGAGTTATCGTGCGCACAAGTTTTGCGACAATTTTTGAATATTTGTGGGGGAGGTACCTGAAGGAGTGGACCTATATGACCCATCTTCGAACTTAAATCGAATCTGGACAACATATTTCGATACCCAAAATTTGAACTGAATCGATTGATCCGTTCGAGAGTTATCGTGCGCACCAGCCAGACAGACTGACAGACAGACAGACGGACGGACATTGCTAGATCTACTCAAAATTGTCTGAAACGGATATCGTACAAACATACTTGGGGTCTAAAACCATTATTTCGATGAGGCACATTTTTGGTCGTATCAAAGTGTAAATACCCTCTTTAGCCTAAAGGCTGAAAGTATAAAAATCCATATATCGATTTTTTCTTGTTTTTGGATTTTTCTCATCTATGAACATTGCTGTTTCAGAATTCACAAAAACTTCCCCTGTGTAAGCGGTGTTCATTAAAAGTTAGTTAAGACGCACCCTTCATGACATTGTTTTATAAGGGGGCGATACAGTCAGTACATTGTCCCAATTTGAACTTCAATATCTCAAAAATGGTAAAACCTACAAAAATACCGTAAAAGTCAATCTTGTAGAGAATTTTCATAGCTACAACATTTTTTCGGTCTCATTTTGATAGAACTTGCGGTTTATAAGCAAAATCGTGAAAACCTAAACAACCCCTAAAAATGTCAACTTAAATCGCGATTTATTTAAAAAGCGCTCCGGCGATTTTTTTTTTGTTTTTTGATTTTTCTCATCTATGAACATTGAAGTTTCAGAATCCGCAAAAACTTCCCAGGTGTAAGCACCTTCCATTTAAATTTGATTCAAGAGCACCGTGGTATATATTAAAAAATAACTTACAAAGTTAGGATATTGAACATTCGGGAAGTTTTGGACTAAATAAAGGATATTTTGAAAAAAATTGCAGGACGTTTTCAAAGTACTTATTTTTTAAGGACATTTTTGATGTCCTTGTTATCCTTGAATGCAATAAATGAAAATTATTAATCCAATATTCTCCTCTTTAATATGAAACCCAGACGAGCATCGTGCTGAAATATGTTGTCCTTTGAAATTTGAATGTCATTTAGTAGGTCAAAGAATAAGAAAACTAAAAGTAATAAGTGCCACTTTACTCCATTGTGCCTATAGTTTCAGACGTATATAGTCCGGTTCTTGTGTAACGCAGGTTTTTGAAAATTGTCGGACGGTGTATTTTAACCGATATTTTGAGTATTGAGTTAATTTTGGTTAGTTTCTTTTTTCGAAAAGAAACGAAACCAATAATCTTTGTTTCATTCGGAAACCTCTTAACAAATTTTATAATATCCCTCTCCAATGAATTACAATGTTAGGATTAACAAAGCTCTTATTGCAAACCGCAACTCATTGGCATAAAAATTAATTTATTTTCAAGTTGACATAGACTATGACTCATCAAAGTAATCAATCCAAAAGTGCCACATTGTCTAGGTTTGAGAAGCTAGGTCGGATTTGTGTGCCCATTAATTTTCAATAACTTTTTAAAGCTTCAATCTAAAATCGTCACGAAAGCTTCAATCAATAACTTTTTAAAGCTTCAATCTAAAATCGTCACGAAAATCCAAACTGTTGGCATCAAAACACAATTTCTACTAATGAAAAATATGAACTTTGGCAATAATTATTAACTCTGACGCTGATGCGTGAATAACTGCAAAACTAACAATTATCAACAGCCCACTGACCGACAATATCCGTGGTGCAAATGCTCATGCTTTAAACCAGACAGTCATTCGCTAGATTCAAAGATCATTTAAGAGTATTTGCAATGATTACACAAAACCCAAAAAACAATATTTGCCCACTTCAACACCACACAAAATCATTATTTTAAGGATGAGTCGATCAATCAATGGCTATTTAGTGTTGGGTAAGTCTGCAATGCAATTTTTTTTCAACAAGCAAATGAAATTCGCAGTACAAAAATTATCGTTTAAAAAATGTTTATTGATGAGCTGAGATTATGTTAATTGTGTTTGAAAGTTACAATGGTCATAAAAAAACAATGCATGTTTATATGTTTTTCAAGTAGGACAATGTTGCCGAAAAGTATTAATGATACAATTATATCTAATAAAATATTGAAACTTGACATCAATCATGGGGGTATAATCAGTTCAGTTGTGAAAAAACATTTGGTTGTAGTACCAATTTTAAATTGAATGTAATAGAAAATATTATTCTATATTTTAATCTCTAATCTTAAATTCAGTTCAAAGTGTTGTAAAAACAAATTCTTTCCAATTACCTTTTCTTGGGCCTCTTTTGACTTTAACACGTAAAAACAATAGTCGGACTGGGCCGACCATGTAATACCCAACTCCACTTCCTCTACAAACTATTTATCCAGGAAATTTAATTTATGTGATTGCGATGGAAGATACCAAGGAACGGTCCTGACCGGCTTTAACATGGCAAAGCCCAGGATTTATCTTGGTCCCTCTTTCATCTCAAGTGGACACTGACCTTCCCGTGGTATCACCTGGGGAACTGCCTTTAACACCCGTTAAAGGTAGTGAGCTAACATGTGCCGCGCGTTCACCCATAAGAACGTTAAAAACTTGGGTTTGGGCGTCGGGTTAGTAACCCTCCCCTAGAAAAAACAGCCTACTATGAAAAAACGAAAGAAAAGAAAAACAAATCCCTCAAAAGTTGACGACCCCCGCAAACGTTTTAAGGACCATGATCTGCGAATCTGCACCTGGAATGTTCGCACTCTTTATAGAGAAGGTGCAGTTTACGCATTGACAGATGAACTTGAAAAGTACAAGGCCGACATTACTGCCATACAGGAAATACGATGGAACGGGAAAGGCGTCACAACAACACCTAAAGGTGACGCACTGTATTATAGCTGCCATGACACAAAGCATAAGTTTGGTTGCGGATTTGTAGTTGGTCGGAGGTTAAAACATCTGGTCTCCAGCTTCATCCCAGTGAATGAAAGACTCGCTACAATTCGATTAAACGCAAAATTCGTCAACATCAGCCTTATTTGCGGTCATGCTCCCACTGAAGACAAGGACGAACAGACCAAAGATATATTTTACGATCGCTTAAAAGAAACTTATGACCGTTGCTCTGCCCATGACATTAAAATTAATTTAATGGCAAAATTGGAAAGGAAAATATCTTTGGCCCAACAGTCGGAAATTCAGTCACCACAGTGAAACATCTGACAATGGTATGAGGCTGAAAGACTTTGCAGCTGCAAGAAACATGGTAGTTAGCAGTACCAGATTTAAGCATCTCGATATTCATAGGGGCATCTGGCTGTCGCCAGATCAAAGAACACGAAATCAAATTGATCATGTTGTGATAGATGGAAGACATGTATCAAGCGTGTTGGATGTACGATCGTTCCGAGGTGCAAACATAGACTCGGACCACTACCTTGTTGCAGCAAAGGTACGTACCAGATTAAACGTAGCACACAAAGTGCGAACAGACACAACACGGAAGTTGGGCATCGGTAAGCTGCAATCACAACAGATAGCCACAGCATATTCCACTCAACTGGCCCAACCGCTTAATCAAGCACTCCTTGTCCCGATAACATATCAAGACAATGGCAAAACATTGCCCACTCCATGCAAACAGCCGCAAAATCCATACATGGATACCAGAGACCTCCACCAAGGAATCCATGGTATGACCGGGAGCGTCGTGCTGCTACCGAAGAGAAAAATGCGGCATATAGGGCTACTTTACAATCAGTAGCAGCGGTAGTGTGAACAAATTGAGATGTGCAGGAGACAGAATGAAGTGCGAAAATTTTACCAAAGAGTGAAACATCAAACTGATGACTTTGGAACTGGCACATCCTCCTGTAGAGAATGTAATCTGGTAACTAATACAGATAGTGTGCTAAGGATATGGAAATAGCATTTTTCCAAATTGTTGGTATCCAACGGTAGCGAAGTCGACGAAGATACCACAGATCCAATCCCAGAAGATGGCATTGAATGTATAGCACCCGGCCAAGATGAGGTAAAGACAGCAATAAACCGGCTGAAGAATAATAAGGCAGCAGGAGCTGATGGCCTACAAGCCGAGCTATTTAAAACCGGAGGCGACACGCTGATAAGGTGTATGCATCAGCTACTCGTAGTTGGCTCCATCTGGCAGGAAGAACGCGCACCCGACGATTGGAACCTGAGCATCCTATGTCCCGTCCATAAGAAAGGAGATAAGACTTTATGCTCCAACTATAGGGCATAAGTCTTCTCCCTATCGCCTGCAAGATATTGCCAGGGATATTGTACGAACGACTAAAGCCCATGGTCAAAGAAATAATTGGACCATACCAAAGCGGCTTTAGACTTGGCAAATCCACCATTGACCAGATAGTTACCCTGCGGCAAATCCTAGAGAAGACCCAAGGGATGCAGATCGACACCTACCTCCTTTTTGTCGATTATAAAGCAGCCTTCGACACGTTCAAAGGTATTCCAAGCCATGTCTGAATTTGGTATACCCGAAAATCTCATCCGGCGTTGTAAAATGACTCTAACTGACACAAGATCTTCAGTTAAAATAGGAAAGAACCTCTCCGCAGAGTTTTGTACCAAAAGAGGTTTCAGGCAAGGAGACAGCCTTTCGTGCGATCTTTTCAACATCCTGCTAGAAAAGGTTATAAGTGAGGCAAACGTCAAAAGAAGTGGCCCAATCTACACCAATAGCCACATGTTACTTGCTTATGCTGATGATATAGACATCATGGGACGATCAGTAAAATAAGTAACCGATACCTTTATGAAGGTCGAAGGAGAATCTGTTAAAGTGGGTCTGGCGGTAAACGGCGAGAAGATCAAGTTAATGGTGTCGACGCGCAATGCGTCCATTCAGATCGGACCAACTGTTCAAGTTGGTTCCTATAATCTTGAGGTAGTAAAAGACTTCGTATACCTCAGCACCGCCGTAAACACAACAAACGACATCAGTTGTGGAATAAAAAGAAGAATTGTATTGGCCAACAGATGCTACTTTGGCTTAAGTAAGCACTTCAAAAACAAAGCCACAACTCGTCAATCAAAAATAACGCTTTACAAAACACTGATACTACCCGTGCTCATGTATGGTTCCGAAGGCTGGGTACTTGCGAAAGCAGATAAGGCAGTGCATGACGTGTTTGAGAGAAAAATTCGTCGAAAGATCTACGGACCGATCTGCGTTGACGGTGAATATAGACGTCGTATGAACCACGAGCAGCATCTGCTATACAACGTCATCAATATAGTTAAACATATCGAGATGCAGCGATTGCGTTGGCTAGGCCATATAATAAGAATGACCGATGATGAACCCGCTAAAAAGCTGTATAAATTCAAGCCACATGGCGGTGCACGCAGAATTGGCAGGCCAAAGAATAGATGGCGCAAACAAGTGGATGAAGAGATGACAAGGCGCGATATTCCAAAAAGCGAAGCACTAAACAGAGAGAATTGGATATCTTTTCTTAGTTCGGTCTATGGAACAAATGTTCTGTAATGGGCCAGCTAAGTAAGTAAGTAAGCTTACACCTGGAAAGTTTTTGCGGATTCTGAAACTACAATGTTCATAGGTGAGAAAAATAAAAAAACAAAAAAAAATCGACGGAGGGCTTTTTAAATAAATCGCGTTCAATGTTCAAAACGTATGTGTAACATCATAAAATGATATTACGTATACGCAGTTTTTTCATACGTACAGTGTCACGACCGTGGCCAAAAATGGCCAAACTCAAGTACTTCGGAATACAAATTTATTGATGAGAATTCATAGCAAACATTCCAATTATAAGGAATTTGAATTATGGTATTGATTTGTCAAGTAGTTTTATCCATGTGAAGATTTAAATCCGATAATTGTTGGAAATATGAATTTTTGTCCTTATTTTACTAAAATTATTAACTTTTATTATGCTCCAATATTTTCATATTTAAAGTAATAAATGCTTTGGATGTAACAAACATGGATTTAATTTTGTTTGAAAGTCAATAGTGATAATGTGGTGTTTACAGCTACCCAAGTCTGTGGTCCGTAGTACATCGATTTTGTGAACCAAATTTTAAAATTAGTGGAGTGGAAAAATTTTAAAAAAATGTATATCGATATTATTTGCTTTTTGAGTTGAGAAAAGTGAGTACTTCAAACGTATAAAGGTTCCAGATGCAAAGGTTCGGCCAAAAAACGATTTTAATGGAAAATTCTTATATTTAAAGCTCAATAAGCTCACAAAAAATATGAAGACTCTACACCAAATTTCAGTAATTTCGGGTGCATATTGAGGTCTCAACCTTCAAAATACAGAAAATGGGGAGGTACGATTCTAAGGGGGCTATCTGAAGACGATGACCTATACCGATAGATTTCTGGTGGAAAGTTACAATTTTTAGCCATTTCGGTGTGATAATGAGGCTAAAACCTTCAAAATACCGAAAATCAGGAGGTACCGTCCTATGGGGGCTATATGAAGGTGTGGTCCTATACCAACAAATTTCGAGGTGAAAATCTTATACTCCCAACGAAGTCTAAATACCAAATTTCAGCAATTTCGGTGTAATAATGAAGCTAAAAGCTACAAAATACAGAAAATGGGGAGGTACGGTTCTATGGGGGCTATATCAAAACGTGGACCTACACCCACAATTCTCTGTTGGAATGTTTCATACCTCTGCCGAAGACTAACCACCAAATTTCAGTCATTTAGGTTGGTCATTGTGACTAAAACTTTCAAAATACCGAAAATCAGGAGATACAGTTCTTTGGGGGCTATATCAAAACTTGGACCGACCATCCCAGTTTTTTTGTCCTGGAGATTGTAAGTCAATAATATGTACGTGTACCAAAATTGATGAACCTACGATAACTCTATTCTATTTTTGCCACAGTTAATATGAACTCGCGACATAGTGCGTCGTGAACTAGATAGTTCCATATGGTTCCTTTGGTACAACTCTAATGTAAATGGTACTAATACAAATTTTGTAGCAGTGAAAATTCTCTACAAGATATTTTCGTATGTTTTACCATTTTTGAGATATAGAAGTTCAAATTGGGACAATTCACTGACTGTATCATCTATACTTATAAAAGAGTTCAGTAATGATGACTCACTGACTCACTGACTGACTGACTGATAATCAACGCCCAGACTAAACGGCTAAAGCTAGAATCTTGAAATTTTGGGTGAGGGTCACTCTTGGCCCGAAGGTGTCAGATAAGGCTGGATTTTTGGAAATTCGAACTAGAACTGTACTAAAAGTACTAAAAGGTACTAAATATGGTACCCTTTGTATTAGGCAAACGCGACGAACTAGAATTCTGAAATTTGGAATGAGGTTCACTGATGGAGAGTTAGAAAGGTGTACCAAAGGGTTTTTGGAAATTCGAACTATAAGTGTTAGAAAAGTACTAAAAGTTACTAAATTTAGTACTATATGGTATTACGTGAAAGGATAGAGCTAAAATCTTGAAATTTGGAATGAAAATCAAGCTTTAGAAGATTAGTTGATATAAGGAGGTGGTTTTGAAAATGTGTACTCATGTGTACGAATAGTACTAAATGGTACTAAATTTGGTACAATTTGAATTTAGGCGAACCGACAAAGTTGTAATTCTGAAATTTGGAATTACTGTTACTGTTGGAGTGTAGGTTTGAGATATGGGTAAGAATGGTACTAAATAGTACCAAATAAGGTACAACTTGGGTTTGGGGGAACGGTTGGAGCTGGAATTCTGAAATTTAAAATTAGGATTGCTGTCGGAATGTAGGATAGAGGTATTTTGGAAATTCGTACTTTTGGGTACGAAAAGTACTAAATGGTACCAAATTTGGTACAATATGAATTTAAGTGATCGGATAGACCTGGAATAGTGAAATTTGGAATTAAAATTACTATTGGAGTGTGGAATTGGGATACTTTTGAAAATTCGTACTTATGGCTACGAAAAGTACTAAATGGTACCAAATTTGGTACAATTTGGATTTGAGTGATCGGATACATTTGGAAACCTTAAATTCGATATTAAGATTACTATTGGAGTGTTGGATAGATGTAGGTTTGGAACTTAGGGTCTATGGAACAAAAAGTACTAAATGGTACTAAATTTGGTACAATTTGGATTACGGTGATCCGATGCAACTGTAATCCTGAAATTCGAAATTAAGATTACTGTTGGAGTGTTGGATAGAGGTAGGTTTGGAACTTCGGACCTATGGGAACAAAAAGTACTAAATGGTACTAAATTTGGTACAATTAGGATTATGGTGATCGGATGCAGCTGTAATCCTGAAATTTGGAATTAAGATTACTGTTGGCGTGTAGGATTGAGGTAGTTGTGGAAATTCGTAATCAAGGGAACGAATAGTATTAAATAGTACCAAAATTTGGTACAATTAGGATTTGGGTGAACGGATATAGCTGGAACCCCGAGATTTGGAATAAGGAGTACTGTTGGAGTGTAGGATTGAAAAAGTTTAGGAAATTTTTAGTTATGGGTAGGAAAAGTACTAAATCGTACTAAATTTGGTACAATTTTTATTTTAGTGATGGGATACATTTGAAATCGTGAGATTCGGAATTACGATTACTGTTGGAGTGTTGATAGAGGTAGGTTTAGAAATTCGTAATATGGATACGAATAGTACTAAATGGTACCAAATTTGGATTTGAGTTATCGGATGTATCTGGAATCCTGAAATTCGGAATTAAGCTTAGTGTTTGAACATAGCACTGAGGTAGTTTAGACAATTTGTACTTATGGATACGAAAAGTACTAAATGGTACCAAATCTGGAACAATTTGGATTTGGGTGAATGGATATAGCTGGAACCCCGAGATTTGGAATAAGGAATACTGTTGGAGTGTAGGATTGATAAAGTTTTTGAAATTTTTAGTTATGGGTACAAAAGTACTAAATGGTACCAAATTGGATTGAGGTAGCTGTGGAAATTCGTACTCATGGGTACGAATAGTACTAAATGGTACCAAATTTGGTACAGTTTGGATTTGGGTGAACGGATATAGGTGGAATCCTGAGATTTGGAATAAGGAGTACTGGAGTTGGAGTGTAGGATTGATAAAGTTTTGGAAATTTTTTGTTATGGGTAGGAAAAGTACTAAATTTGGTACAATTTGGATTTCAGTGATAGGATACATTTGGAATCGTGAAATTCGGAATTAAAATTGACGTTGGAGTGTTGATAGATGTAGGTTTAGAAATTCGCACTTTGGATACGAATAGTACTAAATGGTACAGAATTTGGATTTGAGTGATCGGATATATCTGGAATCCTGAAATTCGGAATTAAGCTTATTGTTTGAACATAGTACTAAGGTAGTTTTGAAAATTTGTACTTATGGGTACGAAAAGTTCTAAATGGTACTAAATTTGGTACAATTTGGATTTGTATGAACCGATAGAGCTGGAATCCTGAAATGTGGAATTAAGGTTACTGTTAAAGTGAAGGATTGAGGTAGTTTTCGAAAACCTTACTTATGGGTACGAAGAGTACGAAATGGTACAATTTGGAATTGGATGAACGGATACACCTGGAATCTTGAGATTTGGAATTACGATTACTGTTTTTATTTTGTATTCAAGTCAGTGTAGGATTGATATATGTTGTCGAAAAACGTGCCATGAGTATACGAAAAGTACTAAATTGTACTCAATTTGTTGGGTGTAGGGATTGTGCTGGAATCTGTATGTTTTGGAGTTAGGCTGAGTATTGCTATTCAACGTTTGTCTCGCTGTTTATGTGTAAGGGTGAGATAGGGCTCATCCTTTTGAAAATCGAATTAAAAAGAGACGAACAGTACTAAAATAAAAATTGATCAAAATTCGCCATTTTCATATTATATATTGTTTATTCGTTGTTATATCCTTTCCGCATACGAAGTAGCGGGTACTTTGCTAGTCTCCTTATAAAACAATGTCACGACTGCAATTTCCGAACTTAAACTTATGTATCTAAAAAATGGTACAACCTAGGAAAAAATTGCGAAAGGCAATCTTGTAAAGAATTTCCACAGCTATAAGATTTTTATACCCTCCACCATAATATGGAGGGTATAATTAAATTTGTCATTCCGTTTGTAAAACATCGAAATATTCATCAGAGACACTATAAAGTATATGTATTCTTGATCAGGGTAAAATTCTAAGTATATAACCATGTCCGTCTGTCCGTCCGTCCGCCCGTCTGTTGAAATCAAGATACAGCTCGCAGTTTTTAAGATAAAGCTTTGTAATTTGGTATAGAAGTTTCTATTACTCCTAGGATGTTTGGTATTGCAAATGGGCTATATCGGTCCACGTTTCGTTCGACCACACTTTGGGTATCGTAATATTTCTTCGAATATTAGATGAAAATCGCATGTGGTGCTTATAGGTCAAAAGTTCGAAAATATTCGCTAAAATGGTTCGCGCGATATCTCACACACCTAGCAACCTACTTGGTCCAAACTTTGGATCTATAAATATTGTCGAAACTTAGTTCATGTTAAAATTTGGGCCCCATCTGTCCAATCCTTGGGGTACCACTCACACAAATGTTCAACATTTTTGTTTGGTTAACGGTCTGTTCGAGCATCCTTTGGACATTTTTACCGAAGGTTTTCCTAGCGGTTCTATTTACATCGATATTATTTTTTCGTAGGATAGTATGGTAAAAAAGCCCTATCTATCGATATCTCCGCAAATTTTTCAGCTTTAATCCTATCCATATTTTTGTCGGTTCATACGCCCAAAATTTTGAAAACCTTAATACATAAGTTTTTTTTGGGCAAAAACCTGTTTTAATACACACAGGCTGAGGATATATCTCTGTCGGCAAAGCCGACTGATACTTTTTTAATTGTTTTAAATATTTGTTGGTATAACTCTCATAGGGCGGTACCCCCCCGCTTTATGTAATTTTAATGATTTCAGCCGCATTAAACAACTGGAATGACTGAAATTTGGCATTTGGTCTTCGTTGGTGGTATAAAATATTCCGACATGGTTTTGTCGGCCCACTTTAATATAAATTAAAATAACTTATGGGTTACAAAACTATTTAATTTATACCATTACGGTATATCAAAAATACAAAAGACTCCTTAATAATATATTTAACGAATTCACAAATCTATCGCAATTTTACAGCTAAAAAAGGTAATCGTTAACATTGTAAAAAATATAAATTATAAATGTACCGTTATTCCGTTCTGATTAACTATTTCTAATTATTATATATGGCGTTGAGTACAGTCAACACTCTAGTTCAATACTGTACTAACGTTTCAAAGTTTCCTTCAAGTCCATTTTTTGTTTTTCTACACGCTAGATCGGTATTTTTCCCACTGTGCAATGGCATGGTTTCCAATACCAATTACTGCAATACGTCTCTGATTCATATGAATTTAATAATCACGATAAACAGTTACAAATCTTGACATACTTTTAGGATTAAAAAAATCACAATATTTTGGTTTTATATGTCCGTTTGGTTGAATATATGTATGTGATGTAAATACGCCCATGAATGGTTCTTTATTTTCATTCAATAAAATCTTTTACTTCTAATTTGAAAGTTTAATTAGATGTCGATTTTACCATTTAAAGCATTTAAAGGAAGATATTAGTTTGCGGCTTCATAATAAATAAGCCAATAGGTACATTGTGCGTTCAGGGGGCCATTGCTAACGAAAGACTGAAGACACAAGGTTTACGAGACTATTTCTAACGAAAGACTCAAGACACAAGGTTTACGAGACTATTTCTAACGAAAGACACAAGACACAAGCGCGTTTTGTTTTTTAGGGAGAAAAGGTGGCATGTTGCCTTACAAATCTAAATTAGCATTAATTTTTTATTCAAATATAAAACAAAACTACAAAAAGTATGGTTTCGAAGAAATCCAAAAGTGTATTAATCTCGTACAAATCATTAAATAATACATATAATATGATATAAATCACAGCATAATTTTAGGATCAAACCATCAGCAGTTGTTGAACAAAATCTTAAATAACGTTCAATAACGTTCATTTTACTAAGTTTGTATAAAGTAAACTTTTCTGATAAATTTTTTAACAACATGCTATGAAATTTTGTAAACTTAGATATTTTGTTTAAATTTTTATAGAGATTTTAAGAGTCTGCCAATGTGGGTCTGGCTGTCAACGGCGATAAGACGAAGTTTATGCTATCAACACGCAAGTCGTCCAGTAGACTCGGACCAACTGAGGATGTTGATAATTATAAATTTGAGATAGTAAATGACTTTATCTACCTCGGCACCGCCATAAATAAAACCAACAATATAAGCCTTGAAATAAAGAGAAGAATAATATTGGCCAACAGATGCTACTTTGGTCTAAATAAATAGTTTAAAAGCAAAACCACCTCTCGTCAAACAAAACTTACACTTTACCGGACACTGATACTACCCGTTCTTATGTATGGATCTGAAGCATGGGTACTTGCGAAAGCAGATGAGGCAGAACTTGGTGTGTTTGAGAGAAAAATTCTTCGAAAGATTTATGGACCAATATGCGTTGAAGGTGAATACCGAAATCGTATGAACCACGAGCTATACCAGCCGACTGACATTTATATAGCAAAACGTTTCGAACTACAACGATTGCGTTGGCTTGGCCATGTCAGCAGGATGGATAAAGATGCCCCCGCCAAAAAGGCATTTGAATACGAGCCACTCGACGGTATACGCCGCAAGGGAAGGCCAAAACTCCGATGGAAAGACCAAGTTAAAGAAGATATCACAAAACATGGCGTCCAAAATTGGAGAAGTAAGGCAAAAGATCGGTGCGTTTGGAAATCTATTCTTAGTTCGGCTTATGGAACAAGACGTTCTGTTTAGTATAAAAGCCATCTAAGTAAGTAAGTAAGTTGACATTTTTACAGTGTTTTATTTACCTTGCTTGAGTCCGTTTAGTTCAAATCTGGTAACTCATTTTTAACACAGTTGCAGTTGACCATTCGGACTAAAACTTTGCACACTTTTCAGATTTGGATGACAATACATGAATATGAAACCAAATCCAATATGGGTCCATTTTTTCCTATAGCCATATAACGGTACCACCCGATTTAGTTAAAATCTAGTAACTCATTTTTAACGCAGTTGCAGTTGACCAATCAAACTGAAACTTTGCACAGTTTTCAGATTTGGATGATAATACATGAATATAGGCCCATTTTTTCCTACAGCCCCCATATAGCGGTACCACCCGATTTTAGGTATTTTGAGGATTTTATCTTCATGTTTGCCCGAATTAGCTGTCATTTTGCATTTGTGATTTCCAATGATACAGACATTTACCCACCAAAAATTGTGAACATAGGTCCAGGTTTTGGTATAGTCACCTTATGGCGGTACCACCCGATTTCAAGTATTATGAGAATTTTATCTTAATTTTTAAGCCGAATTGGCTGTAACTTGGTAATGGTACCCCCCATTGGTACAGAAACTTCCTCACTAAAAATGTTGGACATAGGTCCATTTTTTCCTACGGCCCCCATATAGCGGTACCACCCGATTTTAGGTACTTTCTCATTATTTTAACACGGGCATGTGATAGGGAGTAAGTACTTATTTTTTGGCCATTAAAAAGTAGATAAATAAGTAGTTACTCCCTGGTTACTTCAAGTCGTAAGTACTTTTTTATTTACTTTTAAGTGCCAAAAAATAAGTACTTACTCCCTATGACATTCGGAAAAGTGCAGCTTAGGGCCACCTCTCGAATCACTGTCATTTTTGTTTTAGCAACTTGTATTCACTGCCCTCCATACGACGGTACAAGTTTCATTAGGGGCAAGTCCATACTTCCAGAGAAAATAGCCCGACAGTTGTAAAAAACCCATATGACACCGTGTGAGGTGGTTGGAGCGCAAGATAACACTAGAACGGATCTGCCGATTCGGTCCAAAATTTGGCCTTAGTAATATTTTGTCCAAACATAGTCTAAGTTCGAAGATGGGCCATATCGGTCCACTCCTTCAGGTACCTCCCCCACAAAAGTTCAAAAATGTTCGTAAAATTTGTTCATACGGGAACTCTTAAAGGGAGAGGCCGAATTGATAAATACATCAGGTTCAATTATGGACTATATTTGTCCAATCCATCCGGTACCTCCCACACAAAATTTCGGATAAGTTCACTTTAAGACCTGCTATCGAATCACTTTGATTTTTGTTGAATCAACTTGCATTCGCTGCCTCAATTACGATGGTAAACGTTTTTTCAGGGGCATGTCCATACTTCTTGAGTAAACATCCCGAAGTGTGTAAACCCATTCCTTTTAGTATCTCCTCCGCAAAACTTTTGATCCCTAATCCTAATGAAGATTTTGGTCGGTTCAAATTCCCAAAATTTATAAAACCCCCAAATACGTACGTTTTTGGAAAAAAATTATTTCAATATATACAGGCTGAGGGTATATCTCCTACGGCAAAGCCGACTGATACTTTTTTACTTGTTTTTTATTTATTTATTTTTTACAAATATTTAATTAAAACAACTTTTATTTATTAAGCGAAAAATTTTGCCATTTTTACCAAAGAGTAAGAGAAACCTCTTTGCACGGCGTTATTGATACTTGCCCTATAAGAATATGAACGGTTGCACCATTCCGAACGTAGTTCAGCCAAAACTACTCTGGTTTGTCTTGGCAGCTGACGATTCTCAGCTGCGATAGATGGGTCATGTTCTCCGATGACCGCATTCACACGATAGTTGTTTATGGCACCAGCGGCTTCATTCTTGTGAATGCTATTTAAAACTACTTAATAGACTTGTTGATATAGGGGCTCTCTTGCGCAACATTAGTCATCTTTTTCTAGATGATGAAGATCTCTCCTGACATGCCTGGGTGGGGGTCCTATCCACCATATGGTGATTAGAATGGTTCTCGCGGTAACACCCGAGCAAGTACTGCAACGAAAGCATGCCATTGTGTTTCTATTCCGAAAAAAAATCTTTGTCTCCTCATTTGCATAGTCCACTAAAGACATAAGGAGGCAATCTGTCGCAGTTCTCAGTGCGCCATCTGAAAAGTTTGAATATTTTTCATCGTGTTGCATTTATCGCCGATAGTTTATTTATCGCCGATAGTTGTGGCATGCGCGGACGACATTAACCTGCTGGCGAATGTGACCCCTAGAATTTTCTGTGGTCGGAATTCTGCTACCATCGACCATGACATTCAACTCTGTTCTCACTTCTGCCGTCCAAGTGGCGAGTGGCCGTAGAGTTAGTGACGGATATTCCTCGCGTGGAAAAAGGTAGGAGTTCAGTCTTGTACAAACGGCATCGGGGAAGGTATATGACGCCAAAATCGTAAAAGCATCCGCATATGTTACAATTTCAACTTCGTCAACGTCGTTATACAGGAGAGGTATAGATTAAACTGTTGCGGAGATTCCACCAAGAATTGGGGAATTCCCTGTATCACTCCACGGGGCTTGGACTTCTTGTTCCTGAATTCCACGTACGACTGGCGTCCGCACATATAATTGATTATCCAACGTTTCAAACTTGGGTGGAGGGTTATCTGCTCGATGTCCTCAAACTGTGTGCAGTTCTTGACAGTACCAAAGGCTTTTGATAAGTTAAGCACCACCTTCACTGTTCTATCACCCGACTTGTTATGTCTGAGTCTTCGACTAATATGAACTTATGCTGATGATCGACAACTGAATAGATATTTCTGACGCTGGGGTAGACTATAGCCACAAGGGTCTTTGCTACGGGTGACAAAAGCAAAAAAGGTTTGTACGATTCACCTTTGCTGGCATCGTTGCCTGGCTTTAGTAGCGGTACCACCTTAGCCCTGTACAGATTCACAAATTTGTGTCGAAGTCCAGAGGAATTGAGTGGGAGGAATTATGTGCATGTCAGCTGATAGCGAAACAACATATTGTGTAAGATACACGGTGTGTGATTGCTATTGAGTAGGCTTTTTACGACATTGCCAAAACTGCTGACACGCTGTGGATACTTACTTACTTAGCTGGCCCATTACAGAACATTTGTTCAATAGGCCGAACTAAGAAAAGATCTCCAATTATCTCTGTTTAGTGCTTCGCTTTCTGGAATACCGCGCCTTGTCATCTCTTCATCCACTTGTTTGTGCCTTCTATTCTTTGGCCTGCCAATCCTGCGTCCACCGCCATGTGGCCCGAATTTAGGGGGTTCACCGACATTATCTTGTAGGCGATAGGGAGAAGACTTATGTCCCTATAGTTGGAGGATAAAGTCTTATCTCCTCTCTTATGGACGGGACAGAGGATGCTCAGGTTCCAATCGTCGGGTACGCGTTCTTCCTGCCAGATGGAGCTACTTGCTGATGCATACACCTTATCAGCCTGTCGTTTTAAACAGCTCGGCTGTTATGCAATTAGCTCCTGCTGCCTTATTATTCTTCAGCCGGTTTATTGCTGTCTTTACCTCATTTTGGTCGGGTGGTAATACCATCTTCTGTGATTGGATCTGTGGTATCTCCGTCGACTTCGCTACTATTGGATACCTACAGTTTGGAAAAATACTGTTTCCATATCCTCAGCACACTATCTGTATCAGTTACCAGATTACATTGCTGGTCTCTACAGGAGGATGTGCCAGTTCCAAAGCCACCAGTTTGATGTTTCACTCTTTGGTAGAATTTTCGGACTTCATTCTGTCTCCTGCACATATCGATTGGTTCACACTCCCGCTTTTCCATCTTTCTCTTTTTCCTGCGGAAAAGACGTTTCTTTTCTCTTCTTTTCTCCCGATACCTCCCTCGTGCGCTACGCATTGCTACTGATTGTAAAGTATCACTATATGCCGCATTTTTCTCTTCGCAGTACTGATTTTGCGGCTGTTGGCATGGAGTGGGCAATGTTTTGCCATTGTCCTGATATGTTATCGGGCGAGAAGTGCTTTGATTAAGCAGTTGTGCCCGTTGAGTGGAGTATGCTGTGGATATCTGTTGTGATTGCAGCTTACCGATGTCCAACTTCCGTGTTGTATCTGTTCGCACTTTGTTTGCTACGTTTAATCTGGTACGTACCTTTGCTGCAACAAGGTAGTGGTCCGAATCAATGTTTGCGCCTCGGAACGATCGTACATCCAACACGGTCTTTCATCTATCACAACGTGATCAATTTGATTTCTTGTTCTTTAATCTGGCAACAGCCAGGTGTCCTTATGAATATCGAGATGCTTAAATCTGGCACTGCTAACTACCATGTTTCTTGCAGCTGCAAAGTCTATCAGCCTCATACCATTGTCAGATGTTTCACTGTGGAGACTGAATTTACCGACTGTTGGGCCAAAAACAATATTAGAGGGGTTTGTTATTCTTTTATTTCGTTTTTTCATAGTAGGCTGTTTTTTCTAAGGGAGGGTTACTAACCCCACGCCCAAACCCAAGTTTTTAACGTTCTTATGGGTGATCGCGCGGCACATTTTACCTCGCTACCTTTAACGGGTGTTAAAGGCAGTCCCCAGGTGACACCACGGGGAGGTCAGTGTCCCCTTGAGATGAAAGAGGGACCAAGATGAATCCTGGGCTTTGCAATGTTAAAGCCGGTCAGGACCGTTCCTTGGTATCTTCCATCCTCTACGTCCACACGCTGTGGATAACATTGACATATTATGACGCGCTGTAGTTGTGCAATATTACAAGTCCAGATCAGAGCTTCGATGTACCAAATCCGGACTCCTATTGCATATCACTAATGTTTGTGTTCTCCGGAACAGACATTCTGAAATATGATAAAGAAGACGAACACATGTTCATTGACTAGGTTGGCAGCTGCTTTCCGAATTGGGATCGTGCTTGTTTCTGGGTAAATTCGGTTTTGAAAAATTACCGTCTCACAGTGGTTCAGATTCGTTTTTTTCCTGGTCAAAACTCTGTAATGAATATTCACATATTTCGATGAGGCACATTTTATACCATCAGCATTTATGCTAACGAGGGTATGTATATACACTTTCAGACGGGCAAAATGTGCCTCATCGAAATAATGGTTTTAGACACCAAGTATGTTTGGACGAAATCCGTTTGAGACAATTTGGAGTCGATTTAGTCATGTCCGTCTGTCTGTCTGTCTAGCTGACTGTTACACACGATACCTCTCGAACGGGTAGAACAATTCGAACCAAATTGTGCATTTCGTAATATTTTGCCCAAACTTAGTTTAAGTTCGAAGATGAGCCATATCAGCCCACTTCCTCGGGTACTTCCCCCACAACAGCAGAATTTTTTTTTCGAAAAAATTATGCTCACGATAACTCTCAAAAAAACTAACCGATTTGGTCCATACTTTGCACATCGTAAAATTTCTACCAGACATATACAAAGTTCGGATATGGACTATATCGGTCCACTCCTTCGGGTACCTCCCACAAAACATTTAGGAAAAGTGCAGAGAGGAGGTCTACTCTCGAATTCTTTTGATTTTTCTTGTAACAACTTGTTTTCGCTGCCACCATTACGACGGTGCAACTTTTTTCAGGGCAAGTCCATACTACCCGAAAAAATGGTCTAAAAGCTGTAAAACCCGCTGCGGCACCATGTGTTGTGGATGAAGGGCGTGGTAACTCTCGAACGGACAAACCGATTCGATCCGACATTGGATAATATATTGCCCAAAGTTAAATCAAGTTCTACGATGGGCCTTATCGGTCCACTCCTTTGGGTAGCTCCCCGCGCAACAGTTCAAAACTTTTCGCTAAAATGCTGAGCACGAATACTCTCAATGGCAGTGCAAGTTGGTCCATTGTAATATTTCTACGATACATAGCTGAAGTTAGAGCTATATCGCAAAAGTGCAGGTTAGGATCTCTCCTCGAATCGTTTTGGTTTTTCTTATAACAGGTTGCACACAAGGCGCCTACCACAATGGTACACGTTTTTTCAGTGGCAAGTTCATACTTCTTGAAAAAATTAACCGAAAACTGTAAAAAAAACCCTTACGGCAAGCATTTGTAGTGGCTGGTGCGCATGACTGCGTTGGCTTTGTATATCGTAATATTTCTCCGAATATTAAATATTCGAGTTAAATGGACTGAAACTTTTGTGTGAAATTGATAAAAATTTCAATAACGTAGCGGTTAAACAACGGAAGTAGTAGTACTACATAAGTGGGTTTCATTACATTTTAGTTTGTGTGAACTAAATTTTCCTTTCCTGCTACAAAAATGTCTTTGTCATGCTAGATAACTTTTTAGTTTTGGTCATAAGTATTATACATTACATCTCTGATATTTGATAATTAAATTATCACAATCATTGAAAAGAAGTTCCGTGGAGAGCGATTGCCCAGGGATAGTGGTATAGGGTATCCCATGGTCGGCTCCGTCCGACTATAGACTTTTCTTACTTGTTTTATATTTGGCTGCTGGTACTGATTGAAGGCTTTGCTGGTCTTCTTGATTAGCATTTTACATGCAATTAATAGATCAAATAGAAGCATAGGTATTTGTCATTAAAATAATAAATTCAAAATATTTTAATATTTTATCTAATTTTGCAATAACTCTAATATTTTACTATCAATGCAGCATTTTGTATTAATTTAAAGCTCAGATGGTTTAGATTTATTATCAAGTTTTCTTTTTGGAACATGTTCAAAAGAAGCAGAACTATCCGATACGGAAATAGAATTCCATAAATTGGAAATTGGTATATCCCAGCGTCTTTTTAAACATCACAATCATCTCACCAATTTTGGTAACGCAATTGGGAACATTTTAATGCTTAGAATATCTTCATTGTTGAAACGTCTCCAACCAAAGCTGATATACACGTCAATATAATTCAAATAAAAAATGGGAAAGTGGGATGTGCACCAACCTATTTTGCATAATAATAAAGGTGATATTTTCCTTATCCATTGACGGGCTTTCCTTTTGGAATACACCTACAAAAAGCGGAGATATTCGCATAAGAATAAAACTTTGAATTTTTGTCGAAATAAGTTGTTTACCCATTCCGACTCTTGAATATTATCTGACCATCACCAAAATCAATAGGCTTCTCCCCCTATGGGACCTCTATTACCCCCCAAATTTCGTGACGAGCCTATCAAAATTGCGACCTGTAGCGTGAGATATTCGAATATGAATAAAACGTTGTATGTTCACCACATAAGTTTTCTGCTCATTCCGTCCCCTGAATATTATCCGACCATCATCAGAATCACAAGGTTTCTTCCTCTATGGGACCCCCAATGACGATCCGATCAAAATTGCAACCTGTAGCGTGATTTAAAAAAAAATTAAACAAGTAAGAACGTCGTTAAGATCGAACGGGCCGAACTTGCTATACCCTCCACCTCGAATGTATGGAAGTAAAATGGAACAATTAGTTACCTTTCGTTTACGAAGAAGACTAAATACCAAACTTCAGCAATTTCGGTAAAACAACCTTCAAAATATCGAAAGTCGGGAGGTACCGTTCTATGGGAGCTGTATCAAAACATCGATCTATACCTACACATTTCTGGCCGAAAGTTTTTAGACTCAAAGAAGACTAAATACCAAGTTTCCTATATTTCGGTAAGATAATGTGGCCAAAAACCTTCAAAATACCGAAAATTAAGAGGTACGCTTCTATAGGGACATAGGAAGACGTATACCTATACTGATAATTCTCCTCTGGAATATTTTATAACCCCATGGAAGACTAAATAACATATTTTAGTCTTTCGGTGGGATATTGCCGTCACAATATTCAGAAATACGAAAATTGAGAAGAACCGTTCTATAGTGCCTGTATATAAGCGTGGGCCTATACCGACAAATTTCAGCCATTTCGGTGGGCTATTGTGGCCACAATCTTCAAAATACCAAAAATCGGAGGTACCGTTCTATGTGGGCTATAAGCAGTCGTGTGGACCTGGTACCGACAAATTTATGGGGGAAAGTTTTATATCACCAACGAAGACTAAGTACCAAATTTCAGCTAAATACCAAATATTGAGGTCATAACCTTCAAAATACCCAAAATCGAAAGGTACCGTTCTATGGGGGCTATATTAAGGCGTGGAAATATACCGACAAATTTCATATGGAAAGTTTCATACCCCCAAAGAAGACTAAATACCAAATTTTAGCCATTTCGGTGTGATAATGATGCTAAAACCTTCAAAATACCGAAAATTGGGAGGTACCGCTCTATGGGGGCTATATTAAGGCATGGGTCTGTACCGACAAATTTGTGGAGGAAAGTTTTATACTCCCAACGAATACTAAATACCAAATTTCAGCCATTTCGGTGGATTATTGTGGCCACAACCTTCAAAATACCAAAAATCCGGATGTACCGTTCTATAGCGGCTATATGAAGGCCTGGACCTATATCGACAAATTTCTGAAGGAAAGTTTTATACACCCAACAAAGACTCAGTTCCAAATTTCAGCCATTTCGGAGTAATAATGAGGCTAAAACTTTAAAAATATCGAAAATCGGGTGGTAGCGTTCTATGGGGGCTATATCAAAACGTGGACCGATATAGCCCATTTGCAAACCAAACATCCTAGGAGTAATAGAAACTTCTATACCAAATTACAAGGCTCTATCTTAAAAATTGCGAGTCATATCATGATTTCAACAGACGGACGGACAGACGGACATGGTTATATCGACTTAGAATTTTACTCTGATCAAGAATATATACATATACTTTATTGGGTCTATTTCGATGTGTTACAAACGGAATGACAAATTTAATTATACCCTCCATATAATGATGGAGGGTTTAAAAATGTGGCATATTACCGACTATTGCGATATCTCCGTTATTTGGCCACCTACTCCAACCTCTTTTGTATCATTGAAAGGACGAAATTTTCTATTTTTATACCCTCAGCCTTTAGGCTATGAAGGGTATATACACTTTCATACGGGCAAAATGTGCCTCATCGAAATAATGGTTTTAGACCCCAAGTATGTTTGGACGAAATGTGTTTCAGACAATTTGGAGTCGATTGAGCAATGTCCGTCCGTCTGTCTGGCTGGCTGCAGAGCACGATAACTCTCGAAGGGATGAACCGATTCGGTTCAAATGTTGGCTTTCGTAATATTTTGCTCAAACTTAGTTTAAGTTCGAAGATGGGCTATATCGGTACACTCCTTCCGGTACCCCCACACAAAAGTTCGAAAATGTTTCGAACATTTGTGCGCACGATAACTTTTAAAGGGAGTAACCGCTTTGGTCCATACTTTGCACATCGTGAAACTTGTACCAGACTTAGATAAGGTTTCAATATGGACTCAATCGGTCCACTCCTTCGGGTACCTCCCACACAAAATTTCAGAAAAGTTCAGTTTAGGGCCATCTCTCGAATCGCTTTGATTTTTGTTTTAGCAACTTGTATTCACGGCCCCCCATACGGCGGTAAAAGTTTCATCAGGGGCAAAACCCTACTTCCTGAGAAAATAGCCTGAAAGGTTCAAAAAACCCCTATGACACCGTGTGTAGTGGTTGGAGCGCAAGATAACTCTCGAACGGATATGCCGATTCGATCCGAAATTTGGCCTTCATAATATTTTGTCCAAACTTAGTTTAACTTTTAAAATGGCCCATATCGGTCCTCTCCTTAGGATACCTCCCCCACAAAATTCAACATTTGTGTCCAAGTGTAGTTTAGGGTCTGTTCGGAGATCCTTTGGAAATTTATACCGATGATGTACAGCCATATTATGTTTTCCGTGGACAAGTCCATGCTTCCTGGCATACTGGTCCAACAGGTGTATGATAACCTACTGAAATTACTAGTGGGCGCGATATCTATCAAAAAGATATGGCTCTTAAAATAAGATCCACTTCCGTAATGTTCTATGTCGGTTCATTCCCTTTAATCCTAATCCACGTTTATATCGGCAACTGTCCAAAAAGACCCACAAATTTCAGAAAAGACCCTAAATACATTCGATCTGTCCGTAGATGAAAGTTCCAATTCAAATATGCTGAGGGTATATCTCTGTCGGCAAAGCCGACTGTTACTTTTTTACTTGTCATAGCCAGGCTTTGCTTTTGGAAAGTCCGCAAACCAAAGCTCTGATATTCATCATTATAATGACTATTGCGATATCTTCGTGTTTGATCACGTACGACAACCTACTTTACATCGTTAGAAACGTGATATTTTCTACTTTCATTGCCAGGTTTAGCTTTTGGTATACCCCTTATAGAAGCTGAGATATTCGCTCTGGAAAAAAATGTTGACTTTTTCTCCATATAAGTTTTTGCCCATTCCAACCCCTAAATATTATCCGACCAATCAATAGGCTTCTTCCCTTCTGGGACCCTTATCAACACCCAAAATATGGTGACGATCCGATCCGACAGACGGACTGACGGACACACATAGCCAGATCGACATTCATTTTTGTATATATAAGTATGGGTCTACGACCATTATTTCGATGCGTTACAAGCCTTTTGGCCAAAACCAACTTATAATACCCTCCCCACATAGTGGTGTAGGGTATAACAATGAACCCAATATCTGTTATAGTTTTCGAGAAATAGCAATTTCTTTCTACAGGAATGTGCCAAAATGACGTATTATCCACACTTTCCAATATTTTGACTTAATTTTTGGATTTACTTAGTTTCAATATGATTACTATCGAATCCCATATAGAAATTAAAAATCGGTGAAGGCAACAAATTGAGGTTTTGGATAGGAAAATCGATTTCTGAACCACTGTGAGTCGTGGTGTTGTCATGTTTATATACGATGTATACAATAATTACACTTGTTCCCTTGTCGGAATACCCCACCTTAGCAAATCTGGCAAAATCGACTGCATTGAGGCTATGACAAAACAATAAATAGTCATTATGTCGATAATGATACACGCTCTTTTATGTTTCTTTCGTCAAGACGTTTTGAAAGTCCCATTAATAACAATTAAAACAATCATACAAAAAATATTCAAATTTGGTTAGTGTATATATGCATACATACGTACATATGTTGATGACTATAAAAAACATAAAAATAACAAAAAACTACTTATAAAATAAAGGAAATCAATTAACTAAAACAAAACCCCCCATCAAACAATTTTCTGTTTAACCTGATAAACTTTTAAGAGAACCTGGAGATAGTTTACGATTTTTAGTGGGCCTACGTCTGCGACCACCTACGCCGACAGCTATTAAATCTGTATTTTTACCATCTAATTTGGATTGGGGACTATTGGGGGTACCGACCACTAAAACATCTTCGCCTCGTGAGGTACCATCGTTTAGTTCATAGCTGTAAAATTAAACTTTAATAAAAATTTGGAAAAAAGTTCTAATTACATAGACTTACCTGAAACGATAACCCTGCACAGTGGGCACATATTCAAAATCCCTTATGGCATCATTGCGATAAATCACTGGTCCTTGTATATAATCACTATTTCGACCTTGTGATTTACTATACAAATACCCAGGGTGGCCATAGCTCAAACAGGGGAAGAGGATAAAAAGCACAAACTGTAAAAAATAACTAAAGAATATCACTTGAAACTCATTTCAGAGTTCGAAATTTTTTTCATAACACTCACCAGAAATCGATAATGCAACCTTTTCGCCATTATTTTCTTGAATCTCTTACTTTTGGGGATTTTTTAATTGTAATCGAATTATTTTAATTTGAATCACTTTAAAACTGCTTTTAATTTAAAAGCAGATATACGCTCATCCACATTGTTCAAAATGAATAGATTTATTATTTATTGACTGCAATCTTGTTTCGTCTTAAACCACAAACAAAACAATCGGTAACTAATATGTCCGCTCCGAGCCAATAAAATTCGGCAATTAATGCATGTATCTTCTTCTACGAATAAGACTAGACGACTCTTCGTTGCTGCAGAGTACCACTTTTCTATAACCAGACTTGTTGAGAGGAGAGTTATCAGCAAGCGTGTCAGATATGATTAACCAGTATTGCCTTCTATGTTTCTTTTTTTTCAATAAATGCAAATGTGGTCGATTTTAAATGACCAAAGTAACAAGTAAGAAAGTATCAGTCAACTGCGCCGACATAGATATACTCTCAGCCTTGGACCTAAAGAAGAGAATAAGTCGATCAATAAGTCGATGATTGCGTTCGCCGTATGGCACGTAGCGCCATCCTGTTGAAACCACATGTCCTCCGGATCAATGTCATCCATATTTTCAAACAAAAAATCATTGATCATGGTGCGATAACGATCTCCATTGACCGTAACGCGAGCTCCGACCTCATTTTTGAAGAAATAAGGTCCGATGATGCCACCAGCGTGAAAACCGCACCATACGGTGCATTTTTCTGGATGTAATGGAGTCTGTAGGGTCTCTTGTGGATTGGTCTCACTCCATATGCGGCAATTTTGCTTATTAACAAACCAGTTAAGCCAAAAAAGCGCCTCATCGCTGAACGCCATACAAATGACGAAGTCGTCTATAAGTTGCGCGAATCGACGACTGATTTTCAAAGTAAATTTGGATAATTTCGTAGCGTTGTTCAAGCGTGAGTCTATTCATGATGATTTGTCAGAGTATACTGAAACAAATAAAAAAAAAGTTTCATCAAAATTAAATTTTTTGTGTTACTTTTTACAATTTAAAGTTCTTTCTATCTAGCTTAAAAACCACCCTTTACTACCCAGTTAAGTTGGTACCGACAGGCTTTTTTGGAGATTTTCGGCCATTATCTCAGGTAGTAAGGACTTGCCCCCGAAAAATGGCGTCGTCGTAACAGGGCCTGCAAGAAGAACTTTTTGGAAAGTTTGGAGATGAGCCGTTTAGCTGCACTTTTCCCATATTTTGTGTGCAAAGTACCCTAAGGACGGGACGGATATAGTCACTATTCCAACCTGATACATGATTAGATAAAATAATATGATGTCCAAAGTTTGGACCAAATAGAAACTCCGTGCGAGAGTTATCTTGCGGATTTACCATTAGACCATTATTTCAAGAAGTATGGACTTGTCCCCGAAAGAATTGTAGCCTTGTAAAGGGGACAGCAAGGACAACCTACTGAAAAAATGTCAAAATGAAACGATAGGAGTTCTTAAATTTCACTTGTTCTGAATTTTGTGTGGGAAGTTCCCGAAGGAGTGAACCGTTATAGTCCATATTCGAACCCGATCTATGCCTGGGGTAAATATTAACATATGGAAAATTATGTCCAATTCGGTAACTTCCTTCGAGAGCGCACCATTTTAGCGAAAACTTTTGAGCTTTTGTGGGGGAGGTAACAGAAGGAGTGGACCGATATGGCCCATCTTTGAACTTAAACTAAGTTTGGAAAAAATATTTGGAATGACAAATTTTCGACCCGATCGGTTGTTTCGTTCGACAGTTATTGTGCGCACCAGACAGACAAACGGACGAACATTGCTCAATCGACTCCAAATTGTCTGAAACAGGTTTCGTCCAAACATACTTGAGATCTAAATCCACCCAACAAAACCTTTTAAATGGCAACACTATTTCTTAATAACTATCGCAGCATTCGGCCAACAGTAGTTGCCTCCAGTTATTGTTTGAAATACATACATTGTCCACATTGTTTTTATGTGTTTTATGCAAAGTTGACTATTAACGAATGACTTTTTCTGACACTAATTTCAAAGACCTTTGAATTATGTTGTGTGCGTTGTGAGATAACCGCAATCTCATTATGAGATTCGTCCGTTGGGAAAAAAAGGTCTGCTGAATTTTAATGAGTTTATTGAAATGAAATTTATTTTAATTGTTATATTTCGTGCCAGAAATGTTTTACAGATCATATAAAATTAATGAACTTTCGTTATTTCCGTTTTCAATAAAAATTTGTTCACACTTAAGTATATTTGTTTAGATGATGGTAGTATCATAAAATACACTGTGAGAAAACGTTGGGTTCTATGTGCAAAAATAAAAATAAAATGGCTTTTGACGGAATCTACTGAATTTCGATAATTGTTAATCCGGGAATAAAAAAATGCTGAAGGGAGTTACTTCAGTGTATTAATAAGGAAATAACAAAGGTTGATCTGGGGATTAATGGGGATTAATAACTATGATTATTAAAAATGGTAAATTCGGAGAATAAGGAATTTTATGTCCTAAGCGGCACCACCTAAAATAATTGATAAGCTTGATAACATATTAGGTTTAACAAACCCGTGTAGACTAGGGTTATGACTTTTTGACATTTTTTCTCAAAAACGATTTCCTGTAGTTAGAGTGAATGAAATTTGGCATATTAATGCCTAAAATAACATTCATTCCATTTTATTATGAACAACTAAGAAAAACGTTAAGTTCGGCCAGGCCAAACTTTTTAAACCAAAAATACCGAAAATTGGGAAATATCGTCCTATGGGCGCTATATGAGGGCGTGGACTCATACCCACAAATTTCAGGTGGAAAGTTGTAAATCCTTAACAAAAACTAAAATTCCAGTAATTTTGGTGGGATATTGAGGTCACAACATTCAAAATACCGAAAATAGGGAATTACCGTTCTATGGGGGCTATACTAAAGCGTGGACCTGTACCGACAAGTATCCGGTGGAATGTTGTATACCCCCAACGAAGACTAAATACCAAATATCAGACATTTCTGAGGAATATTGAGGCCACAACTTTCAAAATACCGAAAATCGGGAGGTAAGTTCTATGGGGGCTATATGAAGGCGTGGGCCTATACCTACACATTTTTGGGGGAAAGTTTTATACCACCAATGAAGACTAAATACCAAATTTCGGCCATTTCGATGTGATAATGATGCTAAAACCTTCAAAATACCGAAAATCGCGAGATATCGTTCTATGGCGTGGACCTATACCAACAAATTTCATATGGAACGTTTAATACCCCAAATGAAGACCAAATACCACATTTCAGCCATTTCGGTTTATTAATGTGGCCGCAACCTTCAAAATACCAAAAATCTGGAGGAACCGTTCTATGGATGCTATATGAGGGCGTGGATCTATAGCTACAAATTTCTGGGGGAAAGTTTTGTACCCCCAACGAAGACTAAATATCAAATTTCAGCCATTTCGGTGTGATAATGAGGCTAATACCGAAAATCGGGAGGTATCGTCTTATAAGGGCTATATCAAAACGTGGACCTATGTAAACATTTTATGGTAGAAATGTTTCTTAGCCTCTGGAAACACAAAATACAAAGTTACAACCGATTCTGTTGTCAAATGGGGTTAATACATTCAAAATGTCGTAAAGTGACGCGTACTATGGGGGCTATACCGAAACGTGGACCTATATAAACAAACTTTGGTAGAAATATTTTTTAGCCTCTGAAAACACATAATACCAAATTACAACCGATTTGGTGGTCAAATGGGACAAATATCTTAAAAATTCCTTAAAACGACGTCGCGTCACGCGTCACTTTGTATGGAGGCTATACGAAAACGTGGACTTACATAGCCCGATTTTAATACCAAAAGTCCTTCGTACATATAATAGATTTTACCAAAAGTTCATCCACCATGGCTATATCGATGTAGAATTGCATTCTGATTAAGAATATGTATAGTTTGTGAGGTCTGCAATGATTAGCCACTTTGATTTTTTTTTAATTCTATGAAAAATAATTCTCAAAAAACATTTTTCCTGTTGCACGAATGTACTCTTTTACCTTTTGCCTATTACCTATTATAAGGTACTCCTTGTTGTCCGGTTTACATCGACATACTAATTTTCGTGTGCAATCGGAAAATGTGACTGACATTGGTCGAAACTTTCAACATCGTAATGTTTTTTTAAATCGATTTCAAATATGAACAATATGGGACAACTGCACTGAACCACCTCAATAAAGTTCAAAATTTTAGCTTAAATTCCGTTTAAGAGAAGTATAGAGTATCGTTTTGAATTTTTTTATTGACGGTACTTCTTGTGGTCCTGTTTGCACCAAATGGGTTGCTACGTCTATGAGAAATCGCGAGTACCATTTTAGCGAATTTTTTCGAAGTGCGGACGAACGCAGTATTCGGTTCGGTTATTCCAGCCACTACATATGCTACCATAGGGGATTTTTACAACTTTCGGGCTGTTTTCTCAAGAAGTATGGACTTGCCCCTGAAAAAGCATATACCGTCGTAATTGAAGCAGAGAATGCATGTTACTTCAACAAAAATCAAAGTGATTCTAGAGCAGGTCTTAAAGTGAATTTATCCAAAATTTTGTGTGGAATGTACCCGAAAAGTGTGGACAAATATAGTCTATATTGGAACCTGATCTATATCTCGTAGATATTTTTGGACGTGTAAAGTATGGACCAAATCGGTCACTCCCATCAAGAGTTGTCGTGCGCACAATTTTTCCGAACATTTTTCAACTTTTGTGGGGGACGTACCTGAAGGAGTGGACCCGTATGGCTTATCTTCGAACTTGAACTATGTTTGCACAAAATATTACGAAGGCCACATGTTGGACGGAATCGGCAGATCCGTTCGAGAGTTATCTTGTGCTCCAACCACTACACACGGTGTCCTAGGGGTTTTTTTACAACTTTCAGGCAATTTTCTCAGGAGGTATGGGCTTGCCCCTGATGAAAGTTGTACTGTCGTATGGAGGGCAGTGAATACATGATGTTACAACAAAAATCAAAGCGATTCGAGAGCTGGTCCTAAACTGAAGTTTTCCGAAATTTTGTGTGGGAGGTACCCGAAGGAGTGGATCGATTGAGTCCATATTGGAACCTCATCTAAGTCTGGTAGAAGTTTGAGGATGTGCAAATATCGGCTACTCCCTTCAAGAGTTATAGTGCGTACAAACTTTTTGAACATTTTTGAAAAATGGCGACAATCGCAGGAGATATATGCGCTTATAGACGGTTAAAAAGGGGCCCAACAAACATTCTTCAAAATAAAAACAATTTGATTGTGGAAAAATTGTACAAACTAAACATTATCAATGATGCGGAAAAATACAAACTTTTGAATAAAACGTCCACGGCACCTAGACTCTATGGCTTGCCTAAAGCACACAAGGATGGTAACCATCTAAGGCCAATTTGTTCTACAATCAACTCCCCTGCTAATGCTCTCTGTAGATATATGGTAGACATATTAAAGCATTTGACAGCGAACTCGATCTACAACGTAAAAGACGCGAAATACTTCCAGACCAGAATCGATAACTTACAAATACTTCCTGACGAAATCCTGATTTCATTTGACGTGGTATCGCTTTTTCCCAGCATCCCTGTAAATCATTAAACACCATAGAAGATAAGTGGGATACAATAAAAACACATACGACGAGTCCTAAGGAACTATTTATGAATATTTTGACACTGTGTATTAAGGATACAAGATATTTCATTTATGAAGATAAGTTATACAAACAAAATAAAGGCATGCCAATGGGTTCTCCCGACTCCCCCGTTGTAGCCGATATTATAATGGAACTGTTACTGGACTCATCACTCAAGAAAATGCACACAAAACCTAAGATATTGACGAAGTATGTCGATGATATTTTTACGATAATGAAAAATGATGAAATTATGGAAAATATGAACATTCTTAACTCTTTCAACTCACATATACAATTTACCATGGAGATGGAAAGAGACAAAAAAAAATTCCCATACCTGGATGCAGTAGTTATTAGAAATGAAACCCAACTTAAACTTGACTGGTAGCAGAAACCTACGGCGTCAGGGAGACTGATTAACTACACCTCAAAACACCCGAGAAGAACTATAGTCAACACAGCAACCAATTTCATAAAAAGAGTATTAGACATTAGCGATACAGAATTTCATAGGCAAAATCTACATAAAATTAAAAACGATTTTCGATCATTTATTATTGACTCTCTTATAAGACGCGCAACCAATGTAAACACAGAGACACCACGAGAAACCGGCGAGAAAATATATAAACCTTTGACGTACATACGGGGCTTTTCAGAAAGGCTAAAAGATGCAAATATATATGACCATACGAAATACGAGCTGGCATTTAAATCTACCAACACACTGAACAATGTGTTTAGCAAATTGAAAAATAAATTAAATGATGAGGAAAAGTCTAACTTAGTATACCGTATAAATTGCAAGGGTGACAAGTCCAACATATGCCAGAAGGTATATGTTGGCACTACTAAAACGAAATTAAAAACATGGATATCCGCACATAAATCTGACCATAAAGCACAGAATAAACCTATAGAGCAAAAGACGACACTGGCTGCTCATTGTACATTGACGGGACATACCCCTGATTTTAATGATGTCAAATTTCTCACTCAAGAGAACAACTACCAGAAACGATTCACTCTTGAGATGCTACACATAATTAACACTCCTACCAATATAAGACTTAACTACAAAACTGATACTGACAACTGTGCTCATACCCAGCAAAAAGTCCTCCCAAAATCATGAGTTTTGTAAGGGATTTTTGGCAGCCGTAACTACTCGCAAACCCCCTTTCTTCCCCATTATTTTTACAAGGGCATGTCGCACTCAGTATGTAGTTATTTTATGACCACTAGAATAACTAGTTGTTCTGTGGCCACTAGAAGTTGAAAAGTAAGTTGAAAAAAATTCTATTTTTAAAACAGTTGATGTAGAGATTTTTTTTTAATTTCATCACGCTTCTTACTTTTATTTTACTTTATTTTATTTCGCTTGCTGTGCGAGTTGAACACACGAACCCTCTGATTTCTAGCCAAAGACACTACACACTATGCCACGCACACGAACATTAAGGGTTGCTTAAGAACTTAAATGTGCAGTACACATGTGCACCACGAACTGTATTTTTTTTTAATTAAAAAAACTCGCGTGCCGATAGTGAGCGTTGAACACACAACCCTAGGATTTATAGTTCGACACACACTCACTGTGCCACCGTCCTCATTACTTAGTGAGGAGCAAAGTCCCATTACTTTTCAGATTACTTGTAATGGGAAAAGAAGCTTGTTTACATTACTTTGTAATGGGTTACGTAATGACTAATGGATCCAAATTTTTGCTGGGTATTTACAGACACATAGTTAACAAATACAAATCTGACAAACATTAGTTAAAGTAAGTTCGCTGTGTTTATTGTAAAACTCTTTGCTGCTATATGTTATACATTTGTAGTTCCCTGATGATGATTGGAGATTCCATTCGAAATATTGGAAATAAAATAAATCATTAAAAATCACAACATCGATTTTTATTTATAAAAAGCCTATAGCCAAACGATAACAAACACATTTTCGACATTTTGTGCGGTAGGTACCCGAAGGAGTGGACCGATATGGTCCCATCTTCGAACTTAAACTTAGTTCAATCAAAATATTGCGATACCCAAAATTTGGTTGAAGTCGGTTGATCCGTTCGAGAGTTATCGTGCGCTCCAGCCAGCCAGATAGACGGACGGACATGGTTAAATCAACTTCAAATTGTTTGCCCATATGAACACACTTTCATACCCTCGTTAGCATAAATGCTGAGGGCATAAAAACCTTCAGGAACATATGAACTGTCTATCAACGGTTCTTAAAGGTGAAAATAACAAAAAAACTTTTGAAAATATTCGATTTTTATACTTTTTTCTCCGATTCTAATTTACAGATACCGAAACGCCCAAAAATTAAGGATACATTCAACTACACAAATGTACCTAAAATCTCAATAAACCACTTTCTGGAACATCAGAACACTCTAGGAACGGTCCATCAAGCTCAAAGTTCGATTATTTTAGATCATTATTTCCTGTTCAGGTCCGTAAATAACATACCTATCAAATTTCCTTGAGTTTTGATTTTTTTATTTCCAGACCTGTGTAAGGGAAAACTTAAAAAATTAGTTAAGAAGTGACCCCCACTTGTAAATCTCAAAAAAGGCAATTTTTCATGATTTTTTTCCATGAAAACTACCAAACTTTTTTGGTAGATTTTTTTTTTTTCATCTAAAAGAGCACATCTTTATCTAGTGTCTGAAATATTATTAACAATTTAACATGTCACTCAAGAAAAACACGTTTTTAATTTTTATGTTGCCTACAAAATACTATACATTTTTCCCTTCCAGGCAATATTGTTCCGATCGATTTGAACATTTTAACACCTATTATATGCTACTTCTACTTTAAAATAAGCCAATATTTTTTTTTATTTTTTAAAATTTAACTTTTTGTAAATTTCAGCTTAAAGAATCATTCCTAGAATGTTCAATGAATGAAACACGTGTCTTCTTATTTTTGGTTTTTTATCACGCTGCGGTGTCAGAATATGGTTAATAATTTACGTGTCGCATAGTGTATGCTATATTCGATCTTTATGGAGATCTCGAAGCTTTATACTTATTTTTTATCAAAAAACTTACTAGTTCAATATTGTGGAAGTGTGAATTTTATCAATTCTGGTAAAATATCAACGTTTTGGTGTTTTGACGGCACAAAAGAGTATTATTTTCTTATGTTATCGACACAGTAGCTGGATTGGATATATTCGACTTTAAGAATCTGCATTCGCGAATTCGAATTATCCATCCTTTTGTAGGTATCTAATTCAAAGAAGTCGTTTAGGTTGCACTGAATTTTAAAGAAAAAAACATCGTTATGTTCGTACCGAACTTTTCATAACCTCCACGAGATTAACCCCCTTTGTAACTATATTCAATAAATTCGTGAATGGAATTATATAGGAATTGCATTAAGGTTCTGCAAACCGAAAGAAATCCCAAAATCCACATTATAGCCGATGTTCTTAAAAATAGGCTAATATCTTCGAAGTACTCCAAATCATGCAATAGCGAAAACAAAGACAATTCTCTGCGGAAACATTAAAACATAAAATGACTATTAAGATCGAATGTTGTTAAAAAATGTTTGGATATATGTACCAAACCGAGGAGATATATGGCTAAAAATTACAAAATACCGAAAACCTGACGGAACTTTTTGTATGTTGGTGCTATGTACCATTTTTCAAAATTGTATCTGAAATATTGTGAACTTTCTCTATTGCATTTATAGCACACTTTGTGACAAAAATTCATATAAAATCGACTACGTAACGTAACACAACATTATAAAATTTCATGATTTTTGGCCAAGTTGGGCCCCCTCGAAATGAAATCCTGCGTACGTCCCTGGTCATTGTTATCATGATTACAACATTATAATTGTTTATCCCGAGATATGGGTTCCGAAATGTTCCAATATTTAGGGTCGCTTCTTTATACAATTCCCCATCAAAAGTGAAGACAAATCTAGGTTTTTTTCTGCAGGTAATCTTTGTTGTCTTTTATCTGGTCTATTATTATACCCTCAGCATTTTTGCTATACCCTATATGAGGAAAGGACAAAATTTTTTAGTTTTTCATCGAAAAAAAAAATTTAAGCTACTTCAAAGATTTTTGGTGCATGGATAGAGAAAAAATTCCCGTTCTCAAATGCCTTCGAGATACTAATTTCGGTTTTTGCGCGCAAAAGTTATGACGGTTTCCATTCTGATAATAAGAAAAAAATCTTAAAAAACCGCTACTCATTATATTGAGAAACAATGTTAATTAATGGCTTCCTACGTACTATATGTAAAAAAGTTGTAAATTTTGGTTCTTTAAATGGGGAATAATATTGAAAACTGTGTGTAATTCGCGAAATCCTCAAAATCACTTGATGCGCATGGGGTTTCCCCATGCACAAATTGAATACACTTTTTATGCGCATTCCATTTTACTGTCCACCGTGAAAAAATACATGGATCTAATCCTATTTCAATCAAATCCATCACACAGTACTTTTGGGATAAATCGGATACTGCCCCTGTGCTACAAAGTTTTTTTAAACCACTGTTTTTGCAATAACGTGGGTGATGTGCCAGTTTGTACATTGAAATGGAAACGATCCACATAAAATACGAATTAGTCCGCGATATTTTCAAAAACATTTTTCGCAATTTTTTCAATTTTTGCAGTAGCCGTTTCCGCCGTTCTAGTGGATGGATTTTCACGATCTATGATTTATATTATCCGTACCACCGAAAAACTAAAATATCGTTGGGTACCAGCACACTCAGAAGGATATTGTAAATACTGTACCCAAAAAGCAGGCTTTTAGAAAAAATATCGCACTTAATTTTGGCTTTTGGCGGTAGATTACTATGATGCTGCGTGGGCTACATAGTCAATATGCATATCAAATTATGCGTAATCGCGAGTACTTTTATCCTAGTATTAATAGTTTTTGAAACACCCGAGTGCGCGTCCAAGTTAAATCAACAATACAAAAAACGCCATAAATCCGGCTTCAAAATGTCAGCATCCATAAAAGGTGGATGTAGTGGAAATTTTCAAAAGTGATACATGAGATGTGTAATCTTCACTTTGCATTCTTCTACTTTTACTTTGGGCATATGTCCACCATTTGAATAGTTTTACCAGCAATTGAATAGCAATGTAAAAAACCACGATAGCTTCAACGAGTTTTTGCTTATGTTTATTCATTTACGCGGTCATAACTTCCACGCAAATTATTTTTTTTTTTGTGTTTGCCTTGGCAACTGGCGTTCTTCTACTGCGATGGATGGGGGGTGGTCTCCAAGTGCGGCATTCACACTGTATCTTCATACTGCCTGCGCAACCATGTCAGTGTGAATGCTATCCAAGCCTGCCTGATAAGCTCGTTCGTCTAGAGGTTCTCTTTAATACCTCTGGACCTCTCTCTCTCAAGATCATGAAGATCTCTCCTGACGTGCCTAGGTGGAGGAAGCCTGTCCATTAAATCGTGACAGAGATGCTTACTGCGATAACACCCAAACAGGTATTGCATCGACAACATTTTATTGTGTTGACGCACCGGTAAAATCTTCGTATCCTCATGAAGATGGTCCACTAGAGGAGCCACTCTGTTGCAGTCCCCAGGGCAGCATTTTGGCAGGTTTGAATCTTCTCCCACTGCGTAGTGCTAACCTTTGCAGACCACGCTGGCGCCGCATAGCTTACCACAGACCGGTCTATTGTGTTGTAGGTGGTAAACAAGGTTTCTTTGTCAGCTCCCCAAGTGCTGCCGGCCAGCGACTTGAACACCTTGTTCCTACTTCTGATCTTATCGCAAATAGCTGTGGCATGCCCGGACGACCTAAACATGCTATCGAAAGTTACACCCAGTATTTTTGGGTAGTTAGTGGTCGGAATCAGTGCACCATCGACAATATGTTCAGTGAGAGCCTCATTTCAGCCGTCCATGTGGTGAACAGTGTGGCAGTGGATTTAGCGGCGTATATTTTCATATTCCTCAGATGGAGAACTGCACTAGGTCGGCTGTGTAGACATTTAACTTATCACATATGACATCGATCCGCATACATCACGGTCTCTATACCGTGTGGAGGGTGTGGAATTTCAGAAAGGTAGAGGTTAAACAGTTCCGGAGATATCACCCCTCCTTGGGGAACTCCCTGTTTCACTCTACGGGGTTTGGACTTCTTGTTTCTGAATTCCACAAACGACTGACGTCCGCACATATAGTTGATTACCCAACGTTTCAAACATGGCTGGAGATTGGTCTTCTCTATATCATCGAACAGCTTGGCATGGTTGACGGTATCGAATGCCTTCGATAGGTCAAGAGCCACCATGAACCCTTGCCAATCAGCTTTCCCATGGTTCAGGAAAGTACGGCGTTCAGAGGTTATGAAATCGGGTGGTCTGTTTACGGAAATGATGATAGGGAGGTGGTCTGAGCTAAGGGAAATGACGGATTGCCAGTATACGTCATTTGTCAGTGTGTCACCACAATGATGATATCTGGCGAGCTGTGGCAGTCTCCTCTAATCCTCGTAGGAGCGTCTTCATTCACCGTGCAAAACGTGGAGCTATCAATTTGCTCAGCCAGCGCTGTACCCCTCTGGTAATTACCTAGGACGGAATGCCAAAGCTCGTGATGAGCATTGAAGTCCCCTAGCACCAGACGGTTATTGCCCTCTAAAAGCGAACTAATATCGGGCGGTATCTACACATTAAGCAGCTCTACCTCGGCAGTACCACACTTTACTGCTAACCCCATACATTCCATGTATGGGTCACTAGAGCCAAGCTCAAGCGAGATAGGTCTGTACTGGACAGACTGGTGTATCAGGAGGCAAGTCCTCATCCTCCGCTTCTTGTGCGATCTTTCTGCAAAACGTTGAAACCATCACAATGCAAGCTACACGTGGCGGAGGGCTTTGTTTCTTGGATCGCGCAACTATGATGTTTTTCCGACTTATAAAATCTACAATTTCGCTGACCTTATTGCGGAGACCGTTGCAATTGAATTGCAGGAAAGATGCATTTCCGGGCCGTTGAACGACAACATGTGGTGTTAGGTGCTGCATTTGTTGTTGTTGGGGAAACTTCGGGGGCGTCTCGTTTTCCGACGACGACGTAGAAGACGCACTGCTTTGGAACCAGTGTTATATCTTTGTTCGCTGTTCTTTAAGCTTTTTTAAGATGACATGTCTCCAGTCAAATCAAATGAGGATTTTTTCGTAGAGCATTTCGACCTTCTAACTCACTTCCTTCAATGTCCTTTATTTCAAGAACCGCAATAAAACTACCACAAGATGACCTTTTACAGCTTCGGAATGTTCTGCAAAAATGTCGCTCGGAAGATTTTAGGTACGGTTCCTAAAGACCAGAAATCGATATGATCTCGTTTTTGGCGGTCATTTTTCACTTTTACCCGAATCTTGCTCAGGCAGCCCTATATCTAACAGGTGGCGCAAAAGTAAACTTTCGATATGTTTTGGCTGTAATTAAAAAAAAAGAATAACCTTGATTCTTCTTGTGGATTATTTTTATACCCTCAGCATTTATGCTAACGAGGGTATATACACTTTCATACGAGCAAAATGTGCCTCATAGAAATAATGGTTTTAGACCCCAAGTATGTTTGGACGAAATGTGTTTCAGACAATTTGGAGTCGATTTGGCTTTCGCAATATTTTGTTCAAAGTTAGTTTAAGTTCGAAGATGGGTTATATCGGCCCACTCCTATCGGTACCTCCTCCACAAAAGTTCGGAAATGTTCGGAAAATTTGTGCGCACGATAACTCTTGAAGGAAGTAACCGATTTGGTCCATAATTCGCACATCGTGAAATTTCTACCAGACTTAGATGAGGTTCCAATAGGGACTCAATCGGTCCATTCCTTCGGGTAGCTCCCACACAAAATTTCGGAAAAGTTCAGTTTAGGAGCTACTCTTTTAATACTTTGATTTCTGCAGTAGCAACTTGTATTCATCAGGGGCAAGTCCGTACTTCCTGAGAAAATAGCCTGAAAGGTACAAAAAAACCCCTATGACACCGTGTGTAATGGTTGGAGCGCAAGATAAACTCGAACGGATCTGCCTATTCGGTCCACAATTTGGTCTTTGTAATATTTTGTGCAAACTTAGTTTAAGTTCGAAGATAAGCCATATCGGTCCACTCCTTCAGGTACCTCCCCCACAAAAGTTCAAAAATGTTCGGTAAAATTGTGCACACGATAACTCTTGATGGGAGTGACCGATTTGGTCCATACTTTACACATCCTAAAATATTTACGAGATATAGATCAAGTTCGAATATGGTCTATATTTGTCCACTCCTTCGGGTACCTCCCACACAAAATTTTGGATAAATTCACTTTAAGACCTGCTCTCGAATCACTTTAATTTTTGTTGAAGCAGCTTTCGCTGCCTCAATTACAGCAGTAAAAGGTTTTTTTTTCAGGGGCAATTCCATACTTCTTGAGAAAACAGTCCGAAAGTTGTAAAAAAACCCTATGGCACGATATGTAGTGGCTGGAGGGCTCGAGCCGAATATATTACTGAATATAGCTATATTATAGTTTTCGCAGGCTAGTGTGATAAAAAAGCCCTATCTATCGATATCCCCGCAAATTTGTGAGCTTTAATCACTTTACATCAAGTCGAGAATATAATGTCAGATAAGTGGCTGCCGCCACAGTTTATTGTCATTTGAGCCCTTTTTATGGCATTTTCCATCACTTTGGCCAAAACTTCCGGCGATAGGTCCTCACATTCTTGACGGATATTGTCGTTAAGAGCTGATAGAGTCTGGGGCTTGTTGACATAAACCCGCGACTTCAAAAAGCCCCACAAAAAGAAGTCCAGGAAATCTGCGACGAAATTCACGTTGTGCCAAAGTCACCGACCGATTATTGGGCAAATAAATAGTAACCAATATTCCGCGTTCTGGAGCAGTGTAGCGTAACATTGTTTATTAACGTGTATTTCGCATGTGTTTACTACACAAATGTCAAAATAGAACTGACATTAGGGGCCAATCGCAAAATTTATAGCATTTTCTGATAGGAGGATTACTTTTGCGCCACCTTTTGTTTATTTTAATACATATCATTTAATCTATTGAATGTTAAGAATTTTCGTACTCATCAGAAATATTGACCATAAATGAAATTCATTTTGCCGAACACTTTAATATCATTGTTTTTTGGAATACAGATCAGCATATATGAATTTTAGAACCGGTTATTTTGATACCGAAATTTTATTCGGTTTTTATGCCACCTGTACAACGATATCGTCAGAATCCATACAAATTGCTATTAAGGTTTGTGGATCAAAATAAAAAGTAGATAATTATTAAAAAATATTTGCTTTTTTGAGATACCCTAGTGTCCATATATTGTTTTATTTCTTCATGTTGTATTATGTACGTATAAATATATTTTTTAAAACAAAACAAACAACACAACTTATTAAAATTCGATGGCATTAAGCTTCATTCATATAGAAGCTCATATGGTGTTTAATAAAATCACAAAAAAAAATATTTTTTATGATACAGTTATAATCCTATTATAAAACAAAATTGCTTCAAAGAACAGCATACCATTTATGCTGATGAAAGATTTTAGAAAATACATTAATATCAATACAATGATGTTAAATATTAAAATTCTAATTAATCACATGCTGCATTGAAATGATTAATGCGATATAATATTTTCATTCAATCACATTATGGAATTGGATTTTCTTAAAAACTCAAATAAACTAATAGTTTCTTAGGTCAAAATCTCTTTTTAAAATAGCAAGGGATTTCTCTCCAATATTACATTGTAAGCAGTTTTCCCTTTCGTTTGAAAAAACCCCATAGCAGTTAGATTATCCCACTGTTGAATTGGGAAGCCATATCTACCATAAACAGGTGTTAATATCTATTTCCGAAAATATAAATTCTATTTTGTTGGTTTTTTTTCCTGCTATTCCAAAATTATGAACCATTAATACAAAATGAAACCAGATTTCTCTTCTAATTTATGCAAATTAATGCCATTTATTTACGTGATCTGAGTCAGAATAATATGTCATCATTTCTAAATTCTAGAAAGTGTTACGTTCAAATGTCAACAATACGTGTTTTTGTTTTAAAGAAGAATTGTCAGCTCGTGGTGTAAACAAAATTTTATATTAATGCCTTCATACAAATGTTTAATTACTCCATAAATATTAGTAAATTCTAATTTTAGCTGTGTTTAAACAAATTATCAAAAGATGAATAAGGAACACTTCTGAAAAACAGAAAAAAAATGTAAAAAGTTGTTACGTTAGTGGTTTAAGAAATACCTCGTTCTTCTGTGCTACTCCAACTGACACCAAGTTTTAATATGCTTCCCTTCTAATGACGTTGTTTGTTTTGTTGATGACGTTGCCGATGTCGCTCTCTTCCTTCCAGTTGTAGTTTGTAATATCCAGAGTTGGTCAAAGTCTAATAGAAGTTTTATGTTTTGCTACGTTTTGCTATAAAACGAATTTTCCTGCTATAATCGTACGAAGTGAATGAGATTTATGAGATTTATTGTGTAATAGCTGTTAACGGCATTGATGTCAAGGGCAGTGGGGTTAATGGTAATGGCTGAGTGCAAGGATATATGAAACGGCAACTTTACAAAATGTACATTATTCAAAAATGTTTAAACGAAATCCGCTTCTGGCAATTTGGAGTCGATTTAGCCCCGTCCATCGTCCATCTGTCTGGCTAGCTGATAGGCACGATGACTCTCAAACGAATTAACCGTTTTAGTCCAATATTTTGTCCAAACATAGATCATATACGAAAATCCACTTCTTCGGGTTCCTCTACCACTAATGTTCAAAATTGTTCGAAATTTACATCGAATACCAAGAAGCTTCCGTTACCCAGTGGTTCAGGTATTGATTTTCTTGGCCAAAACCCCAATTTTTTGTTGTCACCGATTGTTAATGTCTATATGGGACTCGATAGTAAGGAAACCGAAAAATTAAGTCAAAATATAGGTAGGTGTGGGCGTAGCGTGCTCCTAAAGACGACAATGTTTTCGTAATTTTGGAAAATACGTCATTTGTGAAAATTTCTGGAAAAGAAATAGCTATTTCAATTCAATTTCAGATATTGTGTTCATTGTTTTTTTGTTAGGTAGGTAGGATTGTTGTTTTTAAGAACCGTTTCAATAAATTACCGTAGCGTTTACATGAAGTGGGCTTTGTATTTTTCCTAAGGTACTACATTTTAATGAAATTCCAAATTTAGTGGACCGAAACTTTTAGGAAACAGCTTGGGACAAAGTTCCGTTTTCCCATAATGATGCCCGAGAGTATCTTCTTTCAGCTCTTGTATACTTTTATACCCACCCCGTTCCGTCCGTTTAACACATTTTTAAATTTATTGAAATTACATGGTTAAAAATGTGTGTTTTTTCCATACCATTTCCCACATTAACTACAGCTTTTTTAAGTATATGATTGTTTATATGAGTTTTTTTTGCAAAAAAAAAAAATTAAAAAAATTTAAAAAAAAATAATAAAATTTTTTTTAAAAAAAATAATAAAAATTTTCTAAAAAAAATTAATAAAATGTTTTTAAAAAAATTAATAAAAATTTTTTTTATGCTTACATCACATTTTGTCAGCGGTATTTCGCATCATATCTTTTATAACACGTATTTCAAACACAGTTCACACCAACAGTTTATTCTCGCATTTCAGATTTCACTAAATTTTTGACATTTTTATTAAATCGTCGTTGAAAAATGTACTGAAAACAACGGGATAGAGGCATTTTACAACAATGACATGTTCTGAAGAGTTGTGTATTACAATCCAAAAGAAAATATTTTCCAAAAGAAAATATTCAGAAAAAATTAACGGTTTTGGAGATACGGTGCAAAATGTATAAAAATTGTGGTATTTTTGCATATAGTTTGAAATTTAAGGCAATAAATGTAGTTTTTCGAGTTCATTATTTCTCCAAATATTGTATTCTTGTCCTTATCTACAAATTTGCTTCAGAGGTCAGAAGAAGATTCGTATTGGTTTCAGAGATATAGCCCCGAATTTCTTTAAAAACTCAATATTTAACCATGTTTAGGTGGGGCCATAAAACCCGAGCTGGATCTGGCACAACAAAACGCAACTAGGGTTTCTTGTCGTTTGGGTCTGTACTTTCAAAAAATCCTCAGTTCGAATTGTTTGCACAAGATCACCTTAAAAATGTTGCAGTGTAATTATTATTAATTTATGTTGAGTTTTACTAATGTTGTGAGCATTTGTGAGTCTCGACATTTTTTTTAGAATTCAGGGGAAAGTCTCTAGTTTACGATTAAAAAAAGTCCAGCTGCCCCCATCTGCCACCCTCTAAGTTATTCCTCTTACACCACGCCGTTAAAATCGTCAAAATTCCGAAAATCGGGAGGTACGTTAATATGGGAGTTATACCTAAACTTGGACCTATACTGAACATTTTTGGCAAGGAGGTATTTTGCTCACTCAGAACTCAAAATGCAAAATCGGTTGGAAAATGTGGGTAAAATCGTCAAAATTTCGAAAATCGGGAGGTACGTTTATATAGGGGCTGTACCTAAACGTAGACTTATATATATTTTTGCATGGAGGTATTTGGTTCACTTAGAACTCAAAATGCCAAATTACAGCCAAATCAGTTGGAAAATTTCGCTAAAATTGTCAAAATACCGAAAATCTGAGGGTACATTTATATGGCGGATATACATAAACGTGGACCTATATTGAATATTTTTTGCAAGGAGGTAGTTTATTCACTCAGAACTCAAAATGCAAAATAACATCCAAATCGGTTGGTTAATTTGGCCAAAATCGTCAAAATACCACAAATCGGGCGGTACCTTTCTGTGGGAGCTATACCCAAATATGGACATACATCCACTAAAAATGGTTTTATAACTTTTTGGCTTGTTATAAACCTACGTTTAAAATTTGGAGGTGGCACTCTTTTCCATAAAAGTTAGACCACTATGCGATGGTCCTCTCCATCTGGTACATACACTAAAAATTTCAAACATTCAACATAAAACTAGTGCACACGATAACTCTCGGAATAACCAATTTGGTCCATACTTTCGACATAGTAATAATTCTACCAGACAAAGATCACGTTCTAATCTGAACTATATCGACCCACTTCTTCGGGTACCTCCCATACGAAATTTCCGAAAAATGCTGTCTAAGACTTGCTCTCGAATCGTTCTGATTTTTTAATATCTTATACCCTAGACAGACGGCAGCGTTAATTTGCATTAATAACTGTATTTAATTTTGGCCTGACAGACGACAGTTTCTGCATTTACGAAACAGCTGATTGCTGTTTTGTTGTTGTTTGCAATGTATTTTTTGTTTTCCTTGTGTCTCAGAGCATGAATATGCTCTCTCCTCCATATGAATATGGGCTCTCTTCTACGGCATTGCCATATTGAAATACCTAAATGCCTTTTAAATGCAGCTCGATTTTGTGCATTAAGAATATGGATAATGCACGAATTAATTTGAATTAAGGCAGTTAATGCAAATTAACTCTGCCGTCTGTCTAGGGTATTAGTCCGTCTGTCTGTCTGGCTGGTGCGCACAATAACTCTCGAACGAAGCAACCGATCGGGACCTAAATTTGATATTCGTAGTTTTTTTCCAAACTTAGTTTAAGTTCGAAGATGGTTCACATCGATCCAATCCTTCCGGTATCTCGACCACAAAAGTTCAAAATTTTCACTAAAATGGTGCGCACAATAACCCTCGAAGGGAGCAACCGAATTGGTCATAGCTTTGCATACTTCCAGGCATAGATCGGGTTCGAATATGTATTATATCGATTCACTACTTCCCTCCTTCTGGATCGTTTTGAACAATTTTTCAGAAGGTTGTCCAAGAAACCTTAACGGCACCATGTAAACTGGCAAATCCGCAATGTAACTCTCCAGAGTTTTTGATTGGTCCAAACTTTACACATCGTATTATTTAATCCAGTTATGTATCAATACCCTCAGCATTTATGCTAACGAGGGTATATACACTTTCATACGAGCAAAATGTGCCTCATCGAAATAATGGTTTTAGACCCCAAGTATGTTTGGACGAAATTCGTTTCACACAATTTGGAGCTGATTTAGTCATGTCCGTCAGTCTGTATGTCTTGCTGGCTGGAGCGCACGATAACTCGCGAACGGATATGCCGATCGGTCCAAAATTTGGCCTTCGTAATATTTTGCCTAAACTTATTTTAAGTTCGAAGATGGGTAATATTGGTTCATTCCTTCCGGTACCTCATCCACAAATATTCGAAAATGATCGGAAAATTTCTGCGCACAATAACTCTTGAAGGGTGTAACCGACTTGGTCAATACTTTGCACATTGTGAAAATTTAGCCAGACTTAAATGAGGTTCGAATATGGACTCATAGGTCTACTCCTTCGGTAAGTCTCACACAAAATTTCGGAAAAGTTCAGTTTAAGACCTGGTTCGAATCAAAATTGTTCGAAAAAAATTGTGCGCACGATTAATCTTCAAGTGAGTGACATCCTAATACATCTACCAAATATGGATCAGGTTTTAATATGAACTATGTTTGTCCACTCCTTCGGGAGTTCACTTTAAGACCAGTTACTGTAACTACTTTACTCATTGTTTATTTTACAACAATTAAATTTTTTTGTTTTGTTGTTCATACAAAAACAAAAGAAATTTTAACAACTTTTCAATTGATAAAATTTACAGACTAGGCCTACTGCTCTCGAATATCTTCATTTCTGTTGAAGCAACTTGCTGCCGCAATTACAAGGGGCAAGTCCATACTTCTTGAGAAAACAGCCCGAATGTTGTAAAAGCCCCTATGTCACCATATGTAGTCGCTGGAGAGCACGATAACTCTCGAACTGATCAACCGATTTGGTCCAAAAAAATTTGGCCAAACTTAGTTTCAGTTCGTGGATGGGCAACAACTTCCGGTACTTTCCCCCCATATTTAAAAAAGGCTTTTAAATGGTATGCACAATATCTCTTGAACGGGGCAACCAATTTGGTCCAAATTTTGCATCTCCTAATATTTCGTACAAATTTAGTTTAACTTCTAAAATGGCCGATACCGAGATACCCTACCTCCCCCACAAAAGTTCAGCATTTGTGTCTAATTGCAGTTTTGGGTTTGTTCGAATATCCTTTGGAAATGTATACCGATGCTGTTCGTTGTGGTCCTTTTTACAGCCCTATTACGTTTTCCGTGGACAAGTCCATGCTTCCTGGCATACTGGTCCATAAGTTATACGATGACCCCCTGAATTGACTAGTGGGCGCGAAATATCTATCGAAAAGATATGACTCTCAAAATAAGATCCACTTCCATAAATGACTATGTCGGTCCATTCTTTGAAGTACCTCCTCCGCAACACTTTTGAACTTAAGTCCAAATTTCTGTCGACAAGTTCAAATGTCCAAAAAGGGCACCAAAAAATTCTGAAAAGACCCTGAATAAATTCGATATGTCTGTAGATGAAACTTTCAATTCACGTAGGCTGACGGTATATTTCTGTCGACAAAGCCGACTGATTGTTAGTTTGTTTTTCCGTTCGTAACGCATTGAAATAAACATTTGCGACCCTAAAAATATATATATTCTTGATCAGGGTAAAATTCTGAGTCGATCTGTGCATGTCCGTCCGTCGGTCTGTGGTAATCACTCTAGCACCCACAAAAATGGAGATTAGACGCTGACATTTTGGGAAGATGCGTCTCTTGTTTGCAGGCTGGTAAAGTTCGATGAGGAGCTATATCGGTCCACGTTTTGGTATAGCCACCATATAACGGTAGCCGCCGATTTCCGATATTTTGACGCTTTTAGCTACATTTTCAGACCGAAGTGGCCATAATTTGACATTTGAGGTTTCTAGTGACCACAAAACTTATACTCCAAAAAAATTGGACATTGGTTCATGTTTTGGTATAGCCCTCATATAACGGTACCTCCTGATTTTCGATATTTTGAGGATTTTAACTACTGTATTTATCTGAACCAGCTGTAATTTGACATTTAAGGTTCTCAGTGGTCACGAAAGTTCTCAACCACAATAAGAAACATAGGACCATGTTTTGGTATAGCCCTCATATAACGGTACCCCCTGATTTCCGATATTTTGAGGATTTTAGCAAACATTTTTAACGGAACCAGCTGCAATTTGACATTTAAGGACCATATTTTGATATAGCCCCCATATAATGGTACCTTCCGATTTTCGGTACAATTTTTAACCGAACTAGCTGCAATTTAACATTTAAGGTTCTCAGTGGCCACGAAAGTTCTCCGCTAAAATCATCAACATAGGTCAATGTTTTTGTATAGCCTCCATATAACTATACCTCCTGATTTTCGGTATTTTGAGGATTTTAGCTACAAATTTTAATCGAACTAGCTGTAATTTGACACATGAGGTTCCTAGTCGTCACAAAATAAAAACTGCCAACCTAGGTCCATATTTTGGTATAGCCCCCATATAACGGTACCTTCCGATATTCGGTATTTTTACTCGTTTTATGGCATTTAAAAACAGGTAGATGATAAACTAGTATTTAATCAATAAATAACCCGATTTAGACCTCAGGAATACTAGTATTCTTAACTAACTTCGTAAGGTTTAGTGTTTCCATGTGGAGACCCTGGGCGTAACTGAACTTACCCCAGCCTACGACAAAACCATGTTACAAAATGTCAATGTAAACCCCTGAGTTAAATAAATATATTTTTCATGGCCTCTAATGAAAAAAAAAAACAATATTGGGTTTGCTTCTTTTCCTTGGCTAAAAATCCGACTGACTTCTTTTCCTTGACTAAAAATCCGACTGATACATTTACTTCTTGGGTCTAATCTTTTCCGAAATATCCCCATTATTTTAATCGATTTTGTTGTAAAATAACATATTGAAATCTGAGAGTTTAGGAATTATTGGCGTTGGGAAACATTTTCTCTATGTTTGGTTATAGCGACTTCAATGTACTGACCACTTCGGAAAGTATTAACCACCTATTGACTCTATTTTAGAGTAATTGGGCATTTTGTTTTCTGTACCTGATTTAAGATGTTTCACAGTTTCTAGCTACTTATAATCTTTCGCTTTACGGTATATTCCACGTCCAGTCATTCCTAATTGCATCCACTGAGTTCTTTGGTTAACCTTTAACATTAAATCCGTCGCAGCACTTGAGCGAACAATAAATATCATATTTCATTTCATTTCTAAACAATCACAAAAATATGACGTGATCCACCATAACATTTCTTTCGATGTTTATAAAAACTTGAAAGCCGGCATAAAAACATGAAAGTATAACTGTTATTTAATTGGAAAATCCCGCTAACCGTCGACTTGTTCTCAATTTTAAAAGGTCTCTATTATATGATCATTATTTGGCTTCACTTCATTCCAGTTTATTATGATTATCACATTATTGTTATTAATATTATTTAATTAATTTAATAATTGCACTATACAAACACTCACACAGACAAACAATAATAAATTAATTTCAACACAGTAAACCTTGATATGAAATTCTAAGGCGTCTCCTTTATTTTGTGGGCAGTTACATAGGGTTGGAAGCCATTCTTGTTAGCCTTGTATTTAACGGTATATTCATAACCATCGGCTGAAATATAACTATAACCACCACGAATTTCTACCGGATCCTCAGTTGTGCTGTCTTTCTGGCCATCGTTCACGGCATTTGAGGTTTTATTGAATTTGATGTCCTCTACGCGTTGATAACCGTTTTTAGTTTTGAAACTGAAAAAAAAAAATAAAATTCAAATATTTCTAATTATTTTTGGAAATTCTTTTTTACCCAAAATGAAATTGACTTTCTCCATTTCCATTAGTGGTCACAGCAGCATTGGAAACCTGCAGCAGGCTGTATATGATGGCCAAGGTCACCACAATAAATGTTAACTGGAATTATTATTTTTGTTTTTAATTTTCAATATTTAGAAATTTATTTTTAGTTCTTATTAATCTCCAAGAAAACTTGTCTATCCAAATAGCCTCAGCCGCCAACTTACTGTTAAAGATTTCATTTGTTTGATAAAATTCTGTGTTTTCTCCAGCGATAATATTCTACTCTTCTGTTCTGTAGCGTGTGCAAAAAACAACTGATTTTAGCATCAAGAATTTGATACTGGCCTAGCCAATAATATTTATAACGATGATTGTCTTATTATTGGCTAATGATGATGATGAGTTTGCTGCTGATTATCATTTCAAAACTTCTTAATTTATTTGTTTATTCGGTGGTGGAAGCTGTTGTTCTTCTTTTGAAATAATTCTGAGGTTTAGTTTCACATTGTTGTTTTTTATTTGTAAGTGATGCAAAACGGCTAGAAAAAAATATTGGAATTTTTGTTGAGAATATGAAACGCCCTACACCGCACTTTTTCAAGCCGCCACTTATGATAAGTCAGTAATATTTTGCAAATTACTTAGTTAACAGCAAATTACTTAATCATAAAAATTCTCCTTTCACAGTGTTTGTCCCTCAATTCCTGCAGAATGTACATACTTATCCCAGCAAAATGTTCGATGCCAAAGATGCTATTCAAGAATGGGTGCAAGTGAAATGGAATGTCATTTTTTCAGCATCTTCACTCATTCTTTTTACAAGAGCGTGACCCCCAAAAGATGCAATTCATTTTCAGATCCTAAGCATGTCATCTTTACTAACATGATGGAATGGCATCTTCAACAATTCTTTGGCATGGCATCTATACCAATCCTTTGGCATGCCATCTTAACCAATTCCCAAGAATAGCATTTTCACTAATCTTTGGCATGTCATTTTCACCAACCCTTTGGCATGTAATGGAAAATGCTGTATTGAAAAATGATTTTCATTTTTTTTATTTTATTAATTCAAAGGAATTAATGAAATAACTATAATTTATTTATCATCATAAAGTTTACATCTATAATTGCAGTTAATATGTATGTATTCTCATTTTTCTGTTTAATATGACTCTGGGTCTATCAGTCGTAAGAATGTGGCTATTTCGCTATTTATATGGTTTGTAACTACAAAGCTGCAAACTTAACATTCTTAACCGGATTGTTAGGGCAATTGAAAAGGAGCAGTGTATCGTGGGGGCCTGTGCTGTATGCGGTGCCATCAGTACTTGCCCTATAGGAATTTTGACGTCTGGACCATCCCGAGCGTATTGACCCAAAACTACTCTGGTTTGTCCTGACAGCTGGCGCTTCTCAACTGCGATAGATGGTGGATGTTCTCCAAGGACCGCATTTACACGATAACTGTTTACTGCATCTGCGACATTCGTGTGAATGCTACTTAAACCTGGCTGAAAGGCTTGTTGATCTAGAGGTTCTCTCTTGTGACGTTAGACTTCTCTTTCTAGATTATGAGCACGGCTTGCTCTGAGTGAGTCCTCTGCTAATATGGAGATGGCCTTCAGCGCAGTTGTCGTGTTGCTTGCGGATCCTATGCTATTGATCGGCAACTGGAAAGTTATTTCTGATGCTGGAAGAACTATAGCCACAAGGGTCCTTGCTACGGGCGACAAAAGCGAAATCGGTTTGTAAGATTCACCTTTGCTGGCATCCTTTTCGGGCTTCAGTAGATGGCCTATTTTCCAGACTTCGGGAACGATGTGTTTGGCAAGCGACAGGTTGTAAATTTAAGTGAGAAACATGACTTCCGGCCGTCCAAGCTATTGCAGTCTAAACACCGCCGCTGCACGCAACAGAGTTTACTTCCTCCGCAACAGGTTTTGATTCATCTTACAAAAGGATTTTACTTCCATCAGTGCAGATTTCGACATTAACTCCAACTGCAGATTACTATTTCGTGAATTTTATTTTACAAGGTTTTGGAAATTTTTGTTGTTTTCTAGGGATCTACAAATCGACTTGTTGAGCAGGGTTCTCTAGAGCAGGCAAGGAAACTTTTATAATTGGTATGTTCCTTTACTTTTAACAAGTAAAAAAGTATCAGTCGGCTTTGCCGACAGAGATATACCCTCAGCCTGATAAAATTGAAACACTTTTTTTCACAAAAAACGTATGTATTTAGGGGGTTTCAAAATTGTGGTCGTATGAACCGACAAAAATGTTGATTAGGATTAAAGTTCAAAAAATGTACGGAAGAGGTACTTAAAGGAATGGACCGACATAGACCATGGGGGTGCCATAGGGGGTTTTTACACCATTCGGGCTGTTTTCTCAAAAAGTATGGACTTGCCCCTGAAACAACTTTTACCATCATAATTGAGGCAGCGAATGTAAGTTGCTTCAACAAAAATCAAAGTGATTCAATAGCAGGTCTTAAAGTGAACTTATCCAAAATTTTGTGTGGGAAGTACGGGATGGAGTGAACAAATATAGTCCATATTCGAAAATGATCTATATCTGGTAGATATTATGAGAATGTGTAAAGTATGGACCAAATCGGTCACTCCCATCAAGAGTTATCGTGGTCCAATTTTTCCGAACATTTTTGAACTTTTGTGGGGTAGGTACCTGAAGGAGTGGACAGATATGGCTTATGGTTTGTTTTTCAACTTTCAGGCAATTTTTTCAGGAAGTATGGACTTGCCCCTGAGGAAACTTGTACCTTCGTATAGGGGACAGTGAATACAAGATGTTACAACAAAAACCAAGGCGATTCGAGAGCAGGTCCTAAACTTAACTTTTCCGAAATTTTGTGTGGGAGGTACTCGAAGGAGTTTACCGATTGAGTCTATATTGGAACCTCATCTAAGTCTGGTAGAAATTTCATAATGTGCAAAGTATGGACCAAATCGGTTACTTCCTTCAAGAGTTATCGTACGTACAAATTTTCCGAACATTTTCGAACTTTTGTGGGGGAAGTATCGGAAGGAGTGGACCGATATAATCCATCTTTGAACTTGAACTATGTTTGGACAAAATATTACGAAAGCCAAATTTTGGACCGAATCGGCAGATCCGTTCGAGAGTTATATTGCGCTCCAACCATTACACACGGTGTCAGAGGGTTTTTTGTAACTTTCAGGCTATTTTCTCAGGAAGTATGGACTTGCCCCTAATGAAACTTACAGCGTCATATAGATGACAGCGAATACAACTTGCGTAAACAAAAATCAAAGCGATTCGAGGCCTGATCCTAAACTGAACTTTTCCGAAATTTTGTGTGGGAGGTACCCGAAGGAGTGGACCGATTGAGTCCATATTGGAACCACATCTAAGTTTGGTAGAAATTACACGATGTGCAAAGTATGGACCAAATCGGTTATTCCCTACAAGAGTTATCGTGCGCACAAGTTTTGCGACAATTTTTGAACATTTGTGGGGGAGGTACCTAAAGGAGTGGACCTATATGGCCCATCTTCGAACTTAAATCGAATCTGGACAAAATATTTCGATACCCAAAATTTGAACCGAATCGATTGATCCGTTCGAGAGTTATCGTGCGCACCAGCCAGCCAGACAGACCGACAGACAGACAGACAGACGGACGGACATTGCTAGATCTACTCAAAATTGTCTGAAACGGATATCGTACAAACATACTTGGGGTCTAAAACCATTATTTCTATGAGGCACATTTTTGGTCGTATCAAAGTGTAAATACCCTCTTTAGCCTAAAGGCTGAGGGTATAAAAATGGCAATTGTTGCAAAAATGGTGAAAGTGGTGAACTGCTCTCATATAAATTGTATGCTTTTAAAAGTAAGGAAACACTTTGCGGGTAACTGGTAACCTCAGGCACGTAAAGGAACACGATTAATACCAAAGAGTGCAGTCCGACTCTACTTTTAGCTCAATGATTGGGACTTCCTAGCATAATAAATCTTACATTGCTTTAAAGTACATATTTAGATACTTAAAGAATATGTACATACATGTGTAAAAATAAAAACACAAAATTCATCTCTATTGGATCGATGGAATGGGTTCAAATGCTAAGGAAAAGATCGGATCTATCACGACTTCCTTTGAATTGGTTCAAATGCTGATGAAAAGATCGGATCTTTCATGACTTCCTTCGAATGGGTTCAAATGCTGATGAAAAGATCGGATCTTTCACGACTTCATTTTAACCAATGCAAAAGATCAAGTGAAATCATGGCATCTCATGGAACCACTTCCATAAAATTTTTCTGGGTATAGTACTTTTATATATAACCGGAGTAACAAAGCCACTGGATTTTAAATGTCAATTCCATTACATATACGTCAAAGAAATCATGATAATGAAGGTTAACCCCAAAAAAGGTCTAATATAAACAGCATATTACTTATGTGGCCCCATGCCACAGAGGTCTAAAAACACTGTAACAAAAATATTGTAGTCCTAGGTCCAAGTTTTCGCGTGGTTTCCATGTAACGAATCTTCCTGAATTGAAGTATTTTACTGTTACTAATACATTTTTCCATCGAATTTGCTGTAATCCGGTACCAGAAATTCTTATTGCAAACTCAACCTTCCCGCGAAAATTGTGAGAATTGGTCCATGATTTGGTATACTCCCATAGGGCTTTTTTATCGAGCCTACGAATAACATAATATCGCTGTAAACAGGGCCACTAGGAAAACCTTCGGTAAAAATGTCCAAAGGATCCTCGAACCACACAAATATGTTGAACATTTGTGTGGGTGGCACCACAACGATTGGACAGATATGTCCCAAATGTGAACATAAACTAAGTTCCGACAATATTTAGAGATCCAAATTTTGGACCAAATCGGTTGTTACGTCTATGAAAAATCGCTTTTGTGGGGGAGGGAACCTATAAGCATCACCTTCGAATTTCATCTAAAAAATATTACAATATCCAAAGTGTGGACGAACGCAGTATTCGGTTCGAGCCCCCCAGCCATATGGTGCCATAGGGGTTTTTTACAACTTTCGGACTGTTTTCTCAAGAAGTATGGAGTTGCCCCTGAAAAACCTTTTACTGCAGCAAATGCAAGTTGCTTCAACAAAAATCAAAGTGATTTGAGAACAGGTCTTAAAGTGAATGTATCCAAAATTTTGTGTATGAGGTACCCGAAGGAGTGGACAAAGATAGTCCATATTCGAACCTGATCTATATCTGGTAGATATTTTAGGATGTGTAAAGTATGGACCAAATCGGTCACTCTCATCAAGAGTTATCGTGCGCACTATTTTTCCGAACATTTTTGAACTTTTGTGGGGGAGGTACCTGAAGGAGTGGACCAATATGGTTTATCTTCGAACTTAAACTTAGTTTGCACAAAATGTTACGAAGACAAAATTGTTTACCAAATTGGCAGATCCGTTCGAGAGTTATCTTGCGCCCCAACCACTACACACGATGTCATAGGGCTTTTTTGTAACTTTCAGGCTATTTTTTTTTCAAGAAGTATGGACTTGCCCTTGATGAAACTTATACCGTTATATGGGGGGCAGTGAATACAACTTGCTACAACAAAAATCAAGGCGATTCGTGAACAGGTCCTAAATATAACTTTTCCGAAATTTTGTGTGGGAGATACCCGAAGGAGTGGACCGATTGAGTCCATATGGAACCCCATCTAAGACTGGTAGAAATTTCACGATGTGCAAAGTATGCACCAAATCGGTTGCTTCCTTCAGGAGTTATCGTGTGCACAAATTTTCCGAACATTTTCGAACTTTGTGGGGGAGGTAACGGAAGAAGTTGACCGATACAACCCATCTGCGAACTTAAACTATGTTTTGACAAAATATTACGAAAACCAAACTTTGGACCGAATCGGTTCATCCGTTCGAGAGTTATCGTGCGCTCCAGCCAGCCAGACAGACGGACATGGTTAAATCAACTCCAGATTGCCTGAAACTGATTCGTCCAAAAATACTTGGGGTCGAAAACCATTATTTTAGTTAACATAAATGCTGAGGGTATAAAAATTATAACTTCTGATTGGAACTGTAAATTTTATATTTCATATCCAAATTATAGTATATATAAATATAAATATCTCAAATATATAAATATTTCAAACGGTGTAAGAAATACACATACACAAACATGCAAAATTGTTCACAGCCAACATCGGGCCACAAAGGGTTAAACTTATGGTCGTTCTGAAAGTAATTTTCACAGTTGCTTTGGATGTTATCAATTTAGCTTTACTAGGCGTTTACACCAGACAGTTTGTCTTCAAATACAACTCTGATTTACTAAAACATACAACTGTCCATCATTTTTTCACAGATAGTCGGGTTAACAAATTTTTGAAATTTTTGTAAAAAATAAGTGAGATAATAGGTCTGTACGATAACTTCGCAAGTGAAAAGTACTTGCAAGGACTCAGCAAATTCTCAGCAACGTCTCTCCACCAATTTTACTCTCTCGAAGCTAAAAATTTGCAGATTGTTATCGAACAGCAATTTACAAAAACTTGCATGAAGTCAGTTGATTTGAATAAGAAGTTGGCGGAAAAGATTAAATAAATAAATAATAAAATAAAAAAGTAGTCACCACAAACTACAAAATAAGTTATTTTATTTACATTATCGTTTTCCATAATTTATTTAATAATTTTTCCATTTTGTATTTCTATTTATTTTAATAACCAAACGTTTGTTTATGTTTTTGCCAAGAAGTCGGCCATAAAACATTCGAATTTAAATCAGCCGATCAAACTTGCAAGTTCTTATATGAAAAATGTTCCTTGCAAAAACTTGTAAACAAAACTCTCCAAAGCTCTCCAAATTTCTCTCACTATTTTCTCCAAATTCGCTCTTTTACTTTACAAGTTTGTTATCGAACAGCATTTTGTAAATGTTTGTGCAAATTTGTACAAACTTTTGGGTTATCGTACAGACCTAATAATTGAAATGTGCTGTAAACAAAAGAACAAGAACAAAAAAAAAATTATGTGAATGGAAAACAAAAAGAAATCGATGATTTTCATTCATAATTTTACAACTGTTTTTGCAGTAGTCGGGACGTCTAAGTCACACAAGCAAATTTTGGGATTTTGACAGTCAATACATGAAGTCAACTATTCTTCCTGTAAAGCAACACAATAAGATGCTTTCGTTGCAGTACCTGCTTGGATGTTATCGTGTGAGCCTTCCCAATCACCATCTTGTGGGTAGGCCCGGCCCGGCCCATTCAGGGAGATCAGGAAGGATATCCATGCTCCTTTTTAACTGCCCCGCCAAACCTACCCATCTAACTCCAGTGGATCTGTGGCTACATCCCATCGAAGCAGCCACTTTTCTGGAACTGGAGATAGACCCAGAGCCAGATTGAACAGAGGAACGAACAAATAAACATAACAAAAACACTGTTACAACAACAACAACTATCCTGTTATGTTATGGAAGTATGGACTTGTCTCTCAAAAAAACTTTTACCATCGTAATTGAGACAGCGAATGCAAGTTGCTTTAACAAAAATCAAAGTGATTCAATATCAGGTCTTAAAGTAAACTTATCCGAAATTTTGTGTGGGAGGTACCGGATGGAGTGGACAAATCTAGTCCATATTTAAACCTGATCTATATCTGCTTGATATATTATATGTGTAAAGACCAATTCGGCCACTCCCTTCAAGAGTTACAGTACGAACAATTTTTCCAAATATTTTTGAACTTTTGTGGGGGAGGTACCTGAAGGAGTTGACCGATATGGCTTATCTTCAAACTTAAACTATGTTTGGACAAAATATTACTAAGGCAAAATTTTGGACAGAATCGGCAGATCCGTTCGAGAGTTATCTTACGCTCCAACCACCACACACAGTGTCATAGGGGTTTATTTGCTAATTTCAGGCTATTTTCTCAGGAAATGTGGACTTGTCGTATGGAGGGCAGTGAATACAAGTTGCTAAAACAAAAATCAATGTGATTCGAGAGATGGCCCTAAACTGAACATTTCCGAAAATTTGTGTGGGAGGTACCCGCAGGAGTGGACCATATTGAACTATGTCTGGTACACATTTCACGATGGGCAAAGTATGGACCAAATCGGCTACTCCCTTCAAGAGTTATCGTGCGCACAAATTTTCCGAACATTTTCGAACTTTTGTGGGGGAGGTACCAGAAGGAGTGGACCCATATAGCCCATCTTCGAACTTAAACTAAGTTTGGGTAAAATATTACGAAAGCCAAAATTTGAACCGAATCCGGTTATCGTGCGCTCCAACCAGACAGACAAACAGACAGACGGACGGACATTGCTAAATCGACTCCAAATTGTCTGAAACACATTTCGTCCAAACATACTTGGGGTCTAAAACAATTATTTCGATGGGGCACATTTTGCCCGTATGAAAGTGTACATACCCTCGTTAGCATAAATGCTGAGGGTATAAAAACATACATTATAATGCAAAATTAAAAAATTCAAAAGTTTGACATTCACTATAAATTCCACAGGATCCGCTAGTCCTATTTTGATAGCATTTTTACTAAAAATTTTTTAGATGTCGAACAACGAATAAATAAAATATCTAAATCCGTTAAAAAGTTACAGAATTTGAGCAGGAAAAAACGATTTTGAATCACTGTGCGACATGTCGAATATAGTAAAACACAACTTGTAGAGAAGTTTTACATAGCTGAAACACTCAGGAAATGTATGAAATCCCGTTTACTTGTGTAGGGTATGCAGAAATCATCAATGAAGCTGCTTAGCTGTTTATTAGCTTAAGGGGGGCAATACAATGCTTAAGGCCCAATGCCTGTAGTACAAAAAAGTTATGAAATACAAACTTAGAGATATATGATTGCGTGACTCAGATTATAACGTCACACAAAGATTATGGCAAGCACGTCAACTTATGTATATTTTATGTACGGGTATTTGAACATCGTTAAGTCTTAAGAGTTTGATTAATGATGAAAAGAAGTAATTGAAGTTTTAAGTGGAATACTAGAAGAAGAATTCATTGATTTAAATACTTCTATTAAAAGTGGAACACTTATTACAGAGTTGTTTTTTTTTAATTGGTTCTTAAAAACCGGGTATATTTTAAAATGAAATACATGTGGACGTATGTATGTAGACATATATAAAAACCCAATAGATTTCAAAATGCGTCGTTGAATTAAATAAATTAGCCACTGACAATTAGCAATTGCGTTGCGATAATAAAAAATGTTTAATTCATGTGTTTCTGTACAAATTTTTGTTTTATTATATAATGTATTTATAATAGAAATATAATATTTTTAGAATATATAAAAGAAGAGAGAGACAAATTCATAATCGCATTCTTAGAAGCCTCCTGAGTCACAGCATCAAATCACATTTTTGACAGTTTTTTTTCTAATAAACATAACCACCATTACCACCTCCTCCATTGCCACCTCCTCCACCACTGCCATCATCCGGATGTCCACCACCGGCTGCAATTTTATCCAAAGCTTCCTGAATCTCTGGTGGTATTGGTGGTGGTGTTGGCAAATGATCACCTTGAGGCTGGAAACCATTTTCATCGGCAATATAGGTTACAACATATGAATCACCTTCAGGGCTTGTAAAAGAAAAGGAACCCTCAGCCACTTGAGCTTCATTATCACTGTCTCCGGCATTTTTTAAATAACCCATTTCATCAACATTAATGCCGTTGCCGGTTTCATATTCGTACTGGAAAATAAAAAGAAACAAAAAACAATAAATATTGAACCATTCGATGATGGTATCAGAATGTATTAAATCCTGAAACATTGAAAATAAGGTTGGAAAATAAGCTAACCAACAATTAAGCTAAAATGAGGAACAAAGTCTTCTGGACCCTTAGAGTTCGATATACCAACAAGTATGAACGGCGTTAAGTTCAACCGGGCCTAACTTTTTATAGCTACTGCCACGTTTGTATTGAAGTAAAATGGAACAAGTAAGAACGGGATTAAGTACGGCCAGGTCAAACGTTTTATACCCTCCACTACCACTGTATTGAATAATAAAAACTACTAATAATAACTGGGTGACGTAGGGTATGGACGATACCAAGGAACGGTCCTGACCGGCTTTAACATGGCAAAGCCCAGGATTTATCTTGGTCCCTCTTTCATCTCAAGTGGACACTGACCTCCCCGTGGTGTCACCTGGGGAACTGTTTTTAACACCCGTTAAAGGTAGTGAGCTAACATGTGCCGCGCGTTCACCCATAAGAACGTTAAAAACTTGGGTTAGTAACCCTTCCTTAGAAAAAAACAAGTGGGAAAAGCGTTAAGTTCGGTCGGGCCGAACATTTTATACCCTCCACCACAAATTTCAGCCATTTCGGTGGATTAATGTTGCAACAACAACCCACGGACCTATACCTACAAATTTCTGGGGCAAAGTTTTATACCCCCAAAGAAGACTAAATACCAAATTTCAGCCATCTCGGTGTGATAATGAGACCAAAACCTTCAAAATACCGAAAATCGGGAGATATCGTCCTATGAGGGCTATATCAAAACGTGGACCTATATAAACATTTTATGGTAGAAATGTTTCTTAGCCTCTGGAAACACAAAATACAAAGTTGCAACCGATTCTGTTGTCAAATGGCACTAATACATTCAAAATATATTAAAATGACGCGTACTTTATATGGGGCGTTATATGGGGGCTATACCAAAACGTGGACCTACATAAACCAACTTTGGTAGGAATGTTTTTTGGCCTCTGGAGACACAAAATACAAAGTTACAACCAATTCGATGGTAAAATGGGACAAATATCTTAAACATTCCTTAAAACGACGACGCGTCACGCGTCATTTTGTATGGGGACTATACGAAAGCGTGGACCTACATAGCCCGCTTTCAATACCAAAAGTCGATGTAGGATTGCACGCTGATCAAGAATATATATAGTTCGTGGGGTCTACAATGATTATTTCGAGTAGTTACAAACGTAGTGACAAACTTAATATACCCCCATCCTATGGTGGAGGGTATAAAAACAGCCTACTATGAAAAAACGAAAGAAAAGAAAACCAAACCCCTCTAAAGTAGACGAACCCCGCAAAAGTTTTAAGGACCATGATCTGCGAATCTGCACCTGGAATGTTCGCACTCTTTATAGAGAAGGTGCAGTTTACACATTGGCAGATGTACTTGAAAAGTACAAGGCCGACATTACTGCAATACAGGAAATACGATGGAACTGGAAAGGCGTCACAACAACACCTAAAGGCCAGAATCAATCTTCGCTTGATTCCCAAATGTCAAATTATAAAGGAATGCCAGAGCCTCCTAAAGGAGAACGCAGGCGGATTTGCAAAGAGGCTCTGGCATTCCTTTATAATTTGACATTTGGGGAAGCAAGCAAAGCAAGCGACGATTGATTCTGTTCTGGCCTTTAAGGGGACACACTGTATTATAGCTGCCATGACGTAAAGCATGAGTTTGGTTGTGGATTTGTAGTTGGTCGGAGGTTAAAACATCTGGTCTCCAGCTTCACCCCAGTGAATGAAAGACTTGCTGCAATTGGATTAAAAGCAAAATTCTTCAACATCAGCTTTATTTGCTCTCATGCTCCCACTGAAGACAAGGACGAACAGACCAAAGATATATTTTACGAGCACTTAGAAGAAACATATGACCGTTGCCCTGCCCATGACATTAAAATTATTCTAGGCGATTTTAATGCCAAAATTGGAAAGGAGAATATCTTTGGCCCAACAGTCAGGAAATTCAGACTCCACAGTGAAACATCTGACAATGGTATGAGGCTGATAGACTTTGCAGCTGCAAGAAACATGGTAGTTAGCAGTACCAGATTTAAGCATCTCGATATTCATAAGGGCACCTGGCTGTCGCCAGATCAAAGAACAAAAAATCAAATTGATCACGTTGTGATAGATGGAAAACATGCATCAAGCGTGTTGGATGTAAGATCGCTCCGAGATGCAAACATAGACTCGGACTACTACCTTGTTGCAGCAAAGGTACACGCATGTTGAACATCGGTAAGCTGCAATCACAGCAGATAGCCACAGCATATTCCATTCAACTGGCCCAACAGCTTCATCAAAGCACTCCTCGTCCCGATAACATATCAGCACAATGGAAAAACATTGCCCAATCAATGCAAACAGCCGCAAAATCAGTACTTGGATACCGGAGACCTCCACAAAGGAATCCATGGTATGACCAGGAGTGTCGTGCTGCTACCGAAGAGAAAAATGCGGCATATAGGGCTACTTTACAATCAGTAGCAACGCGTAGCGCACGAGAGAGGTATCGGGAGAAAAGGAGAGAGAAGAAACGTCTTTTCCGCAGGAAAAAGAGAGAGATGGAAAAGCGGGAGTGTGAACAAATTGAGATGTACAGGAGACAGAATGAAGTCCGAAAATTTTACCAAAGAGTGAAACTTCAAACTGATGGCTTTGGTACAGGCAACTCCTCCTGTAGAGACCAGCAAGGTAATCTGGTAACTGATACAGATAGTGTGCTAAGGATATGGAAAGAGCATTTTCCCAAACTGTTGGTATCCAATAGTAGCGAAGTCGACAAAGATACCACAGATCCAATCCCAGAATATGGTATTGAATGTATACCACCCGGCCAAGATGAGGTAAAGGCAGCAATAACCCGGCTGAAGAATAATAAGGCAGCAGGAGCTGATGGCCTACCAGCCGAGCTGTTTAAAACCGGAGGCGACACGCTGATAAGGTGTATGCATCAGCTTGTTAGCTCCATCTGGCAGGAAGAACGCGTACCCGACGATTGGAACCTGAGCATCCTGTGTCCCGTCCACAGCAAAGAACATAAGACTTTATGCTGCAACTATAGGGGCATAAGTCTTCTCCCTATCACCTACAAGATAGTGTCAGGGATATTGTGCGAACGACTAAAGCCCATGGTCAACTAAATAATTGGACGATACCAATGAAGCTTTAGACCTGGCAAGTCCACCATTGACTAGATATTTGCCCTGCGGCAAATCCTGGAGAAGACCCAAGAGATGCAGATCGACACCTACCACCTTTTTGTCGATTATAAAGCAGCCTTCGACAGCCATCTACGTTCAAAAGTACTCCAAGCCATGTCTGGTATCCCCGCAAAGCTCATTCGACTTTGTAAAATGACTCTAACTGACACAAAATCTTGAGTTAAAATAGGAAAGAACCTCTCCGAAGAGTTTTGTACTAAAAGAGGTTTCAGGCAAGGAGACAGCCTTTCGTGTGATCTTTTCAACATCCTGCTAAAAGGTTATACGAGAGGCAAACGTCAAAAGAAGTGGCAAAATCTACACCAATAGCCACATGTTACTTGCTTATGCTGATGATATAGGCATCACTGGACATTCAGTTAAAGAAGTAACAGCTACCTTTATGGAGGTCGAAGGAGAATCTGCTATTGTGGGTCTGGCGGTAAACGGCGAGAAGACCAAGTTAATGGAGTCGACGCGCAATGCGTCCATTGTGCTCGGACCAACTGTTGAAGTTGGTTCCAATAATTTTGAGGTAGTAAAAGACTTCGTATACCTCGGCTCCGCCGTAAACACAACAAACGACATCAGTTGTGAAATAAAAAGAAGAATTGTATTGGCCAACAGATGCTACTTTGGCTTATGTAAGCACTCCAAAAACAAAGCCACTACTTGTCAAATAAAAATAACGCTTTACAAAACACTCATACTACCCGTCCTGATGTATGGTTCCGAAGTCTGGGTACTTGCGCAAGCAGATAAGGCAGTGCTTGGCGTTTTTGAGAGAAAAATTCTTCGAAAGATCTACTAACCAATTTACGTTGACGGTGAATATGGACATCGTAGGAACCACAAGCTGTATCTGTTATACAACAATATCAGCATAGATAAACGTATGGAGATGCAACGATTGCGTTGGCTAGGCCATATAATAAGAATGAGCGGTGATGAAGCCGCTAAACAGGCGTATAAATTCGAGCCACTTGGCGGTGCACGCAGGATTGGCAGGCCAAAGAATAAATGGCGCAAACAAGTGGATGAAGAAATGACAAGGCGCGGTATTCCAGAAAGCGAAGCACTAAACAGAGAGAATTGGAGATCTTTTCTTAGTTCGGTCTATGGAACAAATGTTCTGTACTGGGCCAGCTAAGTAAGTAAGTAATAATAACTACGAAAATCAGGAGGGAAAATTCTATGGAGACTACACGAAGACGTGGACCTATACTGACAAATTTCAAGTGGAAAGTTTTATACCCTCAACAAAGACTAAATTCGAAGTGTCAGCCTAAAATCGTCAAAATACCGAGAATTCGAAGGTACAGTGCTATGGGGGCTATATGCAGACTTTGACCTATACCGACAAATTTCAGGTGGAAAGTTTTACATCTCCAATAAATACTAAATACCAATATGTCCGCCATTTCGGGGGATATTGAGACTATAACCTTCAAAATATCGGAAATCGGGAGGTATCGTTTTATGGGGGCTATATGCTGACTTTGATCTATGCCTACAAATTTCAGGTAGAAAGAAAGAAAAGATACTCCCAACGAAAACTAAATTACACATTTCAGCCATTTTGGGGTGATGTCGATGCAACAACGTCTAAAATTCCGAAAATCGGGAGGTACCGCTCTATGGTCCTATATGAAGACGTTGACCTATACCGAAAAAATGAGTACCCTTAACGAAGACTAATTTCGAAATTTTATACCCCCAACGAAGAGTAAATACCAAATTCCAGCCATTTCGATGGAATATTGAGGTCACAACATTTAAAATACCGAAAAGCGGGAGGTACCGTTCTATTGGGGCCATATTAAGACGTTGACCTATACCGAAAAATTTCTGGTGGAACGTTTTATACCGCCAACAAAGACAAAATACCAAATTTCAGCCATTTCGGGGGGATATTGAGGCCACAAAATGCCGAGAAATGGAAAGTACCGTTGTAGGGGGGCTATATGAAGACGTTGACTTATACCGATAAATTTCGGTAATATAAAGTGGAAAGCTTTATACCCCAACGAAGTCTAAATTCCAAATGTCAGCAATTTCGGTGTTGTATTGAGTCTATAACCTTGAAAATACCGAAAATCGGGAGGTACCGTCATATGTGGGCTATATGAAGTCGTTTACCTATACCGACAAATTTCATGTGGAAAGTTTCATATCCCAAACGAAGACCAAATACCGAATTTCAGAAATTTGGATGGGATTAGACGTTGAGACAACAACGTTCAAACCAGCGAAAATCAGGAAGTACCGTTCTACTTTCAACAATTTCCGTGGTACATTGGGGCTATAACCTTGAAAATACCGAAAATCTGAGGTACCGTTCTATGGAGCCTATATGAAGACGTTGACCTATACCGACAAATTTCAGGTACAAAATTGTATATCCTTAACGAAGACTAAGTACCGAATTTCAGCGATTTCGATGGATTATTGAAGCTTAAACCTTGAAAATACCGAAAATCGGGAGGTACCTTTCTATGGGGGCTATATGAAGACGTTGACCTATACCAACATATTTCAGGTGGAAAGTTTTATACCACCATTGAAGACTCAATTCTAAATATCAGCCATTTTGATAAGATAATGTAGCTGAAACCACCAAATATCGTAAAGTTTTAAGTACCGTTTTATGGGGGACTATAGCAACATGTGGACCTGCACTGACAAATCTCTTTGGGGAGCGTTTTGTAGCCCCAAATACCAAAGCCAAGAAGCCCAAATACCAAATTTCAGTCATTTTTGTGAGATAATGTGACTGAAACCTTCAAAATACCGAAAAATCGGAATGTACCTTTCTATAGGGGTTACATCAACAGGAGGACCTACACTGACACATTTTGGGGGAAAGTTTCGTAGCCTCAAAGAAGACCAAATGCAAATTTTTATTTCATTTCGGTAATATAAAGTGGCTAATACCTTCAAAATACCGAAAATTCGGCGATACCGTTCTATGAGGGCTACAGCAACACATGGATCTTTACTGAAAACTTTTAACGTAGCCCCAAATAAGACCAAAAACAAATTTTCAATAACTTTAATAAGATAATGTGGGTAAAACATTAAAAACTCCTTGGCGAGCAATGCCAAATCTTTTCCACTAATAAAATAGTTGTTTTAAAATATTAAAACAACAACAATGGGATTAAGCCAGACTATTTTGAAAAAACAAAATTGCAAACGCTATCCCAATAAAAAAACGCCACAATGCTTCACATTAAAAAAACTGTTCTATGAAGGCTACATCAACACATGGAACAAAACTTTAAAATTTTTAGGAGAAAGTTTCGTACCCACAAAGAAGACCAAATACAAATGTTGTCATTTCGGAAACATAAAGTGGCTAACACCTGCAAAATACCGAAAATCGGGCGGTATCGTTCTATGGGGGCTATATCAAAACGTAGACCCAAATACCAAATTTCAGCCATTTTGGTCAAAAAATTTCACTAAATCTTTCAAAATACCGCAATTAGGGAAGTACCGTTCTATTGTTGCGATATCAAAATATGAACCGATATTGTCCAATACCATAGATCCTGGGAGTCATAAAAACTTATGTACCAAATTATAAAGTTCTATCTTAAATATTGCTAGCTGTATCTTGATTTCAACAGACTTGGACGGATTTGGCTATATCTACACGGTTATTCGATGTGTTTGTTACAACCGGAATGTCAATGTTGATTATACCCTCCATATTATGTTGGAGGGTATTACTAGGGTTGCTTGAATACCAGAAATATGGTGGTATAGTTTGTCGCCTCGACGATGACTCCAAGACCTGTGTTTACAACTCCCTTTTCGTCTCTTTCAAAGAAATCTTGCAGGACTCTTAGAGATTGACCTCTTACACATTTCCTAAAATTTTTCACGCAGGATGTTGGAAAAATCTGATTATGAAAAAAAAACTTTTTTTGCACGGAACTGTGTGAGTGTGATTGTCGACCATGGCGGTTGGTTGCAGGGCTCTTAGAGATTGACTAAAATTCTCCACGCAGGATGTTGGAAAAATCCGATTATGAACCAAACCTTCTTTTTTGGAACGCAACTGTTCAGAGAGGTTACTTCTTTTAAATGCGGAATTTGTGTGTCGACCCAATGCAAACTCGATGGTTGGGAAGCCAACTCCCATTCGGCCAGTATAACATATCATTTGTACACAAAAACGTCCTCAGAACTACTCACCATATACGAGCCATCGGTATTAACTTGAGATTCAAACTTGATAATAGGTATAACAGGACCTCCTCCACCGCCACCACTTGCACCACCACCGCCTCCGCCACCGGGGCCCCCACCGCCGGCACCACCACCTCCGCCACCAGCAGGAGGTAAGTAAGTATTACCACCACCACCCCCTCCTCCACCTCCTCCTGGAGGTAAATATGTGGAAGGAGGTGGTTTACCTCCTCCTCCACCTCCTCCTGGAGGCAAATATGTGGAAGGAGGAGGTTTACGACCACCACCGCCACCTCCACCAGGTTTGGGTAATTGCTTTGCCGGTGGTTTCATTTTTGGATAACCAGCTGGTACAGCATTGCTCCATGCTATACCAATAACAATAAGAAGAATCTAAGAGAAAGAAAATTATCACTTTATTTTTAAACACTTTAACAAGAAACTCTTTTACTTACCAACTTCATGTGGAGATGGAAAGAGTTACAAGAAAACTAGATGGCTAATCACTTACACACTGACTTTTTATAAACCACCGTTAATGCTTCTAGCAGATTAGACCATTGCCAACATAAAGCATTGGTAATTGATACGCAGTGTTTGTTTCAATTCGACCTATCCTCTGAACTCACGTATTTGGTTCAAAATCAAATCTGTTTATTTTGTTTCAAACGTTACGAATCGAATATGCGCCAATGTTACAAATTATCGAAATCAGAGACAGTGAATAGAAGAAGTTTTGAAAATGTCCAGCTAATGTTAATGTTTAGATCTTTTTGTCTGGTGGATAAAAAAGTGCCGCACTTACTGACAGATCTAACACGGTGTACTCAAAAAACATACACAAACATACATATGTGCGCACAATATTACCAAAGGGACAAGGGAGATTCATATTGGCTCAATGATATGGGACCGATCTTTTATCGCAGAGTCTGAACGGCATGTTTTACTTAGGACACCACTTTGTAGGGCAGTTTTTCAAATGTGTAATGTAAGCCAATATTACCTTGAGTGGACTTCCGAATATGTTGATGTTCTGGTCAGGGACGGTAGACCTTCTGAGTGCAAAGCGGACGTGCTTACCACTGCATTACAGTTTCTCCCACAAAAAACATTATCCTTATATTGCATGATATATAAAATATCATATTGCGGGTCTTTTGAAATACTCAGGACATTATCGTGAATATGGAGAATAAAACGAGTAGAAGATGCTTTATGTTCGGCCGGCTACCATGAGTTGTATTGAAGAAAAAAATGGAATAATTATATCATTTAGTTCATGAAAGTATTAAGCACCTCCGCCAGGATGTCCCTACCAAAACAATATTCCGATTAAAACTATTGTATGCCGATTTCGGTCCGAAAATGTGACAAAGAACCGACGAAATACAAACAACTAAAAAAGCATTTTATACCCTGCACCATAAAATATATTCTAAACTTTTATGAAATACTTAATGTACTTAAAAACCGCAAATCAGAGGCTATAACTAAACATGGGCCTATGTTGACAATTTTTGCTGAAGAAGTGTTGTGACCCCTAAGAACCTTAACTGTCAAATTGCAGCTAGTTTGGTTAAAAATTTTAGCTAAAATCCTCAAAATACCGAAAATCGGGAGGTACCGTTACATAAAAACTACACCAAAACATGAGCCGATATCTTCGAACTTTACCTACCAATGGCAAAAAGATACTCGGGTGGTCGCTAGACTGATTACAACAGAATTGACTCCGAATTTTATCCTGACAACGAATATATGTTCTTTATAGGGTCGCAAATGATTATTTCAATGCGTTACAAACCGAAAACAAACTTAATATACCCTCCATACTATGACAAAATATTCTTAAAAACTCCACATGGTCTGATAGTCGTTGAAAAAATAGTTAAAAAAAAATATTCTTAAAAAACCCACGCGGTCTAATAGTCGTTGAAAAAATGTCCTTAAAAAATCCACGTGGTCTGATAGTCGTTGAAAAAATATTCTTAAAAAGTCCACGTGGTCTGATAGTCTTTGAAAAAATATTCTTAAAAAATCCACTTGGTCTGATAGTCTTTGAAAAAATATTCTTAAAAAATCCACGAGTTCTGATAGTCGTTGAAAAATATTCTTAAAAATCCACGTGGGGTGATGTCGTTGAAAAAAATATTCTTAAAAACTCCACGTGGTCTGATAGTCGTTGAAAAAATATTCGTAAAAATTCACGTGGTTTGATAGTCGTTGAAAAAATATTCTTGAAAACTCCACGTGGTCTGATAGTCGTTGAAAAAATATTCTTAAAAAATCCACGTGGTGTGATAGTGTTGAAAAATATTTTTAAAAAATCCACGTGATTTGATAGTCGTTGAAAAAAATATTCGCAAAAACTCCACGTGGTCTGATAGTCGTTAAAAAAAATATTCGCAAAAACTCCACGTGGTCTGATAGTCGTTGAAAAAATATTCTTAAAAAATCCACGTGGTCTAATAGTCGTTGAAAAAATATTCTTCAAAAATCCACGAGTTCTGATAGTCGTTGAAAAAATATTCTTAAAATATCCACGTGGTCTAATAGTCGTTGAAAAAATATTCTTAAAATATCCACGTGGTCTAATAGTCGTTGAAAAAATATTCTTAAAAAATCCACGTGGTCTAATAGTCGTTGAAAAAATATTCTTAAAAAATCCACGTGGTCTAATAGTCGTTGAAAAAATATTCTTAAAAAATCCACGTGGTCTAATAGTCGTTGAAAAAATATTCTTAAAAAACCACGTGGTCCAATAGTCGTTGAAAAAATATTCTTAAAAAATCCACGTGGTCTAATAGTCGTTGAAAAAATATTCTTAAAAAACCACGTGGTCTAATAGTCGTTGAAAAAATATTCTTAAAAAATCCACGTGGTCCAATAGTCGTTGAAAAAATATTCTTAAAAAATCCAAGTGGCCTAATAGTCGTTGAAAAAATATTCTTAAAATATCCACGTGGTCTAATAGTCGTTGAAAAAATATTCTTAAAAAATCCACGTGGTCCAATAGTCGTTGAAAAAATATTCTTAAAAAATCCAAGTGGTCCAATAGTCGTTAAAAAAATATTCTTAAAAAATACACGTGGTCCAATAGTCGTTGAAAAAATATTCTTAAAAAATCCACGTGGTCTAATAGTCGTTGAAAAAAATATTCGCAAAAACTCCACGTGGTCTGATAGTCGTTGAAAAAATATTCTTCAAAAATCCACGAGTTCTGATAGTCGTTGAAAAAATATTCTTAAAATATCCACGTGGTCTAATAGTCGTTGAAAAAATATTCTTAAAAAATCCAAGTGGTCTAATAGTCGTTGAAAAAATATTCTTAAAAAATCCACGTGGTCTAATAGTCGTTGAAAAAATATTCTTCAAAAATCCACGAGTTCTGATAGTCGTTGAAAAAATATTCTTAAAATATCCACGTGGTCTAATAGTCGTTGAAAAAATATTCTTAAAAAATCCACGTGGTCTAATAGTCGTTGAAAAAATATTCTTAAAAAATCCACGTGGTCTAATAGTCGTTGAAAAAATATTCTTAAAAAACCACGTGGTCTAATAGTCGTTGAAAAAATATTCTTAAAAAAATCCACGTGGTCTAATAGTCGTTGAAAAAATATTCTTAAAAAAATCCACGTGGTCTAATAGTCGTTGAAAAAATATTCTTAAAAAACCACGTGGTCTAATAGTCGTTGAAAAAATATTCTTAAAAAATCCACGTGGTCCAATAGTCGTTGAAAAATATTCTTAAAAAATCCACGTGGTCTAATAGTCGTTGAAAAAATAATCTTAAAAAATCCACGTGGTCTAATAGTCGTTGAAAAAATATTCTTAAAAAATCCACGTGGTCTAATAGTCGTTGAAAAAATATTCTTAAAATATCCACGTGGTCTAATTGTCGTTGAAAAAATATTCTTAAAAAATCCACGTGGTCTAATAGTCGTTGAAAAAATATTCTTAAAAAATACACGTGGTCTAATAGTCGTTGAAAAAATATTCTTAAAATATCCACGTGGTCTAATAGTCGTTGAAAAAATATTCTTAAAAAATCCACGTGGTCTAATAGTCGTTGAAAAAATATTCTTAAAATATCCACGTGGTCTAATAGTCGTTGAAAAAATATTCTTAAAAAATCCACGTGGTCTAATAGTCGTTGAAAAAATATTCTTAAAAAATCCACGTGGTCTAATAGTCGTTGAAAAAATATTCTTCAAAAATCCACGAGTTCTGATAGTCGTTGAAAAAATATTCTTAAAATATCCACGTGGTCTAATAGTCGTTGAAAAAATATTCTTAAAAAATCCACGTGGTCTAATAGTCGTTGAAAAAATATTCTTCAAAAATCCACGAGTTCTGATAGTCGTTGAAAAAATATTCTTCAAAAATCCACGAGTTCTGATAGTCGTTGAAAAAATATTCTTAACATATCCACGTGGTCTAATAGTCGTTGAAAAAATATTCTTAAAAAATCCACGTGGTCTAATAGTCGTTGAAAAAATATTCTTAAAAAATCCACGTGGTCTAATAGTCGTTGAAAAAATATTCTTAAAAAACCACGTGGTCTAATAGTCGTTGAAAAAATATTCTTAAAATATCCACGTGGTCTAATAGTCGTTGAAAAAATATTCTTAAAAAATCCACGTGGTCTAATAGTCGTTGAAAAAATATTCTTAAAAAAATCCACGTGGTCTAATAGTCGTTGAAAAAATATTCTTAAAAAAATCCACGTGGTCTAATAGTCGTTGAAAAAATATTCTTAAAATATCCACGTGTTCTAATAGTCGTTGAAAAAATATTCTTAAAAAACCACGTGGTCTAATAGTCGTTGAAAAAATATTCTTAAAAAATCCACGTGGTCCAATAGTCGTTGAAAAAATATTCTTAAAAAATCCACGTGGTCTAATAGTCGTTGAAAAAATAATCTTAAAAAATCCACGTGGTCTAATAGTCGTTGAAAAAATATTCTTAAAAAATCCACGTGGTCTAATAGTCGTTGAAAAAATATTCTTAAAATATCCACGTGGTCTAATAGTCGTTGAAAAAATATTCTTAAAAAATCCACGTGGTCTAATAGTCGTTGAAAAAATATTCTTAAAAAATCCACGTGGTCTAATAGTCGTTGAAAAAATATTCTTCAAAAATCCACGAGTTCTGATAGTCGTTGAAAAAATATTCTTAAAATATCCACGTGGTCTAATAGTCGTTGAAAAAATATTCTTAAAAAATCCACGTGGTCTAATAGTCGTTGAAAAAATATTCTTAAAAAATCCACGTGGTCTAATAGTCGTTGAAAAAATATTCTTCAAAAATCCACGAGTTCTGATAGTCGTTGAAAAAATATTCTTAAAATATCCACGTGGTCTAATAGTCGTTGAAAAAATATTCTTAAAAAATCCACGTGGTCTAATAGTCGTTGAAAAAATATTCTTAAAAAATCCACGTGGTCTAATAGTCGTTGAAAAAATATTCTTAAAATATCCACGTGGTCTAATAGTCGTTGAAAAAATATTCTTAAAAAATCCACGTGGTCTAATAGTCGTTGAAAAAATATTCTTAAAAAAATCCACGTGGTCTAATAGTCGTTGAAAAAATATTCTTAAAAAATCCACGTGGTCTAATAGTCGTTGAAAAAATATTCTTAAAATATCCACGTGGTCTAATAGTCGTTGAAAAAATATTCTTAAAAAATCCACGTGGTCTAATAGTCGTTGAAAAAATATTCTTAAAAAAATCCACGTGGTCTAATAGTCGTTGAAAAAATATTCTTAAAAAAATCCACGTGGTCTAATAGTCGTTGAAAAAATATTCTTAAAATATCCACGTGGTCTAATAGTCGTTGAAAAAATATTCTTAAAAAACCACGTGGTCTAATAGTCGTTGAAAAAATATTCTTAAAAAATCCACGTGGTCCAATAGTCGTTGAAAAAATATTCTTAAAAAATCCACGTGGTCTAATAGTCGTTGAAAAAATAATCTTAAAAAATCCACGTGGTCTAATAGTCGTTGAAAAAATATTCTTAAAAAATCCACGTGGTCTAATAAAATAAAATATTCTTAAAAAATCCACGTGGTCTAATAGTCGTTGAAAAAATATTCTTCAAAAATCCACGAGTTCTGATAGTCGTTGAAAAAATATTCTTAAAATATCCACGTGGTCTAATAGTCGTTGAAAAAATATTCTTAAAAAATCCACGTGGTCTAATAGTCGTTGAAAAAATATTCTTCAAAAATCCACGAGTTCTGATAGTCGTTGAAAAAATATTCTTAAAATATCCACGTGGTCTAATAGTCGTTGAAAAAATATTCTTAAAAAATCCACGTGGTCTAATAGTCGTTGAAAAAATATTCTTAAAAAATCCACGTGGTCTAATAGTCGTTGAAAAAATATTCTTAAAAAACCACGAGGTCTAATAGTCGTTGAAAAAATATTCTTAAAATATCCACGTGGTCTAATAGTCGTTGAAAAAATATTCTTAAAAAATCCACGTGGTCTAATAGTCGTTGAAAAAATATTCTTAAAAAAATCCACGTGGTCTAATAGTCGTTGAAAAAATATTCTTAAAAAAATCCACGTGGTCTAATAGTCGTTGAAAAAATATTCTTAAAATATCCACGTGGTCTAATAGTCGTTGAAAAAAATATTCTTAAAAAACCACGTGGTCTAATAGTCGTTGAAAAAATATTCTTAAAAAATCCACGTGGTCCAATAGTCGTTGAAAAAATATTCTTAAAAAATCCACGTGGTCTAATAGTCGTTGAAAAAATAATCTTAAAAAATCCACGTGGTCTAATAGTCGTTGAAAAAATATTCTTAAAAAATCCACGTGGTCTAATAGTCGTTGAAAAAATATTCTTAAAATATCCACGTGGTCTAATAGTCGTTGAAAAAATATTCTTAAAAAATCCACGTGGTCTAATAGTCGTTGAAAAAATATTCTTAAAAAATCCACGTGGTCTAATAAAATAAAATATTCTTAAAAAATCCACGTGGTCTAATAGTCGTTGAAAAAATATTCTTAAAAAATCCACGTGGTCTAATAGTCGTTGAAAAAATATTCTTAAAAAACCACGTGGTCTAATAGTCGTTGAAAAAATATTCTTAAAATATCCACGTGGTCTAATAGTCGTTGAAAAAATATTCTTAAAAAACCACGTGGTCTAATAGTCGTTGAAAAAATATTCTTAAAAAATCCACGTGGTCCAATAGTCGTTGAAAAAATATTCTTAAAAAATCCACGTGGTCTAATAGTCGTTGAAAAAATAATCTTAAAAAATCCACGTGGTCTAATAGTCGTTGAAAAAATATTCTTAAAAAATCCACGTGGTCTAATAAAATAAAATATTCTTAAAAAATCCACGTGGTCTAATAGTCGTTGAAAAAATATTCTTCAAAAATCCACGAGTTCTGATAGTCGTTGAAAAAATATTCTTAAAATATCCACGTGGTCTAATAGTCGTTGAAAAAATATTCTTAAAAAATCCACGTGGTCGTTGAAAAAATATTCTTCAAAAATCCACGAGTTCTGATAGTCGTTGAAAAAATATTCTTAAAATATCCACGTGGTCTAATAGTCGTTGAAAAAATATTCTTAAAAAATCCACGTGGTCTAATAGTCGTTGAAAAAATATTCTTAAAAAATCCACGTGGTCTAATAGTCGTTGAAAAAATATTCTTAAAAAACCACGAGGTCTAATAGTCGTTGAAAAAATATTCTTAAAATATCCACGTGGTCTAATAGTCGTTGAAAAAATATTCTTAAAAAATCCACGTGGTCTAATAGTCGTTGAAAAAATATTCTTAAAAAAATCCACGTGGTCTAATAGTCGTTGAAAAAATATTCTTAAAAAAATCCACGTGGTCTAATAGTCGTTGAAAAAATATTCTTAAAATATCCACGTGGTCTAATAGTCGTTGAAAAAAATATTCTTAAAAAACCACGTGGTCTAATAGTCGTTGAAAAAATATTCTTAAAAAATCCACGTGGTCCAATAGTCGTTGAAAAAATATTCTTAAAAAATCCACGTGGTCTAATAGTCGTTGAAAAAATAATCTTAAAAAATCCACGTGGTCTAATAGTCGTTGAAAAAATATTCTTAAAAAATCCACGTGGTCTAATAGTCGTTGAAAAAATATTCTTAAAATATCCACGTGGTCTAATAGTCGTTGAAAAAATATTCTTAAAAAATCCACGTGGTCTAATAGTCGTTGAAAAAATATTCTTAAAAAATCCACGTGGTCTAATAAAATAAAATATTCTTAAAAAATCCACGTGGTCTAATAGTCGTTGAAAAAATATTCTTAAAAAATCCACGTGGTCTAATAGTCGTTGAAAAAATATTCTTAAAAAACCACGTGGTCTAATAGTCGTTGAAAAAATATTCTTAAAATATCCACGTGGTCTAATAGTCGTTGAAAAAATATTCTTAAAAAATCCACGTGGTCCAACAGTCGTTGAAAAAATATTCTTAAAAAATCCACGTGGTCCAATAGTCGTTGAAAAAATATTCTTAAAAAAATCTACGTGGTCTAATATTCGTTGAAAAAAAATTTTCTTAAAAAATCCACGTGGTCTAATAGTCGTTGAAAAATATTCTTAAAAAATCCACGTGGTCTAATAGTCGTTGTAAAAATATTCTTAAAAAATCCATGTGGTCTGATAGTCGTTGAAAAAATATTCTTAAAAAATCCACGTGGTCTGATAGTCGTTGAAAAAATATTCTTAAAAAATCCGCGTGGTCTAATATTCGTTGAAAACTCCACGTGGTCTAATATTCGTTGAAAAAATATTCTTAAAAAACCCACGTGGTCTGATAATCGTGGAAAAAAATACACGTGGTCTGATAATCGTGGAAAAAAATATCCTTAAAAAACCCAGAAGATGACCTGATAGTCGTTGAAAAAAATGTTCTTAAAAAATCCGCGTGGTCTAATATTCGTTGAAAAAATATTCTTGAAAACTCCACGTGGTCTAATATTCGTTGAAAAAATATTCTTAAAAAACCCACGTGGTCTGATAATAGTGGAAAAAATATTTTTAATCCACGTGGTCTGATAGTCATGTAAAAAATATTCTTTTAAAATTTCCGTAGTCTGATTAGTCGTTGAAAAAATATTATTAAAAAATCTAAGTGGTCTGATAGTGGTTGAACAAATATTCTTAAGAAATCCACGTGGCTTGATAGTCGTTGAAAAAATATTCTTAAAAAATCCACGTGGTCTGATAGTCATTGAAAAAATATTCTTAAAAATCTACTTGGTCTGACAGCCGTTGAAAAAATATTCTTCTAAAATTTCCGTGGTCTGCTAGTCGTTGAAAAATTATTCTTAAAAAATCCACGTGGTCTGATAGTCGTTGAAAAAATATTCTTAAAAAATACACGTGGTCTGAAAAAATATTCTTAAAAAATACACGTGGTCTGAAAAAATATTCTTAAAAAATCCACGTGGTCTGATAGTCGTTGAAAAATATTCTTAAAAAATCCTCGTGGTCTGATAGTGGTTGAACAAATATTCTTAAAAAATCCACGTAATCTGATAATCGTTGAAAAAATATTCTTAAAAAGCCCACATGGTCTGATAGTCGTTGAAAAAATATTTGTTTAAAATTTCCGTAGTCTGATAGTCGTTGAAAAAATATTCTTAAAAAATCCACGTGTTCTGATAATCGTTGAAAAATATTCTTAAAAACCCACAAGATGATCTGAAAGTCGTTGAAAAAATATTCTTAAAAAATCCACGTGGTCTGATAGTCGTTGAAAAAATCCACGTGGTCTGATAGTCATTGAATAAATATTCTTACAAAAACTACGTGGTCTGATAGTCGTTGAAAAAATATTCTTATAAAATCCACTTGGTCTGATAGTCGTAGAAAAAATATTCTTAAAAAATCCACGTAGTCTGATAGTCGTTGAAAAAATATTCTTAAAAAATCCACGTGGTCTGATAGTCGTTGAAAAAATATTCTTAAAAAATCCACGTGGTCTGATAGTCGTTGAAAAAATATTCTTAAAAAATCCACTTGGTCTGATAGTCGTAGAAAAAATATTCTTAAAAAATCCACGTGGTCTGATAGTCGTAGAAAAAATATTCGTACAAAATCCACGTGGTCTGATAGTCGTTAAAAAAATATCCTTAAAAAATCCTCGTGATTTGATAGTCGATGAAAAAAATTAAAAAAACCACGTGGTCTGATAGTCGTTGAAAAAATATTCTTAAAAAATCCACGTGGTCTGATAGTCGTTGAAAAAATATTCTTAAAAAATTAGCGTGATCTGATAGTCGTTGAAAAAACATTCTTAAAAAACCCACAAGATAAACCGGCTTGATGTCAGGCGAACAATGCAGGTCACAGGCCATAGATACAAATTCAGCAGTTCTATGTCGCCGGTTCCATATTTTAGTGGTACCCTCATACACTTCACGTAAGGATCACTAGAGTCAGGCTCAAGCTCTCGCCGGACAGACTGGTTCAATAGAATTGCCAGTCCACCACATCCACTTCACATACAATCCAAACACAAAACGTTGCATTTATTACAACCCCGAAGACGGCAGGCGTTGTTTCTTCAATAGCCACGACCTTCTCCGACTCATAAAATCCAAAATCTCATGCATCTTATCCCGAAGACAATCGCCGTCAAGCTGCAGAAATGTTACAATGTCAGAAACTGGAACGTGCTTGTGTTGGTACTTCTGTTGGGGTCGATATCTCCCCAGCTTCATAATCCGATGACAATGACGAAGACTTACTGGAGATTGAGTTGGCGCAACACAATGCAACATAATCCCTATCGCCATGTACCCATTCACGGCAATCGTTGCATCTCACCAACACCGTCCTATGGTGGACGAGACGGTGACAAGCGGAGCAAAAAGATTGTCCGATATAAATCTGTATATAAGAATAGACCAGAAGAATCTGGAGCAGCCATTCCACCGCAAAAGATAAAAAAGGCCGTTATATGTACGGGATTGATCAGAGGAAATATCGCCTCGGCCAAGGGCCGTCACCCCTGCATTTTGGTTTAAATTCGATTATTTCCAAAACCAATAAGAACCACAGTGCTGCAACAAATATTATTTTAAAATTTCCGTTAGGGTTATATCGAAATGATCTACATTACATAAAAATGTATTTATATATGTGTATATGTTTGTACACACATTAACGCAATAGCTAATGGCCAACATGAATAATATAACAACCAACCATCAAAACCAAGATTCAAAACTCCTTCATTCATGTTCTCGCACATATTCGACCCCTTATTGGAGTTCTTGTTACGAGCGTACAACTTGTTTTTTATTACGCACAAGTGAATACGGTACAAGAAGCTTTGTCCAATCGCCTGAGAAAACGTCAGCTGTTTTAGCTGGCAAGTCAAAAAAAAAACTGCGTAGCATCACAAGTACGAGTTGTACTGCGTATTCTGCGTACATAAGACAAGTTTCTAATGTTGGTATTAGTGCAGGCTCGATGAATTTACATGATTCTATGCCAGTCGGTGCGTTGCACTTGCTGTTAATACCAAATCATCAAAATGCTTCCCTTACCAAAATGACCGACTAAAGAGCAAGAAGGAGACGACGAAAAAAAAAAACAAAACAAAGAACTATGTCAGGTTATTTCGGCTAATATCAGAAGAGAATCCTTCATGGTTAAATTCAAAAACCAAACAAAGAACAACACAAGCACACATTCAGCTAGCTTATTCAATGTTCGTAGACACAGTGGGGTAAATTGGATTTTTCAACTTTTTTCACAGACTATCAGGGCTCGTGGGTTTTTAAAGAATATTTTTCAACAGACTACCACGGCTCGTGGATTTTTAAAGAATATTTTTCTATAAACTATCAGGGCTCGTGGATTTTTATAAAATATTTTTCCACAGCCTATTAAGGCTCGTGGATTTTTAAAAAATATTTTTTTACAGATTAGCAGGTCTCGTGGATTTTTATAGAATATTTTTCCACAGACTTCAGGGCTGGTGGATTCTTAAACAATATTTAAACTATCAGCGCTCGTGGATTTTTAAAAAATATTTTTTTACAGATTATCAGGGCTCGTGGATTTTTATAGAATATTTTTCCACAGACTTCAGGGCTCATGGATTTTTAAAGAATATTTTTCCATAGACTATCAGGACTCGTGGATTTTTAAAGAATATTTGTTCCATAGACTTCAGGGCTCTTGGATTTTTAAAGAATATTTGTTCCATAGACTTCAGGGCTCGTGGATTTTTAAAGAATATTTTTCCACAGACTTCAGGGCTCGTGGATTTTTAAAGAATATTTGTTCCATAGACTTCAGGGCTCGTGGATTTTTATAGAATATTTTTCCACAGACTTCAGGGCTCATGGATTTTTAAAGAATATTTTTCCATAGACTATCAGGCCTCGTGGATTTTTAAAGAATATTTGTTCCATAGACTTCAGGGCTCTTGGATTTTTAAAGAATATTTGTTCCATAGACTTCAGGGCTCGTGGATTTTTAAAGAATATTCAGGGCTCGTGGATTTTTAAAGAATATTTGTTCCATAGACTTCAGGGCTCGTGGATTTTTAAAGAATAATTGTTCCATAGACTTCATGGCTCGTGGATTTTTAAAGAATATTTGTTCCATAGACTTCAGGGCTCGTCGATTTTTAAAGAATATTTGTTCCATAGACTTCAGGGCTCGTGGATTTTTAAAGAATATTTTTTCCATAGACTTCAGGGCTCTTGGATTTTTAAAGAATATTTTTTCCATAGACTTCAGGGCTCGTGGATTTTTAAAGAATATTTTTTCCATAGACTTCAGGGCTCGTGGATTTTTAAAGAATATTTTTTCCATAGACTTCAGGGCTCGTGGATTTTTAAAGAATATTTTTTCCATAGACTTCAGGGCTCGTGGATTTTTAAAGAATATTTTTTCCATAGACTTCAGGGCTCGTGGATTTTTAAAGAATATTTTTTCCATAGACTTCAGGGCTCGTGGATTTTTAAAGAATATTTTTTCCATAGACTTCAGGGCTCGTGGATTTTTAAAGAATATTTTTTCCATAGACTTCAGGGCTCGTGGATTTTTAAAGAATATTTTTTCCATAGACTTCAGGGCTCGTGGATTTTTAAAGAATATTTTTTCCATAGACTTCAGGGCTCGTGGATTTTTAAAGAATATTTTTTCCATAGACTTCAGGGCTCGTGGATTTTTAAAGAATATTTTTTCCATAGACTTCAGGGCTCGTGGATTTTTAAAGAATATTTTTTCCATAGACTTCAGGGCTCGTGGATTTTTAAAGAATATTTTTTCTATAGACTTCAGGGCTCGTTGATTTTTAAAGAATATTTTTTCCATAGACTTCAGGGCTCGTTGATTTTTAAAGAATATTTTTTCCATAGACTTCAGGGCTCGTGGATTTTTAAAGAATATTTTTTCCATAGACTTCAGGGCTCGTGGATTTTTAAAGAATATTTTTTCCATAGACTTCAGGGCTCGTTGATTTTTAAAGAATATTTTTTCCATAGACTTCAGGGCTCGTGGATTTTTAAAGAATATTTTTTCCATAGACTTCAGGGCTCGTGGATTTTTAAAGAATATTTTTTCCATAGACTTCAGGGCTCGTGGATTTTTAAAGAATATTTTTTCCATAGACTTCAGGGCTCGTGGATTTTTAAAGAATATTTTTTCCATAGACTTCAGGGCTCGTGGATTTTTAAAGAATATTTTTTCCATAGACTTCAGGGCTCGTGGATTTTTAAAGAATATTTTTTCCATAGACTTCAGGGCTCGTGGATTTTTAAAGAATATTTTTTCCATAGACTTCAGGGCTCGTGGATTTTTAAAGAATATTTTTTCCATAGACTTCAGGGCTCGTGGATTTTTAAAGAATATTTTTTCCATAGACTTCAGGGCTCGTGGATTTTTAAAGAATATTTTTTCCATAGACTTCAGGGCTCGTGGATTTTTAAAGAATATTTTTTCCATAGACTTCAGGGCTCGTGGATTTTTAAAGAATATTTTTTCCATAGACTTCAGGGCTCGTGGATTTTTAAAGAATATTTTTTCCATAGACTTCAGGGCTCGTGGATTTTTAAAGAATATTTTTTCCATAGACTTCAGGGCTCGTGGATTTTTAAAGAATATTTTTTCCATAGACTTCAGGGCTCGTGGATTTTTAAAGAATATTTTTTCCATAGACTTCAGGGCTCGTGGATTTTTAAAGAATATTTTTTCCATAGACTTCAGGGCTCGTGGATTTTTAAAGAATATTTTTTCCATAGACTTCAGGGCTCGTGGATTTTTAAAGAATATTTTTTCCATAGACTTCAGGGCTCGTGGATTTTTAAAGAATATTTTTTCCATAGACTTCAGGGCTCGTGGATTTTTAAAGAATATTTTTTCCATAGACTTCAGGGCTCGTGGATTTTTAAAGAATATTTTTTCCATAGACTTCAGGGCTCGTGGATTTTTAAAGAATATTTTTTCCATAGACTTCAGGGCTCGTGGATTTTTAAAGAATATTTTTACCATAGACTTCAGGGCTCGTGGATTTTTAAAGAATATTTTTTCCATAGACTTCAGGGCTCGTGGATTTTTAAAGAATATTTTTTCACAGACTATCAGAGCTCGTGGATTTTTAAAGAATATTTTTTCCATAGACTTCAGGGCTCGTGGATTTTTAAAGAATATTTTTTCACAGACTATCAGAGCTCGTGGATTTTTAAAGAATATTTTTTCCATAGACTTCAGGGCTCGTGGATTTTTAAAGAATATTTTTTCCATAGACTTCAGGGCTCGTGGATTTTTAAAGAATATTTTTTCCATAGACTTCAGGGCTCGTTGATTTTTAAAGAATATTTTTTCCATAGACTTCAGGGCTCGTGGATTTTTAAAGAATATTTTTTCCATAGACTTCAGGGCTCGTGGATTTTTAAAGAATATTTTTTCCATAGACTTCAGGGCTCGTGGATTTTTAAAGAATATTTTTTCCATAGACTTCAGGGCTCGTGGATTTTTAAAGAATATTTTTTCCATAGACTTCAGGGCTCGTGGATTTTGAAAGAATATTTTTTCCATAGACTTCAGGGCTCGTGGATTTTTAAAGAATATTTTTTCCATAGACTTCAGGGCTCGTGGATTTTTAAAGAATATTTTTTCCATAGACTTCAGGGCTCGTGGATTTTTAAAGAATATTTTTTCCATAGACTTCAGGGCTCGTGGATTTTTAAAGAATATTTTTTCCATAGACTTCAGGGCTCGTGGATTTTTAAAGAATATTTTTTCCATAGACTTCAGGGCTCGTGGATTTTTAAAGAATATTTTTTCCATAGACTTCAGGGCTCGTGGATTTTTAAAGAATATTTTTTCCATAGACTTCAGGGCTCGTGGATTTTTAAAGAATATTTTTTCCATAGACTTCAGGGCTCGTGGATTTTTAAAGAATATTTTTTCCATAGACTTCAGGGCTCGTGGATTTTTAAAGAATATTTTTTCCATAGACTTCAGGGCTCGTGGATTTTTAAAGAATATTTTTTCCATAGACTTCAGGGCTCGTGGATTTTTAAAGAATAATTTCTCACAGACTATCGGTGATAAACAATAGGTCCTATATCATATCATTGAGAGGTCTCACTTGTCCTGTCTGGGATGTTTGTGGAATAATTATTATGTTCTGAAAAACTTGCTTCGGATTCTTCTGTTGCATTATTGCTGCCCCAACTTGAAATTCCCCCGCAGTCTTTTAAACAGCAGTACCAGTCGCAATCACTAACATCAAGCATTGCTACACCAGTTTCTGACAATGTGACATTTCTGCACTTTAACTGGTCCTCATGAAAAGATCAATGAGATTGTCGATTTTATGTATAGGTGAACGATGAACAACACCAGCACTCTTCGGATACTACGTATTGCGCTTGGATCGTACTAGAAGTGGAAGTGGCACTACTCTGTAATATCTCACTTAAGTATGGCGTGGCTGTCAAATGTAGAACCGCCGAGATAGGTATCGCCTGTGACCAACGTTACTCGTACCGCCTGTGAGCCACGTTACTCGCCTGATATGAGATCCCTTTTTGGAAGCCCATAGCCGGCTGGTCCTAGCATTCAATCCATAATGATCCTATGACATTCAATCCGTGGAAATGACTAGATAGCCATAGCTCTGGCTGAGCAGAAAGATTGCTTCACATTTTGCATAGTGAACGAGGACACTACACCAGGAGAGATGAGAGCCATTGTTCGCCTAACATATTCATCGTGTCACCTGATCTATCGAATGACATGAATTTGGAACACAATGGCGGGTTCGAACCTTGGGTCGACCCCTCTCCCTATCCTCATTACCATCAATAGACCACCCGATTCCATAATCTTTGAACGCTGTATTTTTCTCAACCATGGGAAAGCCTTTTGGCAGGATTCAGAGAATTCGTCAACTAACGCTTTTGATAATTGCCCAATCTCGCTGATGTTGGGGTAACAGAGAGGAATTTCTGAGACATCATCACTGCTGTAGCCGGCTGTCATATTTGTGCTGGTTGAATACACGAAATGAGACCAAACTTCCCAGCAGAAGAGACGGGATTAGCAAATGAGCGTGATGAGATTCGCCCTACTAACTATAGTGACCCCAGTCAGGGAGCTGAAACCGGAAGTTAACAGGTTGGTCGGAGTGCATAAATTAAATCATCTGAAGAATTGCAACATTGGAGAAGGAATAAGTGAATTGTGGGCAACGGTAAAGTCACTCGAACCCTTGAAAGAAGGAAGATAGGACCTCATTCACGTTTGGCGACGTTACGTTGACTGACCCGAAGAGATGCGCAAATTATTTTATACGTCGAGCACCCTGGAGTGACAGGGAGAAGAGTACTACGTCGCGTCAGATTTCTTCCTGAACCACCACAGATTATGGTGCGAATGTTATCAGGAACACTAAATCATCTAAAGCGTTGGGCCCTCATGGAATCTCCTTGGTAATGCTGAAACAGCTGGATGAGCCGGCAGTTGAGTATCTCGCTAAAGTTCTCAACCAGTCGCTAGCCACCCTCATTGTTCCCGAAGTCCGGAAAATTTGCAGGGTGGTCCCGCTACTGAAGGCCGATTTCGCTTTTGTCGTCCGTAGCAAAGACCCTTGAAGACTTAGTCCTCCCTAGCGTTTGAAATAGCTATCCAGTTGCCGATCATCAGCATGGACAACATTAGCAAAATCGCTGCTCGCCATCTCCACACATATTTGTCGATGATTCAACCAGGATAAGCCGTGTGATAGAACAGTGATGGTGGCGCTAGACTTTTCAAAAACCAGTTGCCGAACATTAGCATGGACAACATCAGCAACATCGCTGCTCGCCATCTCCACACATATTTGTCGATGATTCAACCAGGATAAGCCGTGTGATAAAACAGTGATGGTGGCGCTTGACTTTTCAAAAACCTTTGATTATGTCAGGCACCCCACGACGTTTCAGGACTTTGAGCAGACAACCCTCCGGCCAACTCTAAAACGTTGAATAATCAATTATATGTGTGGACGCCAGTCGCACATGAACAAGAAGTCCAAACCCCGTAGAGTGAAACAGGGAGTTTCCCAAGGTGGGGTGATATCTTCGGAACTGTTTAATCTGCCTCTCCTGCACTCCGCACCCTCCAGGCGGCATCGAGATCGTAACCTATGTGGTGATTGAACGATCTTAACGTCATGTACCTTCCCTGATGACATATCTAAAAGGCTGAACTCCTATTTAACCGATCTTACCACATTTTTTCACGCAAAGAATATGCAGATATCCACCACTAAATCTACGGCCACAATGTTCACCACATGGACGGCGCAGTTGGGAAGAGAGTTAAATGTCGTGGTCGAGGGTAGCAGAATTCCGACCACAAATTGCCCCAACATTCTAGGGGTTAGCATATTGACGTCGTTCTCGCATGCCGCAGCTATCTGCGACAAAGTGAAAAGTAGGAACAAGGTCCTCAAGTCCCTAGCCAGCAGCACATTGGGTGCAGATAGAAAAACCTTGTTGACCACATATAACGCGATGGGTTGGTGTGTGGTGAGCTATGCGGCGACAGGAATGCTATTCAAAACTTGTCAGAATGCCGCCCTGAGAACAGCAACAGGGTGGCTCCTTATGTCTCCAGTGAACCATCTACACGAAGAGGCAAAGATTCTTCCAGTACAGCAACACAATGAGATACTTTCGTTGCACTGCTTGCTTGGGTGTTACCGCGAGAGCCATCCCGACACACCCAGGCACATAAAGAAGTATCTTCACGTTCTAGAGAGCGAGGTCCAGCAATACAGGAGAGAACCGCTACATCAACAAGCATTCAAACGGACGCATTTGCTAAGGCCATAAGCAACTATAGGGTGAATAAAGTTCTCGGAGTACATCCCCCTTCTATCGCAGCTTAGGAGCGTCAGCTGCCACGACAAACCAGAGTAGTTTGGTTCAACTACACTCGGGATATTTCAGTCGCGTAAATTCTTATAGGACAATCGGTGCAATCGATCCCGTGTAAAACATCTGCTAGGGATAGTTAAGCCGACTTTTGATTAATCGACTTTTTGCAGTCACAAGTCTGAAAATCGTAGTCGACTTTTGTCTGCAGGAAAAATCGCATAATCGATTATCTTGTGATCGATTTTCGAGTTTGTCCATAGATTGTTGACTTGGCAGTTTTAACAGTTTTGGTGGTTTTGCAGTTTCTAAAGAAAACTCAAAAATCTACGAACAATCGATTATAATCGAAAGTCGAGTTTTAAGGCAACTGAAATAATCGCCAGACCGAAAAATCGCATTTTTAGTTTTAGACGAAAATCAAAAAGTCGAAAAATCGATTATTGCTTTCCATTACCCATCCCTAACATCTATCTGCCTAGCATGCGGCATGGGCCGCACAACACACTCTTTTTCAACGGCCCTGCATTCCTGGAACTGCAGATAGATTCAGAGCTATATTTAGAAGAAGATAGAAAACACAAAAATACAATAATAACCTGGGATAATGAGTAAGATCAGGTTGGAGCTGGCGTCTCAAGTCATACTGGACCAGGATTGATGGCGTAAGGCAAAACGACTGTCAAGCCATACCAAGTCACCTAAATCCTATTCTGCTGACGTAATTTCTGAACTTGGACTTGAAAGCAGAGACGAACCCATATAAAGTATGTGTGTGATAAGCGCAATAATGTATGAATAGAGTATCCCACTTGACCGAAAGTTTGCACATTGTAAAATTTCTTCTAAACGTACACATAAAGTGTCAGGTCCTAGTAGACCTTCATCGGACTATACCTTCCGATACCTTCCTAAAAAAGTATAAAATCTCCACTGACACAATATCCCTGACACAGGATGCTCAGGTTCCAATCGTTGGGTACGCATTCTTCCTTATCAGCGTGTCGCCTCCGGTTTTAAACAGCTCGGATGGCAGCTCCTGCTGCTTCATTATTCTTCAGCCGGTTTATTGCTGTCTTTACCTCATCTTGGCCGGGTGGTACACATTCAATACCATCTTCTGGGATTGGATCTGTGGTATCTTCGTCGACTTCGCTACTATTGGATACCAACAGTTTGGAAAAATGTTCTTTCCATATCCTGAGTACACTATCTGTATCACTTACCAGATTACCTTGCTGGTCTCTACACGAGGATGTGCCAGTTCCAAAGCCATCAGTTTGATGTTTCACTCTGTCCCCTGTACATCTCGATTTGTTCACACTCCCGCTTTTCCATCTCTCTCTTTTTATCCTCTCTCCTTTTCTCCCGATACCTTTCTCGTGCGCTACGCGTTGCTACTGATTGTAAAGTAGCCCTTTATGCCGCATTTTTCTCTTCGGTAGCAGCAAGACACTCCAGGTCATACCATGGATTCATTCGTGGAGGTCTCTGGTATCCAAGTACTGTTTGCATGGAGTGGGCAATGTTTTGCCTGATATACTATAGGGACGAGGAGTGCTTTGATTAAGCAGTTGGGCCAGTTGAGTGGAATATGTATGTTGTGGCTATCTGTTGTGATTGCAGCTTACCAATGTCCAACATCCGTGTTGTGTCTGTTCGCACTTTGTTTGCTACGTTTAATCTGGTACGTACCTTTGCTGCAACAAGGTAGTGGTCCGAGCCTATGTTTGCACCTCGGAACGATCGTACTTCCAACACGCTTGATGCATATTTTCCATCTATCGCAACGTGATCAATTTGATTTCTTGTTCTTTGATCTGGCGACTGCCAGATGCTCTTATGAATATCGAGATGATTAAATCTGGTGCTTCTAACTACCATGTTTCTTGCAGCTGCAAAGTCTATAAGCCTCATACAATTGTCAGATGTTTCACTGTGGAGACTGAATTTCCCGACTGTTGGGCCAAAGATATTCTCCTAGTATAATTTTAATGCCATGGGCTGGGCAACGGTCATAAGTTTCTTCTAAGCGCTCGTAAAATATATCTTTGGTCTGTTCGTCCTTGTCTTCAGTGGGAGCATCAGCGCAAATAAAGCTGATGTTGAAGAATTTAGCTTTTAATCGAAATGCAGCGATTCTTTCATTCACTGGGGTGCAGCTGGAGACCAGATGTTTTAACCTCCGACCAACTACAAACTCATGCTCTGTGTCATGGCAGCTATAATACAGCGCGTCACCTTTAGGTGTTGTTGTGACGCCTTTCCCGTTCCATCGTATTTCCTGTATTGCAGTAATGTCGGCCTTGTACTTTTCAAGTACATCTACCAATGCGTAAACGACACCTTCTAAATTTGGCGAGAAACCTAAATTTGGCGAGATATGGACCCCGAAATGTGCCCATATTAAAGGTCATTCCTTCTTACACCCCTCGCAGTAAACTGTGTGTTCCCGTACTTTTTTTAAAGAGAGTGTCATTCAGCGCCATTTTTGTTTAAAGAGAAGTTAACATTTTACATCTTTTTTTGTGCACGGAACGGTTTTTTGGGTAAAATGTGTAAAAGCGGTAAAAATTGTGAAATCTTTTCAGTTCTGGAACAAAGCTAAAGTGATCAGCAGTCTGGAGGGCCTTTGTCGGAGCTATAGTTTTATTCTCCACAATTCTCTCGATAACGATCCGAAGGTTCCAATCCGGCCCATGTGGCATTCTTGCAATATAAGAAGGACTGCGGCTTTTTTTTGTCTGTCAGTGGTATAAATGGGCCAGCTGTCTATGAAACTTACATCACAAATTTCTACAAATTCACACTGGGTTCTTCTAAAACTTTTGTCCTTTTTTTTGTACAATCATAGGCCGAGGGTACTTAACTGTCGGCAAAGCCGTATAATTCCTTTTTTGTTTTAAATTGAATATTACCCCACTGTACCTGATTGTCACAAAACATTCGTCAAGGAAAAATTGTAGCGGCAGCAGCAAGTAATACTCGTTTGACATTAGCAGGGCCACACACTCGCACTGGCACTTGCTATTGAGGCAAAAAGTTAATAGCTCAATGTAGTTTGGCACCCTTGTAAAAATACACACAGCTACAGCAACAACAACTCTTCCAAGGATAGATTAAAATTGACATCTTTTGTACATTAACACACCATAACGAAGCGTTTGTGTAGCACTGCTTGTTGTTATAGCTGGCCCAGCCCGGTCGATGATGATGATGGTGATGTTTTTCCTTGAATGGTGGTGAATTTAGTGGTTATGGTTTAGATTGAGCGAGAGGAAAAAAGGGGGTTGGTTGGCTCATTACATAACAACCTGGAATCCGATGCAGGTGTGGCAGATTTGTGTTGTTATTCTTCATTGAATTCTTCTTCGACATAGAAGAAGAAAACAGAAAAAACCATTACCAATGGCATGGTTTTATTCATTAACTCTCATTGGGGTGGTGGTTCAAGTAAACGGAGAGAGAGAATGGGTAGATAGACCCTTTGATGAATTTTCGAAATTAACTTGTAGATCGACAGGTTTTGTTATTTTAACTGATTTAACCATGGCAGCACAAAGAAAACAACATGCCAATGAAAAAGGCTTATCACCGGGGGACATCAGCCAAAGTTAAAAGAATGAAAAGAACAGCAAAGATAAGGGTACTGCTGCTGCTGTTCACAATAATCATTAATTTTCCTTTGTCTGCTCCGGTATCATTTGTTGGAATTTATGTAGCGTTAATTGATAAATTAATTAATCTACTTTGCTTTTTTGAATAGGATTTTCCCGTTTGAATGCAGCCGCACCGTGCGGTGCGCACAACAATAAAATGCAAGCCGATAAAAATGTCATTTTGTGATAAGTAAATTTGCAAACAACGTTACATTGCGATATTGGGTTGATGGCATTGTGTTCTTCTTTACACGTGTCATTATTAATTGGAAATTGATATCTTACTGATAAGTAGCCGTGAGGTCTCAATTACATATACAAAATAACCACAAAACACATTCTGTGGATCTCGACCCGAGTTGGGTCATATACAATTTCAGTTTAAAAATATGTCCGACTTGATCGCCGAAGGTTATCCAGTGTTACCCGTAGTGGAACGAACGCGTGGCTATCGGCTTTCCAAGGTCTGCAGTTAAGGTACCAACGGTAATAGAAAGGAGCCTGGCGGCTCAATCTAATAAAGACTTAGTTCTCAAGTCCTTTCCATGGTAAAGAAGTGGTATGCCATGGTGGACTTCAATACCCCCAACACATATAGACCTATGGAATCCGAAAAACCGACCGGGCCCAACTTTTTATACCCTTCGCCATGTATTATTCTGAACATTTATGAAATAATTAATTTGTACAATTTTATATGGAAACTAGCAGACCCGGTCCGCGTTGCTGCCCCGTTTTTGAGGTCCCGGTATAAACATTTACAACTACAACTTTTTTCTACAACGGATTTCTACTACCAACACAACAACTAATGATGTAGACCACAATTACCAATGTCATGTTTACCAATGGTCAAAACAGCTGTGGGGGAGGTCACCCGAGACCACTTCTTCCCGTTATACTATGAGAATTTGCATTGAATGCTGTTATTTCGATATTTTGAAGAACTTTGGCTGATTTCCCAATCGATTGTTTTGGAATTTTGGTCAAGTGCCATTTCAAATTATCGGAATTTTACTGTGAAAATTGTGAAGTTGACCGCAATGTCTAACTTATTGTAGCCAGTGTTTATAGCGCTTTTAAAGACATGCGTACTAACATTAAGGATATTATCTGCAATTATACATTTTTGAAAAAAAAAATTGTGGACTGCGATATTTCACTTCCGCGATGACCATTCAGGGTCAGGGCAATAATTACCATAGCATTGCAAACAATTTTTAAACAATAGGTTGAAAAATATCTTCGATTTCACGTTTTAGTAAAAAAATTTGTGTGGGAGGTACTCTGGTCACTCCACTGACCACTATAAAAAGTAGTTAAAAACCTATTCTCAGACCTACAAATTCCATATACAAAATTTCATCAAATTCGGTCCAGCCGTTTCGGAGGAGTGCAAAGCCGAACACCGTGGCAGGAGAATTTTATATATATACTAGCTGAACCCGGCGCGCTTTGCTGCCCCGACTACGATAAAATATAATGGAATGCCATAATTATATTTTTAATATTTTAAATATAGGAGATATGAAGGAGTTATATACCTATTCAGCGTTGTTATGGAGCTACTATGGTATTTTTTTAAGTTTCAGGAGGTAACACTCCTTCAAAAGCCTTTCCGCCTTTAAGTATTCCTAATGATTTAGATATATCATAATAAAACATAAATCTTAAGAAGTCTTCAAAGATATGATACTTAACAGCCTTGGTCAATTCCTTCCCAACTATAAGTACTTCTGTAAATAATGATGACTTTTACTGACTGCTAAGTCTTCAAAATTTCATTGAAATTGAACATACGTAACAAAAACATTAAATCGACCGAAAATATATATGGGTAGCTATATTCCTATATGAACCGCTCTCGATATAATTTGTCATTTTTATTTTTAGACCAAATCCCGTCTTACATTCACATTTTGTGCATAAAATACGGAAAATCAGCCGAAAATATATATGGAAGCTATATTCTAATCTGAACCGATTTCTGTATAATTTGTCCCATTTATTTCTAGAACGAATTGCGTCACGCTTTCCAAATTTCAGTGAAATTGGACATATGTAGTGTGTCCAAATCTGAACCGGTCTCGATAGAATTTGGCACATTAATATTTAGAACAAATTACGTCAGACATCCCAAATTTCAGCGACATTGGACACATATAGCGTGTTTAGAGCATCAAATACAGAAAATCGGACTAAAATATAGATAGGAGCAATATCCAAATCTGAACCGATTTCGATATGATTTGGCACATTTATGTCTAGACCAAATCCCGTTACGCATTCCAAATTTCACAGAAATTGGACATAAATAGCGAGTTTGGTTCATAAAATACAGGAAATCGGCCGAAAATATATACAGGAGCTATATCCGAATCTGAACCGATTTCGATATAATTTGGCACATTTATTTCTAGACCAAGTTCTGTAACACATTCCAAATTTCAACGAAATTGGATATATATCATGTTCTTGGTGCATAAACTACAGAAAATCGGCCGAAAATATATATGGGAGCTCAGATTCAGATTTGAACCGATATAATATAAGTTAGCACATTTATTTCTGGAACAAATTCCGTCAGACCCTCCAAATTTCAGCGAAATTGAACATATACAGCGTGTTTGGTGCATAAAATGTGGAAAATCGGCCGAAAATATATATTGGAGCTATATCCAAATTTGAACCGTTTTCGATATAATTCGGCACATTTATGCCTAGACCAAATTCCGTTACACATTCCAAATTTCAGCGAAATTGGACGTATATAGCGTGCTTGGTGCATAAAATACAGGAAATCGGCGAAAATATATATGGGAGCTATATTCAAATCTGAACCGATATCTATATAATTTAGCACGTTTATTTCTAGAACAAATTCCGTCAGACCCTCCAAATTTCAGCGAAATTGGACATATATAGCGTGTTTGGTGCATAAAATAAGGAAGTCGGCCGAAAATATAAGTGTATGGGAGCTATATCCAAATCTGAACCGATTTTGATATAAATTGGCACGTTTATTTCCAGACCAAGTTCCGTCATACATTCCAAATTTCATCGAAATTGGACATAAATAGCATGTTTGGTACATAAAATTAGGAAATCGGCCGAAAATATAGGTATGTGGGAGCTATATCCAAATCTGAACCGATTTGAATATAATTTGGTAAATTTATTTTTACATCAAACTCCGTCACGCATACAAAATTTGGAGATTGTATCTGTAACAGTTCTAAAGATATTTGCATACAAAATCTAAATTTTTTGGAGGTACTTCCGGTTTTGATGCTATATCTCCAGATCAACGCGAAATTTCAAAAAATGATATAGCCTATTTTCATTCCAGGCCATGTAGCAATGTACCCTAAACATTTCAGTAAGATCTGTTCAGCGGTTTTCGAGTCTATAAGCCACAAACAAACAAACAAACAAACAGACAAACAAATTTCAATTTTATATATATAGATAGATATATAGATTTTCTAGAAATGGAAACCTTAAATACCTAATTTTAGCTAATTCGGTCAGGGCCAATGTTCACAAATTTGATAGAGAAGATTTTGGGAACCATATATGTGCCAAAGAAAATCCAATCTTACTTGAAAATAAATATAAAAACTACAAAACCTGTAATCGGTGCTATCGATTTATAGGGCCATACCAAAACGTTGACATTTTTTGAGAACTTCTGTGACCACTGGGAAACTCAAATGTCAAAGCTAAAATTCTGAATTACCTGAGATACCGTTGTAAGGGTGCCATAAGAAAAATGGACGTACGTATGTCGGCCATTTTTGGTTGAGAAGTTTTGTGACTGCAGGGAACCTCAAATGTAAAATTCAGTCAAAATATTTAGGCTAAACCCTCACAATACCGAAAATCGGTAGGTATCCTTATATGTGGCTATACCTAAACGTTGACTCATTTTAACAGTTTTTTTGTTGTGAAGTTTCGTGATTGCGGGTAACTTCAAATGTGTGGTTACGAGTAGTTCAGTCAAAAATTTTAGCTTAAACGCTCAAAATACCGCAAAATCGAGAGGTACCGTTATATGGAGGCTATACATGGACCTATGTTGACAATTTTTGGTGCAGAACTGTTGTGACCATTAAGAACTTTAAATGACAAATTACACCTAGTTCAGTTTAAAATTGTAGATAATATCCTCAAAACACCGACAATCCGGAGGTACCCTTACATGGAGGCTATATCTAGACATGGACCTTTGTTGACAGTTTTTGTTGGGGAAGTGTTGAGAACCTCAAATGTCAAATTACAGCTAGTTCTGTTAAACATTTTTAAAATCCTCAAAATACCGAAAATCGGGAGGTACCGTTATATGGGAGCTATAACAAAACACGGGCCGATATAGCCCATCTTCGAACTTGACCTGCCTATGGCAAAAATATACTAACCCATTATTTTATGACATGCGAAATATGAATTGTTTTTCTATTAAAATAAGTCGTTAAATAAGTTGTCGTACTTTTATTAATTACATATTGAATTTCTTATTATAAAATAATGGGTTTGTAAAGAGGTTTGTCATATTTTTGCTTGATAGATCAGAAAAGGGGCGGATATTAGGGATAAGTAAATCGATTTAGGTTCATCGATTATTAGTTGCAAATACCGTAGTCGACTACTGACTTTACGAAAATCGGATAATCGAATATTCCTTATCGTCTTTCGAAAGAAGGAGTCTTTTTTTAGTCGTAGTCCACAATTATTTGTAGTCATCACGATCGCACCAATGAAAACGCTCGATTATAAACGGTTTTACATGAGAGAGATCCCATGTCAGCCTTGGAAACACCGCCCCCTATAAACTCAGTAGACACAATCCCAACCTCCAAATAAGGGCATGGAAACTAATCAGTCACGTTCCACAGAAAGGTGGGTTTATTTTATTCCAACCCACAGTGTCCGATTTTCCGAAAAACCTGGCCAAAACTTTAAAAGTGAATGGATTTTGATCTAACCTTTGGTTCTTATGTTTTTCGGGTCGCTGATCACATTTTTGATATTATTTAATCCTCAGGCGGTCATTTAAGGGGTATTTTTGGTCCCTCCTCCTATAAAATGTGATCTTATCGGATCAACATATTCTACAAATTTCTTCGCCATCAATTTTTACTATAGGTCCTAGAATACACCAAAACTCTATATCTTACATTAACTCCAGAAATATGCAAATTAGAAAAACATTTTAGGGTTAATGTCGTACTTCATCAAAGTTTTGGCAAAATTGTCATACAAAGCATCATTTTAGAAGAATGTCGTCAAAGTCAAAAATGTTCTCAGCTAAATTTCTATAAGTCACCAAAGAAATGAAATCTCTATTTGCATTACATACCAAGGAAATATCGGTATCAATTTTGCCAAAAAATCAAGAAAATAAAATAGGGGTGCAAGCTTCCACAATTTCTACAGTTTTGGAAATATTTGAGTTAAGATCACTTGGAATCTTTGCACTTTAGGTGTAAAATGTCTTTGGCAACTTTACTGACAAGAATGCAAGGAATATTTGTCTTAAAAAATTAACCCTCTCACATTCTGAATGAAAGAATATCTGTATATACCTGCAAGACAAAATATCGCACAAAAACGAAAAGTGCAAATATGTGCAAGATGTTTCGATGGAAATTGGTAAAAAACCCTTCCTGTTTTATGAAATGATAAATTACTCGGCACAACTCGATCTTACTCACAACTATTTTAAAAATTTATTGTGAAAATTGATCTTGAAAAATTAACAAGTACGGACAGCAATTATTAAAGAACGCACAATTCATTGGCGACACTGAACATCTTAAATACGTTTCACACACCTTTCATTACAATTACAAAAAGAAAATATTTAATAACCGTTGTTTATTTTGCATATTATCATAGATTTATAAACAACTTAAATATTAAAAAAAAAATAAAATTCCAAATAGGGTCACTTCGACCTGCTTTTATACCCACTTATTAAACAAGAAATGTATATATTTTTTCATAACTACACGCAATGGGATCCTATAAACAATATCTGACCCTTTTTAGTGTAAATTGATAATTTTTTTTTCGATTTTTGGCCAGTTTTTTGGAATATCGGACACTGTGCAACCTCCAGATAAGCTCATGGAAACTAATCCATCACGTTTTGGAGAATACGGGGCCTTATCATCATGTCTATGGCAACACACTTAAGGGCAAGAGGAATTATGGACGTGTAAACTGCCCTTTGGTCTGGGTTGGATAAGCTTCCGATTAGCACCCAGACAGTAGATGAAAGTAGGCTTCGGCAGCTGCTGAACTTCTTCTATTCCTCACGAAGTCTGTAATTACCAGCGTTGTAGACAAGGAGTCATAGTTATACAAACAAGTAAAATCCATAAATTAGGCCGGGCCGAACATTTTATACCCGCCAACATATAATATTCTGGACTAAAATATATGGGCTTGTGGATTTTTTAAAGAAAATGTTTTTATGGGCTCGTGGATTTGTAAATAATATTTTTTCAGAGTATATATGGGATCGTAGATTTTTAAAGAATATTTCTTCAGGCTCTATATGTGGCTCGTGGAATTTTTAAGAATATTTTTCAGGGTATATATAGGCTCGCGTATTTGTTAAGAATATTTTTTCAGGGTCTATATGTGGCTCGCGGAATTTTTAAGAATATTTTTCAGGGTCTTTATGGGCTCGTGGATTTTTTAGGAATATTTTTATATAGGTTTGTGGAATTTTAAGAATATTTTTCAGGGTGTATAGGCTCGCGTATTGTTTAAGAAATTTTTTCTTTATATGTGCTCGTCGATTTTTTAATAATATTTTTCAGGGTCTATATGGGCTCACGGATTCTTTAAGAATATTTATTAAGGGTCAATTTAGGCTCGTGGATTTTTTAAGAATATTTTTTCTGGGTCTGTATACGGACATTTGAATACTTTAAGAATATTTCAGGGTCGTTATGGATTTTTAAAGAATATTTTTTAGACTCTGTATGGGCTCGTTGATTTTTAAAGATTATTTTTTCAGAGTCTATATGGGCTCGTGGATTCTTTAAGAATATTTTTTTCAGGACTCGTGCATTTTTTTAAGAATATTTTTCCGGGGTATATATGGGATATGGGATTTTTAAGTAATATTTTTCAAGATCTATATGGGCTCGTGGATTTGTAAAGAATATTTTTTCAGGGCCTATATAGGCTCGGGGATTTTTAAGAATATTTTTTTCAGGGCCTATATAGGCTCGGGGATTTTTAAGAATATTTTCCCATCGTCTATATGGGCTCGTGGATTTGTTAGAATATTTTTTCAGGGCCTATATGGACTCTGGGATTTTTTAAAACATATTTTTTCAGGGTCCATATATGCTCGTGGGTTTTTTAAGAATATTTTTCAGGGTCTATATGAAGTCGTGGGTGTTTGAAGAATATTTTTTCGGGGATTATATGGGCCTGTGTATTTTTAACGAATGTTTTTTAGGGTCTACATGAGCCGTGCAATTTTTATGAATATTTTTTCATGGTATATAGGGGATAGTAAATTTTTACAGATTATTTTTTCAGCGTCTATATGTGCTCGTCGATTTTTTAAAAATATTTTTTCAGGGTCTATATGGGCTCGTGTGGTTTTTAAGAATATTTTTCGGATCTATATGGGCTCGTGGATTTTTAGGAATATTTTTTCAGAGTCTATATGTGTTCGTGGATTTTCTAAAAATATTTTTCAGAGTCTATATGGGCTCGTCGATTTTTAAGAATATTTTTTCGGGATCTAATGGGCTCGTGGATTTTTTAAGAATATTTTTTCGGGGTCTATATTGGCTCGAGGATTTTTTTAAGAATATTTTTTCAGGATCTATATAGGATCGTTGATAATGGGCTCGTGAATTGTTTAAGAATATTTTTTCGATATAATGGGCTCGTGAATTTTTTAAGAATATTTTTTCGGCTCTATATAGGAACGTTGATTTTTTAAGAATATTTTTTCGGGGTCTATATCGGCTCATGGATTTTTAAAGAATATTTTTCAGAATCAGTTGGATTTTTTAAGAATATTTTTCAGGGTCTATATGAGCTCGTGGATTTTTAAAGAATATTTTCGGGTTCTATATGGGATCGTGGATTTTTTAAGAATATAGTTTCAGGGTCTATATAGGCTCGTGGAAATTTAAGACTACTTTTTTAGGGCCTATATGGGCTCCTGGATTTTTTAAGAATATTTTACAGGGTCTTTATGGTTCTGTTTATTTTTTAAGAACGTTCTTCAGGGTCTATATGAGTCGCGCATTTTTAAAAATAATTTTGCAAGTTCAATATGGGATGGTGCATTTTTTAAGGTTATTTTTTAGGGCCTTTATGGGTTCGTGGATTTTTAAAGAATATTTTTTCGGGGTATATATGGTTCTGTTTATTTTTACAGAATTTTCTTCAGGGTCTATATGAGTCGTGCAATTTTAAAAATAATTTTGCAAGGTCTATATGAGATAGTGGATTTTTAAAGGTTATTTTTTCAGGATCTATATAGGCTCGTGGATTTTTAAAGAATATTTTTAGGGTCTACATGGGCTCGTGGATTTTTGAAGAATATCCGTCAGGGTCTATATGGATTCGTGAATTTTTGAAGAATATCCGTCAGGGTCTATATGGATTCGTGAATTTTTGAAGAATATTTTTCAGGGTCTATATGGTATAGTGGATTTTTAAAGATTATTTTTTCAGGGTCCATATGTGCTCGAGGATACTTTTTCAGGGTCTATATATTCTTAAGCATATTTTTCAGCTACACAGCCAAACAGGTCCTATTCTATTAATCCGTGGCAGTTTTAGGTTGCAAGAAAGACTTTGTGATCAAATATTTAATTTGGGTCCCGGGTCACTGCAAAAATGAAAGAGCGCTTGAACTGGAGCAGTGAGAATATTAAAATCGATAAGTCCAGAACTTCTAGAACAACACAATCAGTATAAGGCTAGCCAGATTTGGCACAACCAACCAAAATGCAAGCATTCCAAGGCTGCTTGGCCAAACTAATCGGGATATTTCGTCCTTACCTATTATAAGCCTAGGAGACATTATCATTTGCTATTTTTTTACAATAAATTCTGCTAAGGCTTCTTCAGTAAGGGCAGCGATCTTAACTTTCGTAATAACATTGTATCGTATTAGCCGGACTCGGCGATAAACACTGTAACGATATATGATAATTCATCCTTCCTTCCCTAAGTATTGGTTTAGGATCTTCTGGCAGAATCTTCTTTTCAACAGCCCATATAAGACAAAGCATAAAGATAGGGTTACATTGTTGATTTTGCAATCTCTGATGCTGATGATGTATCGAAAAACACACGAACAACATTTAAACAACAAATGCAAACAACGATTTTAGAATGCTGATGCGAATCGCTTCTACTCTAATGTAGTGTGAATGAAAACAACTGACGCCGCAACTAATGTTTCAATAAAACACACACACACAAAAAGAATAATCGCATAAACTATAAATTCAATATGCATACAAGTTTTACAACCGCACATGGAGAGGGGAGACCAACAACCACCATCTCGGACGGGCAGCATTGTCATCAAAGTCGTCATTAGATGGCAAGCGAATAACTGCAACATCACCATCATCAACCACCACCATTACCAACAACACACCACTGTCACCATCCAAAAGGACCAAGCAAGTAACCTAACAACCAACCAACGAAACGAAAACCAAAGCCAAAGCCAGGCAATCACCAACATTTGCACTTGCTAAATAACACAAAGTTACCCGCCCAGAAACCAACAATAGTTGGTCCATTGCCAGGAGACATTGATTTCGCTTTGCAATGAAATTTGCTACGCACCCATTGCACTCAAATACCGCCCGCATTTCTATATATTGCCCATCTACTCCGATGCTTTGCCTTGTTATTTGACGATTAGAAGCAGAGCCATGCAATATGCCTTTCATATTCAATGTCAATGTGGTTTGATTGTTTTAGCGTTGTGTGTGCGTGTTTTGAGGATAGTAGGCTAAGGGGAGGAATGAATTAATCGTAACAATTACCAATTTCATGGGGGAGGGTAAGAGAGGTGAAAAGCGATTTTAGGCTAAAATATTTAGGATCAAATTGAGATATCCTTAAGTTAAGCTATTAACAATGTTCGGAATGCATGCACTTGTGCTCTTGTGCTGATATGATAAATTAGCCTGGTGACACTTGGTTCGATTGACAATTGTCACCAGGGTAGTGGGTAGGTAGATATGTGTGTATGGATTTGACATGAGAGTGGCAACACATGTTAAAGGCAAATTGTTGTTATAATGAAGCCAATTTTCCTTTGTGGTAAAATTTAACTAAAGACCTGTGGTTGCATCTTTGATTTTTCGATTGGGGGAGGAAACGTTTCGTTATTGAAATAATTTAATAAATGTATTCCGTTTTGATGATAACAATAACAAACAAAAGACTTAAGACAGATACCTGCAGAGTTTTAAGGAACGTATAATGGCAAGCTCATGAAGTAACACTCGTACACTTCACATTTTAAAGAATTGGATTTTACAAGAATTTTTGTTTAGGTTCTATATGGGCTCGTAGATTTTAAAAGAATATTTTTTCAGGTTCTATATGGGCTCGTGGATTTTTAAAGAATATTTTTTCAGGTTCTATATGGGCTCGTAGATTTTTAAAGAATATTTTTTCAGGTTCTATATGGGCTCGTGGATTTTTAAAGAATATTTTTTCAGATTCTATACGGGCTCGTGGATTTTTTAAGAATATTTTTTCAGGTTCTATATGGGCTCGTGGATTTTTAAAGAATATTTTTTCAGGTTCTATATGGGTTCGTGGATTTTTAAAGAATATATTTTCAGGTTCTATATGGGCTCGTGGATTTTTAAAGAATATTTTTTCAGGTTCTATATGGGCTCGTGGATTTTTAAAGAATATTTCTTCAGGTTTTATATGAGCTCGTGGATTTTTAAAGAATATATTTTCAGGTTCTATATGGGCTCGTGGATTTTTAAAGAATATTTTTTCAGGTTTTATATGGGCTCGTGGATTTTTAAAGAATATATCTTCAGGTTCTATATTGGCTCGTGGATTTTTAAAGAATATTTTTTCAGGGACTATATGGACTCGTGGATTTTTAAAGAATATTTTTTTCAGGTTCTATATGGGCTCGTGGATTTGTAAAGAATATTTTTTCAGGTTCTATATGCGCTCGTGGATTCTTAAAGAATATTTTTTCAGGTTCTATATGGGCTCGTGGATTTGTAAAGAATATTTTTTTCAGGTTCTATATGGGCTCGTGGATGTTTAAAGATTATTTTTTCAGGTTCTATATGGGCTCGTGGATTTTTAAAGAATATTTTTTCAGGGACTATATGGACTCGTGGATTTTTAAAGAATATTTTTTCAGGGACTGTATGGACTCGTGGATTTTTAAAGAATATTTTTTCAGGGACTATATGGGCTCGTGGATTTTTAAAGAATATTTTTTCAGGGACTATATGGACTCGTGGATTTTTAAAGAATATTTTTTCAGGGACTATATGGACTCGTGGATTTTTAAAGAATATTTTTTCAGGGACTATATGGACTCGTGGATTTTTAAAGAATATTTTTTCAGGGACTATATGGACTCGTGGATTTTTAAAGAATATTTTTTCAGGGACTATATGGACTCGTGGATTTTTAAAGAATATTTTTTCAGGGACTATATGGACTCGTGGAGTTTTAAAGAATATTTTTTAGGGACTATATGGACTCGTGGATTTTTAAAGAATATTTTTTAGGGACTATATGGACTCGTGGATTTTTAAAGAATATTTTTTCAGGGATTATATGGACTCGTGGATTTTTAAAGAATATTTTTTCAGGGACTATACGGACTCGTGGATTTTTAAAGAATATTTTTTCAGGGACTATATGGACTCGTGGATTTTTAAAGAATATTTTTTTAGGGACTATATGGACTCGTGGATTTTTAAAGAATATTTTTTTAGGGACTATATGGACTCGTGGATTTTTAAAGAATATTTTTTCAGGGACTATATGGACTCGTGGATTTTTAAAGAATATTTTTTCAGGGACTATATGGACTCGTGGATTTTTAAAGAATATTTTTTCAGGGACTATATGGACTCGTGGATTTTTAAAGAATATTTTTTCAGGGACTATATGAACTCGTGGATTTTTAAAGAATATTTTTTCAGGGACTATATGGACTCGTGGATTTTTAAAGAATATTTTTTCAGGGACTATATGGACTCGTGGATTTTTAAAGAATATTTTTTCAGGGACTATATGGACTCGTGGATTTTTAAAGAATATTTTTTCAGGGACTATATGGACTCGTGGATTTTTAAAGAATATTTTTTCAGGGACTATATGGACTCGTGGATTTTTAAAGAATATTTTTTCAGGGACTATATGGACTCGTGGATTTTTAAAGAATATTTTTTCAGGGACTATATGGACTCGTGGATTTTTAAAGAATATTTTTTCAGGTTTTATATGGGCTCGTGGATTTTTAAAGAATATATCTTCAGGTTCTATATTGGCTCGTGGATTTTTAAAGAATATTTTTTCAGGGACTATATGGACTCGTGGATTTTTAAAGAATATTTTTTTCAGGTTCTATATGGGCTCGTGGATTTGTAAAGAATATTTTTTCAGGTTCTATATGCGCTCGTGGATTCTTAAAGAATATTTTTTCAGGTTCTATATGGGCTCGTGGATTTGTAAAGAATATTTTTTTCAGGTTCTATATGGGCTCGTGGATGTTTAAAGATTATTTTTTCAGGGACTATATGGACTCGTGGATTTTTAAAGAATATTTTTTCAGGGACTATATGGACTCGTGGATTTTTAAAGAATATTTTTTCAGGGACTATATGGACTCGTGGATTTTTAAAGAATATTTTTTCAGGGACTATATGGACTCGTGGATTTTTAAAGAATATTTTTTCAGGGACTATATGGACTCGTGGATTTTTAAAGAATATTTTTTCAGGGACTATATCGACGCCTCCAAACAATAGTATGCTAAGTCGACTTAGCATGTTTTCAAGTTCTTTACATTTTTATATTTAACGTCCTTTAACTTAAATTCTGTCAAATTTTGGTAATAATCGGACAATCCGAACAGAAGTTATAAACAAATATGTACATAGCGTAGTACTGAAGGTCAAAGAAATTTCCAAACTTTTAGAGCTTGTCCTGCAAAACTCACTGTTCAGAATTAGCAAACCATTATTTGGAGGTGTTGAACGTCCTTTAACTTAAATTCTGTCAAATTTTGGTAATGATCGGTCAATCCGAACAGAAGTTATAAACAAATATTGACTTAGCATAGTACTGAAGTTCAAAAAAATTTCCACACTTTGAGAGCTTCTCCTGCAAAACTCACTTTTTAGACTTAGCATACTATTATTTGGAGGTGTCGATATGGACTCGTGGATTTTTAAAGAATATTTTTTCAGGGACTATATGGACTCGTGGATTTTTAAAGAATATTTTTTCAGGGACTATATGGACTCGTGGATTTTTAAAGAATATTTTTTCAGGGACTATATGGACTCGTGGATTTTTAAAGAATATTTTTTCAGGGACTATATGGACTCGTGGATTTTTAAAGAATATTTTTTCAGGGACTATATGGACTCGTGGATTTTTAAAGAATATTTTTTGAGGGACTATATGGACTCGTGGATTTTTAAAGAATATTTTTTTAGGGACTATATGGACTCGTGGATTTTTAAAGAATATTTTTTTAGGGACTATATGGACTCGTGGATTTTTAAAGAATATTTTTTCAGGGACTATATGGACTCGTGGATTTTTAAAGAATATTTTTTCAGGGACTATATGGACTCGTGGATTTTTAAAGAATATTTTTTCAGGGACTATATGGACTCGTGGATTTTTAAAGAATATTTTTTCAGGGACTATATGAACTCGTGGATTTTTAAAGAATATTTTTTCAGGGACTATATGGACTCGTGGATTTTTAAAGAATATTTTTTCAGGGACTATATGGACTCGTGGATTTTTAAAGAATATTTTTTCAGGGACTATATGGACTCGTGGATTTTTAAAGAATATTTTTTCAGGGACTATATGGACTCGTGGATTTTTAAAGAATATTTTTTCAGGGACTATATGGACTCGTGGATTTTTAAAGAATATTTTTTCAGGGACTATATGGACTCGTGGATTTTTAAAGAATATTTTTTCAGGGACTATATGGACTCGTGGATTTTTAAAGAATATTTTTTCAGGGACTATATGGACTCGTGGATTTTTAAAGAATATTTTTTCAGGGACTATATGGACTCGTGGATTTTTAAAGAATATTTTTTTAGGGACTATATGGACTCGTGGATTTTTAAAGAATATTTTTTCAGGGACTATATGGACTCGTGGATTTTTAAAGAATATTTTTTCAGGGACTATATGGACTCGTGGATTTTTAAAGAATATTTTTTCAGGGACTATATGGACTCGTGGATTTTTAAAGAATATTTTTTAGGGACTATATGGACTCGTGGATTTTTAAAGAATATTTTTTCAGGGACTATATGGACTCGTGGATTTTTAAAGAATATTTTTTCAGGGACTATATGGACTCGTGGATTTTTAAAAAATATTTTTTCAGGGACTATATGGACTCGTGGATTTTTAAAGAATATTTTTTCAGGGACTATATGGACTCGTGGATTTTTAAAGAATATTTTTTCAGGGACTATATGGACTCGTGGATTTTTAAAGAATATTTTTGCAGAGTTTATATAGGCTCGTGGATTTTTAAAGAATATTTTTTCAGGGACTATATGGACTCGTGGATTTTTAAAGAATATTTTTTCAGGGACTATATGGACTCGTGGATTTTTAAAGAATATTTTTTCAGGGACTATATGGACTCGTGGATTTTTAAAGAATATTTTTTCAGGGACTATATGGACTCGTGGATTTTTAAAGAATATTTTTTCAGGGACTATATGGACTCGTGGATTTTTAAAGAATATTTTTTTAGGGACTATATGGACTCGTGGATTTTTAAAGAATATTTTTTCAGAGACTATATGGACTCGAGGATTTTTAAAGAATATTTTTTCAGGGACTATATGGACTCATGGATTTTTAAAGAATATTTTTTCAGGGACTATATGGACTCATGGATTTTTAAAGAATATTTTTTCAGGGACTGTATGGACTCATGGATTTTTAAAGAATATTTTTTCAGGGACTATATGGACTCATGGATTTTTAAAGAATATTTTTTCAGGGACTATATGGACTCATGGATTTTTAAAGAATATTTTTTCAGGGACTATATGGACTCATGGATTTTTAAAGAATATTTTTTTCAGGGACTATATGGACTCATGAATTTTTAAAGAATATTTTTTCAGGGACTATATGGCTTCGTGGATGTTTTAAGAATTCGATTTCATGCTCTATATGGGCTCGTAATTATTTAAGAATTTTTTTCAGACTCTATTTAATTATTTAAGAGTATTCTTTCAGCTTCTATATGGGCTCGTGGATTTTTAAAGAATATTTTTTCAGGTTCTATATGGGCTCGTGGATTTTTAAAGAATATTTTTTCAGGTTCTATATGGGCTCGTGGATTTTTAAAGAATATTTTTTTCAGGTTGTATATAGGCTCGTGGATTTTTAAAGAATATTTTTTCAGAGACTATATGGACTCGAGGATTTTTAAAGAATATTCTTTATGCTCTACATCGGCTCGTGGATTTTTAAAGAATATTTTTTCAGAGACTATATGGACTCGAGGATTTTTAAAGAATATTTTTTCAGGGACTATATGGACTCATGGATTTTTAAAGAATATTTTTTCAGGGACTATATGGACTCATGGATTTTTAAAGAATATTTTTTCAGGGACTGTATGGACTCATGGATTTTTAAAGAATATTTTTTCAGGGACTATATGGACCCATGGATTTTTAAAGAATATTTTTTCAGGGACTATATGGACTCATGGATTTTTAAAGAATATTTTTTTCAGGGACTATATGGACTCATGAATTTTTAAAGAATATTTTTTCAGGGACTATATGGCCTCGTGGATGTTTTAAGAATTCGATTTCATGCTCTATATGGGCTCGTAATTATTTAAGAATTTTTTTCAGACTCTATTTAATTATTTAAGAGTATTCTTTCAGCTTCTATATGGGCTCGTGGATTTTTAAAGAATATTTTTTCAGGTTCTATATGGGCTCGTGGATTTTTAAAGAATATTTTTTCAGGTTCTATATGGGCTCGTGGATTTTTAAAGAATATTTTTTCAGGTTGTATATGGGCTCGTGGATTTTTAAAGAATATTTATTCTGGTTCAATATGGGCTCGTGGATTTAAAAGAATATTTATTCTGGTTCTATATGGGCTCGTGGATTTTTAAAGAATATTTTTTCAGAGACTATATGGACTCGAGGATTTTTAAAGAATATTTTTTCAGAGACTATATGGACTCATGGATTTTTAAAGAATATTTTTTCAGGGACTATATGGACTCATGGATTTTTAAAGAATATTTTTTCATGGACTATATGGACTCATGGATTTTTAAAGAATATTTTTTCAGGGACTATATGGACTCATGGATTTTTAAAGAATATTTTTTTCAGGGACTATATGGACTCATGAATTTTTAAAGAATATTTTTTCAGGGACTATATGGACTCATGAATTTTTAAAGAATATTTTTTCAGGGACTATATGGCCTCGTGGATGTTTTAAGAATTCGATTTCATGCTCTATATGGGCTCGTAATTATTTAAGAATTTTTTTCAGACTCTATTTAATTATTTAAGAGTATTCTTTCAGCTTCTATATGGGCTCGTGGATTTTTAAAGAATATTTTTTCAGGTTCTATATGGGCTCGTGGATTTTTAAAGAATATTTTTTCAGGTTCTATAGGGGCTCGTGGATTTTTAAAGAATATTTTTTCAGGGTCTACATGGGCTCATGGATTTTTAAAGAATATTTTTTCAGGGTCTACATGGGCTCGTGGAATTTTAAAGAATATTTTTTCAGGGTCTACATGGGCTCGTGGATTTTTAAAGAATATTTTTTCAGGGTCTGCATGGGCTCGTGGAATTTTAAAGAATATTTTTTCAGGGTCTACATGGGCTCGAGGATTTTAAAAGAATATTTTTTCAGGGTCTACATGGGCTCGTGGATTTTTAAAGAATATTTTTTCAGGGTCTACATGGGCTCGTGGATTTTTAAAGAATATTTTTCAGGGTCAACATGGGCTCGTGGATTTTAAAATAATATTTTTTCAGGGTCTACATGGGCTCGTGGATTTTTAAAGAATATTTTTTCAGGGTCTATATGGGCTCGTGGATTTTTAAAGAATATTTTTTCAGGGTTCATATGTGATTTTTAAAGAATATTTTTCAGGGTCTACATGGGCTCGTGGTTTTTAAAGAATATTTTTTCAGGGTCTACATGGGCTCGTGGATTTTAAAAGAATATTTTTTCAGGGTCGACATGGGCTCGTGGATTTTTAAAGAATATTTTTTCAGGGTCTACATGGGCTCGTGGATTTTAAAAGAATATTTTTTCAGAGTCGACATGGGCTCGTGGATTTTTAAAGAATATTTTTTCAGGGTCTACATGGGCTCGTGGATTTTTAAAGAATATTTTTTCAGGGTCTACATGGGCTCGTGGATTTTTAAAGAATATTTTTTCAGGGTCTACATGGGCTCGTGGATTTTTAAAGAATATTTTTTCAGGGTCTACATGGGCTCGTGGATTTTTAAAGAATATTTTTTCAGGGTCTACATGGGCTCGTGGATTTTTAAAGAATATTTTTTCAGGGTCTACATGGGCTCGTGGATTTTTAAAGAATATTTTTTCAGGGTCTACATGGGCTCGTCGATTTTTAAAGAATATTTTTTCAGGGTCTACATGGGCTCGTGGATTTTTAAAGAATATTTTTTCAGGGTCTACATGGGCTCGTGGATTTATAAAGAATATTTTTTCAGGGTCTACATGGGCTCGTGGATTTATAAAGAATATTTTTTCAGGGACTATATGGACTCGTGGATTTTTAAAGAATGTCTTATGAGAGTCTATATGGGTTCGAGGCTTTTTAAGATTATTTTTTCAGGGTCTACATGGGCTCGTGGATTTCCAAAGAATATTTTTTTAGGGTTTATATGGGCTCGTGGGTTTCTAAAAAATATGTTGTCAGGTTTTATATGGGCTCGTAATTATTTAAGAATATTTTTTCAGCTTCTATATGGACTCGTGGATTTTTTAAGGATATTTTTCATGGTGTGTCTAAGGTCGTGGATTTTTAAAGAATATTTTTCATGGTGTGTCTAAGGTCGTGGATTTTTAAAGAATATTTTTCAGGGTGTGTCTAGACTCGTGGATTTTAAAAAATATTTTGCAGGGTCATTAGAGCCTCCAAGATTTTTAAAGAATATCTTTTCAGGATCCATGTGTGCACGTGAAATTTTAAAAAATATTTTTCAGCGTCTCTAGAGGCTCCACATTTTAAAGAATATGTTTTCATTGTATATATGGACTCTTGGATGTTTAAAGAATAAGAGTCTATATGGGCTCGTGGATTTTTAAAGAATATTTTTACGGGGTCTGTATGGACACGGGGATCTTTAGAAAATATTTTTTCAAGGTTTTCAGGGTCTATATAGGCTTGTAGATTTTTAAAGAATATTTTTCAGCGTCTGTATGAGCCCGTGAATCTTCAAAGAATATTTTTTTCAGCATCTATATGGGTTCGAGGATTTTTAAAGAATATGGGATCGTAGATGTTTGAAGAATATTTTTCAAGACTTACATAGGCTCGTGGATTTTTAAAAAATATTTTTTCGGGGTCTGTATGGACCCGTGGATCTTCAATGAATATTTTTCAGGGTCTGTATGGACTCGCAGATCTTTAAAGAATATTTTCCAGGGTCTGTATGGGCTCATGAATCTTTATAGAATATTTTTCAGGGTCTGTATGGGCTCGTGAATATTTAAAAAATATTTTTCAGGGTCTGTATTGGGCAAGCGGATCTTTAGGAAATATTTTTTCAGTGCCTGTTTTGGCTCATGGATTTTTAAAGAATATTTCTTATGTTTTTCCTGTTAATGGCATGTCCAACTGCGCTCTTGTTTTTTGTAAGTTGCCAAAAACTTAATAAATTTTAATTATAAATTTCAACGGAATGCCACTCTAAATTAGAATTCTCCCAATTCCATAAGCTGTGGGTACCAGTTTTATAATACTCTTCAACCAATCCCCCTGATTTAAATAACCCCAAAATGTGTTTTCTCCTTGTGCAAACATGTGGACAAACTCCCACAATTTACATTTGTGTCTTCATTTTAAATTATCAATCCACCATTCTGATGTTATTTTTGCATTTCTATTAAGTTCGCTTCAGCCAACATTTATTTAATTAAGTACTTGAACGGGCTGCAAATTGTGAACTGGAATAAAAACAAACTCAACCAGCTGTGATTTTAAAACCAGGTTGCTTCGAAAAACATTACCAACTGCATGGCACCAGAGCCCAAAAAATATATCCTGGTTAAAAACAAGCAAACACCATAACATTCAACTGAAGCATCCATCCATCCATTGGAGATGGGCAGTGAGCCAACCACCACCATCATCATCGTCGTCATTCTGTTTGGTCTCCGTATGAATGACGATTTGTAGCAGGACGCGTGCCATGTGACCTGAAACACATGTTTTTTGTGATTTGCACACACACAAAACTTTAAGCGAAACAATCAGATAAGAATGTCAGTGCTTAAATGTTGATGTCCTGTTGATCCTCTTTTTCATTGCGACTATTATTGTTTGTATCGTTGAATGGCGGGATGTTAAACATATTAATTGTGTTATGAAAATACTTCAAAACTATTTTGTTGTAGTTTTGTGTAACAGGGTTGCATTGATTATTGAGAGGGCCTTTATTAATATCACGGATTAAAAAACATGTTCACAGGGAGTATAAGGGCTCATGGATATATTCTTCATGGTACAATCAGGGACCATAAGGGCTCGTGGATTTTTAAAGAATATTTTTCCAGTGTCTTTGGATCTCGTAGATTTTTAAGGGCTCGTGGATTTTTAAGGAATATTTTTCCAAGGATCATAAGGGCTCCTGGATTTTTAAAGAAAAATTGTCCAGGGGCCATAAGGGCTCGTGGATTTTTAAGGAATATTTTTCTAGGGACCATAAGGGCTCCTGGAGTTTTAAAGAACATTTTTCCAGGGACCATAAGGGCTCTTGGATTTTTAAAAAAAAAATCCAGGATTTTTAAAGAATATTTTCCAGGGACCAAACGGGTTATAAAGAACATTTTTCCAGTGACCATAAGGGCTCGTCGATTTTTAAGGAATATTTTTCCAGAGACCATAATGGCTCTTGGATTTTTAGGGAATATTTTTCCAGAGACTATAAGGGCTCCTGGATGTTTAAAGAAAAATTTTCCAGGGACCATGAGGGCTCGTGAATTTTTAAGGAATATTTTTCCTGGGACCATAAGGGCTCGTTGATTTTTAAGAATATTTTTCCAAGGACCATAAGGGCTCCTGGATTTTTAAAGAACATTTTTCAAGGGACCATAAGGGCACTTGGATTTTTAAGGAATATTTTTCCAGGGATCATAAAAGCTCGTGGATTTTTAAGGAATATTTTTCCAGGGACCATAAGGGCTCCTGGATTTTTAAAGAAAAATTTCCAGTGGACCATAAGGGCTCGTGGATTTTTAAGAATATTTTTCTTGGAACTTTAAGGGCTCTTGGATTTTTAAGAATATTCTTCTTGTGACCTTAAGTGCTCGTGGATTTCTAAGAATATTTTTCCTGGGACCATAAGGGCTCCTGAAGTTTTAAAGAAAATTTTCCAGGGACCATAAGGCCTCCTGGATTTTTAAAGAAAAATGTTCCAGGGACCATAAGGGCTCGTGGATTTTTATAGAATATTTTTCCAAGGACCATAAGGGCTCCTGGTTTTTTAAAGAACATTTTTCAAGGGACCATAAGGGCTCTTGGATTTTTAAGGAATATTTTTCCAGGGACCATAAAGGCTCGTGGATTTTTAAGGAATATTTTTCCAGGGACCATAAGGGCTCCTGGATTTTTAAAGAAAAATTTCCAGTGGACCATAAGGGCTCGTGGATTTTTAAAGAATATTTTTCCAGGGACCATAAAGGCTCGGAGTTATAAAGAAAAATTTTCCAGTGACCATAAGGGCTCTTGGGTTTTTAAAGAAAAATTTTCCAGGGACCATAAGGGCTCTTGGATTTTTAAGGAATATCTTTCCAGGGACCATAAGGGCTCCTGGATTTTTAAAGAAAAATTGTCCAGGGGCCATAAGGGCTCGTCGATTTTTAAGGAATATTTTTCCAGGGACCATAAGGGCTCGTGGATTTTTAAGGAATATTTTTCCAGGGACCATAAGGGCTCGTGGATGTTTAAGGAATATTTTTCCAGGGACCATAAGGGTTCGTGGATTTTTAAGGAATATTTTTCCAGGAACTATAAGGGCTCCTGGATTTTTAAAGAAAAAATTTCCAGGGCCATAAGGGCTCGTGGATTTTTAAGGAATATTTTTCCAGGGACCATAAAGGCTCGTGGATTTTTATGGAATATTTTCCAGGGATCATAAGGGCTCGGGTATTTTTAAGGAATATTTTTCCAGGGACCATAAAGGCTCGTGGATTTTTATGGAATATTTTCCAGGGATCATAAGGGCTCCTGAATTTTTAAAGAATAGGGACCATAAGGGCTCCTGGAGTTTTAAGGAATATTTTTCCAGGGACCATAAGGGCTCCTGGATTTTTAAGGAATATTTTTCCAGGGACCATAAGGGCTCCTGGATTTTTAAGGAATATTTTTCCAGGGACTATAAGGGTTCGTGGATTTTTAAGGAATATTTTTCCAGGGACCATAATGGCTCTTGGATTTTTAGGGAATATTTTTCCAGGGACCATAAGGGCTCCTGGATGTTTAAAGAAACATTTTCCAGGGACCATGAGGGCTCGTAAATTTTTAAGGAATATTTTTCCAGGAACCATTAGGGCTCGTGGATTTTAAGGAATATTTTCCAGGGACCATAAAGGCTCGTGGATTTTTAAGGAATATTTTTCCAGGGACCATAAAGGCTCGTGGATTTTTAAGGAATATTTTTCCAGGGACCATAAAGGCTCGTGGATTTTTAAGGAATATTTTTCCAGAGACCATAAAGGCTCGTGGATTTTTAAGGAATATTTTTCCAGTGGACCATAAAGGCTCGTGGATTTTTAAGGAATATTTTTCCAGGGACCATAAAGGCTCGTGGATTTTTAAGGAATATTTTTCCAAAGACCATAAAGGCTCGTGGATTTTTAAGGAATATTTTTCCAGGGACCATAATGGCTCTTGGATTTTTAGGGAATATTTTTCCAGGGACCATAGGGGCTCCTGGATGTTTAAAGAAACATTTTCCAGGGACCATGAGGGCTCGTGAATTTTTAAGGAATATTTTTCCAGGGACCATGAGGGCTCGTGAATTTTTAAGGAATATTTTTCCAGGGACCATTAGGGCTCGTGGATTTTTAAGGAATATTTTCCAGGGCTCGTCCAGGGCTTCCATAAGGGCTCGTGGATTTTTAAGGAATATTTTTCCAGGGACCTTAAGGGCTCTTGGATTTTTAAGAATATTTTTCCTGTGACCTTAAGGGCTCGTGGATTTTTAAGAATATTTTTCTTGGGAACTTTAAGGGCTCGTGGGTTTTTAAGAATATTTTTCCTGTGACCTTAAGTGCTCGTGGATTTTTAAGAATATTTTTCCTGTGACCTTAAGTGCTCGTGGATTTTTAAGAATATTTTTCCTGTGACCTTAAGTGCTCGTGGATTTTTAAGAATATTTTTTGCCACGGCTCGGAAATTTTAAATGAATTTTTTAAGGCCCTCCGGTTCGTTGGCCTTTATCCACGCGGCATTACAATTGCAAAAAACCACGACCAACCCTAAACCACAAAATATAGCTACTAATTAAGGCATTAGTCAATTATTATGACAATACCTCGTGGTTAGGGGGATGGTTTTTCAGCAGCAGCAACAACAACAACAAACAGGCATTTCACATTCTAAAATCAAAAAGAGGGGTTGGAGGAAAACAGATTTGTTCAGAACACGATCGTTTATATTCAATTAAAAACCTTTTAATGCCCACACGCACAAACACACACACACACCCAAAAGCCAAAAAGGCTTACAAGGACAATTGGAAAACGCACTCCCTTGCTTAACTTTGTCGAGTGTAACAAATATGTACTTACATACAGAGGAGGAGAGGGGAGAGGAGTGTACAAAGTCGAGTAGTGTTTTTTGGAAAATGTACACTTGCTGTTAAGGATGCTGACACTGCTGCACTTGCTACAAAGACCATCAACAACCACCCTGATTTAGACTTACAAGTGGAAGGAATGTTTGAATGGCAAGAACTTGTGTGCGTCCTCGATGTTGGGGTATGCAATGTTTGTTATCCTTGCTGCTGCTGCTGTTGGGTGAGCTATACAGGCGCGCAAACGCTGGGAATTTTAACACTTGTTGGCACATGTTGTCAGCTTAGATTGTTTTGTTGTGTTTTGACACTGCAAGCCGTAACAAATCGTTTAGCACAAATCGCAAATGGATGAAACCCCTAATGCTGGCACTTTCTAATACAAGGCATGGCAAGGATAAGGGTTTTGCAAAACCCAAAAATTCTGATTGCGAACACGTGGTACTTGCTTGTCTGTAAGCGTTGAACAACAACGCATATAAAAGCAAAAGGACATTTCCAATTGGAGTTCAGAATCGAGTTAGACATCAAACGAGCAACATCATCAGCGAGAGAGACAATTAGAAAAATATGCTTCCGGTATTGCCAACCTCTCATAGTATAGTCCAGCAACAGAATCATCATTTAGTGGATAATACCCGAGGAAATAATCAAAACCAAAGTCCAACAGCCCATAGTCCAAATAAACGTAATTCCAGTATGATATTCCGTATTGAACATTTACTGCCACAGACAGCAGCCAACACAGCTCCCAGATCTTCATCACCGCCACCGGCCCCATCATCACCCCCATCAACAACAAGGCCGGAGAAAAATGGCAGCCAATCTTCATCTTCAAGTTCACCGAAAAAATCCAAAATCATACGAGCTGGAGTACACGTGACTCAATTAATACCCAAGGATACTGTATCGGTGTCAATAGACAGTCATGCACTTATTGCAGCCAGCACCACTGAAGTGGCCAATGAGCCAATGGCACGTGCCTATTGTTCTCTGTCGCCAAAAGGCGATGTGTTAATTCTAAACGCCTCAATAATGCGTAAAATTAAACTCTCCGAGGATATACACAGCTATAATGGCGTTTTCGAATTGGCCAAAAATGGTCAGGTGCAACTAAGAGTAGTGCGAGACATACAACGTGATGAAGAAATCGTAGCCTGGTTTGGTGAAGAATTGACACTACTCATGGCCATACCATTCCTTACCCCGCTTAATATACAAGGCAACAACCGTTATATGTGTCATTGGTGCCATTTGACTTTTGAAACACCGAATCCTTTGAAAATACACTTGGCCTTGGGCTGTGGACGCCACAACATTGATGTTTTGTGGATACGTTTGCATTATGCCCTACGCGCCAAACAATACAGTCAACAACTGTTTACATTGCCATTGGTAAGTGAGACAAGTCCTTTGAGAACATCACCGACATTAGCCAGCAGCAGCACCACCACAACAGCTAACAGCAGTGGTCCCCAAACAACAACTACAACTAGTTCCATGGTCAATTTATCTCCCAGCTACTCACCACCAGTCCAGCCACAGACATCATCCCCACCACCAGCAGCAGCACCAGCGACTTCAAGATTTTCTGCCTTCAAACCAATTTCTTTGGCAACAACATCAACACATTCACATCCTCACCATCCCCCTACCTCCTTACCTGTTTCCTTGGCCACAGCCTTAGGTGGAACACCACATCTTCACACTTCAACAGCAGCTCACATGTCCTTCCTTCCCTCGCTCTCATCGGCGGGCTTTCCTCACATGAGCCTATTGCATCCACAGCCCAGTACAAATCCCCTTAATGCAGCTGCTCAAATTGAAGCCATTGTCAGTAATATGGGTGCCTCCAAACAGGGTCATCTATGTATCTATTGTGGTAAAATGTATTCCCGTAAATATGGTTTGAAAATTCACATTCGCACCCACACCGGATTCAAGCCTCTCAAATGTAAATATTGCCTCAGGCCATTTGGCGATCCAAGTAATTTAAATAAACACATACGGCTACATTTACAATCCGCCGCTCAGGCTGGAGGACATTCAAGCGGAGCCGAAGCTTATCAATGTACCCTGTGTCATAAAACGTTTGCCCGTCGCCGCGATCTTCAGAAACATGTTGAAAATCGTCATGCTGATGCAAGTTCGACGGCGGAAAGTAAAATGGATACAGCACACTCAGATTAGGTGGTATCTACTCTGTGGTATATGTGGTCGACGACGATGTACACACCCAATTGCCTAAACTCAACTTACAGGAACTGACTACCTCAGCTACAGGGGCCCAATTAATGTACAAGAACCATATGTGATACTAGTTTTAAGCCATAATCAATAGAAACTTTATTATAACAATACAAACACACATACACATATACATAGATATATAATCAATAAAATTGTATACGTACATGAAAATTAATGAGTTTGGATTTTTGATCAACCCACATAAAGCCACTGACCGTTTAAACGCCACCAAAAATGGTTGCAAAATTTGACGTAAAACTCGTTCATTTTCGCAATTTTTTGTGAGCTTTTTTATATTTTATTGCAGTATTGTCTGTTATCTATCATGCCATGCATATAAAACTTATTTGGCCTATGCATTTTCAGGCAAATGGGCTAAAACGCAAGCTATTCAAAAATCGATTTTTTTGTAATTTTCGACGTTTGAGGAAAAATTTAAATACGCGATAAAAACTTAATCGTAAATGTTACATTCATCTAAAGTCAGGGATTTATTAGGAATGTAGTAAGAGTATTTTCTCAATAAAAAAACCAAGGGGCATGTAAGAATACACCTATATTACCCTTCAAAGTTTTCGGCACATTTAAAAGAAGATCCGATTGCAGGAATACTATTCGTTTTAGAAAAAAAAGTTATTTATTAAAAAATACTTAGAATGTCTCAAAAATATCATTTTCATATAAAATATTAAGTTTTCTCGCAAAAAAATCTTGGCGCTAAGTGGGTTAAGGAAAATCCTTGATTTAAAGTTAATATACATTATGGGCTTTAGAAGTAAAAGGATTCTGTAGGAAAGACCACCCAATATCCTACACTAATACCTTTACTTGTTGAAATTACCTCATTTTATGTCCTAATCTTATTGCTCTGTGTCTCTGTCTCATTGAACAATTCTTATGAACCCCACTTATTATACCCTCAGCCTTTAGGTTAAAGAGGGTATTTACACTTTGATACGAACAAAAATGTGTAGAGAATAACCGATTTGGTCCATACTTTGCACATTGGGTAATTTCTACCAAACTTAGTTGAGGTTCTAATATGGACTCAATCGGTCCACTCCTTCGGGTACCTCCCACACAAAATTTCGGAAAAGTTCAGTTTAGGACCTGGTCTCGAATCGCTTTGACTTTTTTTTACGCAAGTTGTATTCGTTGTCCTCTATACGACGCTGTAAGTTTCAGTAGGTGCAAGTCCATACTTCCTGAGAAAATAGCCTGAAAGTTACAAAAAACCCTATGACACCGGGTGTAGTGGTTGGACAGCAAGACAACTCTCGAACGGATCTGCCGATTCGGTCCAAAATTTGGCTTTCGTAATATTTTGTCCAAACTTAGTTCAAGTTCAAAGATGGATTATATCGGTCCACTCCTTCCGGTACCTCCCCCACAAAAGTTCGAAAATGTTCGGGAAATTTGTGCGTACGATAACTCTTGAAGGGAGTAACCGATTTGGTCCATACTTTGCACATTATGAAATTTATACCAGACTTAGATGAGGTTCCATTATGGACTCAATCAGTAAACCCCTTCGAGTACCTCCCACATAAAATTTCGGAAAAGTTCAGATTAGGACCTGCTCTCGAATCGCCTTGGTTTTTGTTGTAACATCTAGTATTCACTGCCCCCTATACGAAGGTACAAGTTTCCTCAAGGGCAAGTCCATACTTCCTGAAATAATTTATGGGTGGAAGCGCAAGATAATTCTCGAACGGAAATGCCGATTCCGGACAAAATTTGGCCTTCGTAATATTGTTTCCAAACTTACTTTAAGTTCGTAGATAAGTCATATCGGTCCACTCCTTCAGGTACCTACCCCACAAAAGTTCAAAAATATTCGGAAAAATTGTGCGCACGATAACTCTTGATGGGAGTGACCGATTTGGTCCATACTTTACACATTCTCATAATATCTACCAGATATAGATCAGGTTCGAATATGGACTATATTTGTCCACTCCATCCCGTACCACCCACACAAAATTTTGGATAAGTTCACTTTAAGACCTGCTATTGAATCACTTTGACTTACATTCGCTGCCTCAATTACGATGGTAAAAGTGGTTTCAGGGGCAAGCCCATATTTCTTGAGAAAACAGCCCGAAGGGTGTAAAAACCTCCAATGGCACCCCCATGGTCTATGTCAGCCCTTTCCTTTAAATACCTTTTCCGCAAAATTTTTGAACTTTAATCCTAATCAACATTTTTGTCGGTTCATACGACCAAAATTTTGAAACCCCCTGAATACATAAGTTTTTTGTAAAAAAAAGTGTTTCAATTTGCACAGGCTGAGGGTATATCTCTGTCGGCAAAACCGACTGATACTTTTTTCCTTGTTAATCTTAAATATTTAGAAAATTTGTATAAATAAAAACACAAAATTCATCTCTATTGGATCAATGGGGTAAGTTCAAATACTGATGAAAATATCGGATCTTTCACGACTTCCTTTGCATGGGCTCAAATGCTGATGAAAAGATCGGATCTTTCACGACTTCGTTTGAACCAATGCAAAAGATGTCATGAAATCACGTCATCGCATAGAACCCCTTCCTTCAAATTTTGCTGGGTAGCAATGTACGTTATCCTGTCTAACTGGTTAACACGACATTCTTTATAATTTACTAGCAAAATGCCCGCTACTTCGTAAGCGGTAAAGGAATAATATACAAATAAACAATATTTAATATGGAGAAAACAGAAAATTTTGATTTCTTTCAAGTACTGCTCGTACACGTTTTGTTCGAATTTAAAAAAAACCTCTAAACTTCAACAGCGGCCTACATTTTAAATTTCAGTCCATGTTTTATTAGAACGGTATGGGTATTTTAAAATTTTATCCACATTTTCCAACCGATTTTTGGAATTTGTGATATCAAATGTAGAAAACCATTATTCAGTAGTTCGATTCTCTAACACATTTTTAGAGTTACCGACAATTGTCGGTAAGATTAAAATGCTTATAATTTTGGTTATTACCGATATTTTTCGGTAAGTTAGCGATGAATAAAAAGCAGTCGTAAAGTTCTACCGATAGTACAAGTGTTGTCAACTTTTATTTTAACTTTTCATTCATAATTTTGCGTTCTAATTTACCGATTTTTGTCGGTAACTCAAAAAATGTGTTAGAGAATCGCACTACAGAAGATGTTACCCTTAATTTTTGAGACATTTTATTTTAGGCCTTTTTTTCTCAGAATGTAAAAACCTTCTTATAAAACATTAGCCGCATAGATCTACCTTTTCAAATGAACTTACTATAACGTTTAGAATAGACAACAATGGTAAAAACAATTTTGTTGAATAGGTACGTTTGACTTCTTTATTTCAGTACATTATTTAGAAACCGAATTCGTGTTATTCAGTACAATTTTTAAATCCAGGACCTTAGCTCAAATGTTACAGTTTTAGCTCTACTTGTTCACCCAATGTCAATTGTATTACATGTAGAAACCTTTCATACATTTAAAGGCGGATTTAAATAAACATTCTGATCCAATCTCAACAGTTATCATCATAACAAATTTCAATTATCGATTCACCCAATGCCAGTGTTTCAATATTTAGTATTATTTAATACTTCTAGTACACTTATTGTACGACCACCTCTAACAATTAACCTGACAAATCAATAATATATCAGAATTTCACTTCTATTCTTTAGCCCAATATTAAATTTATTGCAATTTTGTAATTTTCAAGCACTAATTTCAATAACTATCTCCAACAGTAATTGCGAGTTTCAGGATTCCACCTCTATCCGTCCTCCCAAATCTAAATTGTACCAAATTTAGTACCATTTATTACTTTTCGTACCCATAAATACGAATTTCCAAAACTTCCTCAATCCCACACTCCAACAGTAACCTTAACTCGAAATTTCAGGATTCCAGCTCTATTCGTTCCCCAAATTCAAAACTACCTCAATCCTACAAAAACTACCTCATTCCTATACTCCATAAGTAAACTTTATCATAAATTTCAGGATTCCACCTCTATCTGTTCACCCAAATCCCAAATGTACCAAACTTAGTACCATTTAGTACTTTCCGTTTCCAACAGTATCCTTAATTCCAAATTTCAGGATTCCAGCTCTATCCGTTCCTCAAAATCCAAATTGAACCAAATTTAGTATTTATCGTACCCATAAGTACGAATTTCCAAAACTTCTTCAGTCCTACACTCCAACAGTAACCTTAACTCGAAATTTCAGGATTCTAGCTGTACCCGTTCACCCAAATATAAATTGTACCAAATTTAGTACTATTTAGTACTTTCCGTATCCATAAGTACGAATTTCCGAAACTACCTCAATCCTACACTCCATAAGTAATCTTAATTCTAAATTTCAGGATTACAGCTCTTTCCGTCCACCTAAATTTAAATTGTACCAAATTAAGTACCATTTAGTACTTTCCGTACCCATAAGTAAAAATTTCCAAGACTAAGTCCAACAGTAATCTTAATTCCAAATTTCAGGATCCCAGCTCTATTCGTTCCCCCAAATCCAAATTGTACCAAATTTAGTACTTTTCGTACCCATAAGTACGAATTTCCAAAACTTCCTCAATCCTACACTCCAACAGTAACCTTAAATCGAAATTTCAGGATTCCAACTTTATCCGTTCACCCAAATATAAATTGTACCAAATTTAGTACATTTAGTACTTTCCGTACTCATAAGTATGAATTTCCATAACTACCTCAACCATACACTCTATCAGTAATCTTAATTCGAAATTTCAGGATTCCAACTCTATCCGTTCAACTAAATTTAAATTGTACCAAATTTAGTACCATTTAGTACTTTCCGTACCCATAAGTACGAATTTCCAAGACTAACTCAATCCTACACTCCAAAAGTAATTAAATTCCAAATTTCAGGATTCCAGCTTTATCCGTTCAACCAAATCCCATTTGTACCAAATTTAGTACCGTTTACTACTTTTCGTACCCATAAGTAAGAATTTCAAAACTACCTCAATCCTTCACTCCACCAGTAATCTTAATTCCAAATTTCAGGTTTCCATGTCTATCTAAATCCAAATTGTACCAAATTTGGTACAATTTAGTACTTTTCGTACACATAAGTACGAATTTCCAAAACTACCCCCATACTCAATCGTACACTTCAACGGTAATCTAAATTTCAAATTTCAGGTTTTCAGCTCTATCCGTTCACCCAAATCCAAATTGTACCAAATTTAGTACCATTTAGTACTACTCGTACACATAAGTACGAACTTCCACAATCATTTCCTTATATCAACACCACTTCCCAACCTTAATTGCCATACCAAATATGAAGATTGTAGCTATATCCGCTCAAAATATACAATTGGTACCAAATTTAGTAACTTTTCGTACACTTATAAGTCGAATTTCCAAAAACCCTTTGGTACATCTTTCTAAATCTCCATCAGTTACCCTCATTCCAAATTTCAGAATTCTAGCTCTTCCCGTTTGCCTAATACAAAGGGTACCATATTTAGTACCTTTTAGTACTTTTCGTACCCTTCTAGGTGGAATTTCCAAAAACCCAGCCTTATCTCACCCCTACACACCGACAGCAACCCACAGTCAAAATTTCAGCTTTCTAGCTTCAGCGGTTTCGTCTGGGCGATGATATGTCAGTCACTCAGTCACTCACTCACTCACTCACTCACTAAGCTCTTTTATATATATAGATTATAATTATTCCAAATTTCAGTTTTCCATCTCTATGCGTTCACTCACATCCAAATTGTACCAAATTTAGTACGTTTCGTACCCATAAGTACGAATTTCCAAAACTGCCTCAATCCTACACTCCAACAGTAACCTTAATTCGAAATTTCAGGATTCCAACTCGATCCGTTGAACTAAATTTAATTGTACCAAATTTAGTACCGTTTACTACTTTTCGTACCCATAAGTAAGAATTTCCAAAACTACCTCAATCCTTCACTCCATCAGTAATCTTAATTCCAAATTTCAGGTTTCCATGTCTATCTAAATCCAAATTGTACCAAATTTGGTACCATTTAGTACTTTTCGTACACATAAGTATGAATTTCCAAAAGTACACCCATATCTCAATCGTACGCTTCAACGGTAATCTAAATTCCAAATTTCAGGTTTTCAGCTCTATCCGTTCACCCAAATCCAAATTGTACCAAATTTAGTACCATTTAGTACTACTCGTAGACATAAGTACGAACTTCCAAAATCATTTCCTTTTATTAACACCACTTTCCAACCTTGATTTCCATACCAAATATGAACATTGTAGCTATATCCGCTCAAAATATACAATTGGTACCAAATTTAGTAACTTTTCGTACACTTATAGGTCGAATTTCCAAAAACCCTTTGGTACATCTTTCTAACTCTCCATCAGTTACCCCCATTCCAAATTTCAGAATTCTAGCTCTTCCCGTTTGCCTAATACAAAGGGTACCATATTTAGTACCTTTTCGTACTTTTCGTACCCTTCTAGGTCGAATTTCCAAAAACCCAGCCTTATCTCACCCCTACACACCGACAGCAACCCACAGTCAAAATTTCAGCTTTCTAGCTTCAGCGGTTTCGTCTGGGCGATGATATGTCAGTCACTCACTCACTCACTCACTCACTCACTCACTCATCACTAAGCTCTTTTATATATATAGATTATTTATTATTTTGTACTTTTTAATTATGGTTACTATTTGTTATTAAATATTAATTATGCATTACATATTTTATTATTTATTTGTATTGCGATGTTCTTATTAATTATTTGTTATTCATCACTTATTATTATAAAATATTTATTGCTTATTATTAATTATGTATGCGTTTGTATGTTCCAAATGGACTCAAAAACGAATGTACAGGGAGAACAATAGGCTATATATTTTTTTTGAATTTCGGAGGGGGCGGGGTACATCCCTTATGTCCTACTTTTTTAAAAACGCCATTCTAGCACGCCATATGTTATATATCCAAAACTTCTGAACCGATTTTCCAGAAAATGTCAAAGGATGTACAGGGAGCAGCCGTGGTGAAAATAGTTTATATATTTTGTTGGATTTTCGGAGGGAGCGGGGAACCTCCCCTGTGCCCTATTTTTAAGAAACCCTTTTTAGTAAAACTGGTGAACGTATCGGTAAGAAAATTAATTTGCGAGGCAGTGGTGGTTGTGTCTCCGACCCGAGGTAATAATTTGGGGTCCATTTTTATAAATATGTTATACAAATATTCAAAACTAGTTAAACGATTTTCTTGAACATTTCAGGGAATGTATATTGGCGATCAGTGGGAAAAAAGGTTACATATTTGGCTGATTTTCGGCGGGGACTGGGTACCTTCCACAGGCCCTATTTTTAAACGCTATTTTTGCAAATTTACGATTGTATCTGTTAGAAAATTAATTTAGAAGGCAACGGTGGTTGAATCTCCGACCCTAAGTACCTATATGGGGCCTAAAGAACCGACCACGCTCAGTTTTTTAAATATGTACTAACTCTGAAACAACTAAACCCATTTTTCCTAAAAATTTCCGAGAATGTACCGGGATGACCCCTGGTGAAAATAGGCTACATATTTTGTTGCATTTGGATTTCAGACAAACAGCTGATGAAATAAATTCATGCCTCAAGTCATCAGTTCTTTGGCGGCATGTTAAAATTGCATATCGCACCAACATCAGATCCCGACTAATTAGCGATGCAAGAACAATATAATTAACATAATAATAGTCTATGTATAAAGTAGAAAAATGTTTGTACGTTTGTTTGCTTGGTTGAAGTTTATAAACTCAAAACCGCTGAACCGATCTTCCTAAAATTTTCAGAGTATATCACTACATGGCCTAGAAGTAAAATAGGCTCTAAAAATTACTGAAATTCTGCGTTGATCCAGAGACCTATCATCAGAATCGGAGGTACATACCACCAAAAAAATTTAAATTTTGTATGCAAATATCTATAGAAGGGTAACAGATAATGTTTCCAAATTTTTGGATGTGTGAAGGAATTTGGTCTAGAAGTAAATTTGCCAAATTATATTGAAATCGGTTTAGATTTGGATATAGCTCCCATATATATTTTGGGCCGATTTCATTAAACACGCTGGCTAAGTCCAATTTCAATGAAATTTGGAATGTGTGACGGAATTGGGTCTAGAAATAAATTTACCTAAGTATATTGAAATCGGTTCAGAATATAGATATAGATAAAGCTTGATGCACCAAACACGCTATATACCCGATTTTAATGAAAGTTGAAATGTGTGACAAAAATTGGCCTACAAATAAATGTGTCAAAATATATTTTAACTTATTCGGGGAAGCGAAACGCACAGGGTTCAGCTTGTTATTACATATTGTTGAATACTAATTATTTAATTTTGTTGAATACTAATTATTTAAATTTAATTTGTGTGGGAGTCCATGGATGACGAAAATACCTTTGGTTTCTTTGGCTCGCGGGGGTTTCTTAGAATTTAAACTGTAAACGGTCTAATTGTATACTTTTATAAGGGAAAGTATAAAAATAATCAAAAAGTTAAAACACAAAAGTACCGCAACTCATCTATTTATACCCTACACCACTATGTGGGGAGGGTCGGCGTAGGTAACCAAATAACGGAGATATCGCAATAGTCGGTAATACATCCCATTTATCCATTTTTTTTGGAAATCACGCCAGGTCCCAATTTTGATCGAATCATCACGAAATTTTGAGGGTTAATGGGGGTCTCACAGAGGAAGAAGCCTATTGATTTTAGTGATGGTCGGATAATATTTAGGGGTCGGAATGGGCAAAAAACATATTCGGAGAAAAGTCAACATTTTATTTCAAAGGCAATATCTCTGTTTCTTTAGGAGGTATATCAAAAGCAAAACCTAGCAAGGAAACTACAAAATATCGCCTTTACAACGATGTAAAGTAGGTTGGCGTAGGTGGTCAAATAGCAGAAATATGGCAATAGTCGATAATGCATCCCATTTTCCGTTTTTTTTGTAATCACGCTACAGGTCGCAATTTTGATCGGATCGTCACGAAATTTTGGGGGTTAATGGGCGTCCCAAAGAGAAAGAAGTCTATTGATTTTGAGGATGGTTTTATAATATTCAGGGGTCGGAATGGGCAAACACTTATTTGGAGAAAGGTCAACGTTTTATTTCAAAGCCAATATCTCTGTTTCTTTTGGAGGTATATCTAAAGCCTAAACCTAGCAAGGAAAGTAGAAAATATCACCTTTACAACGATGTAAATTAGGTTGTCGTAGGTGGTCACATAGCAAAGATATGGCAATAGTCGATAATGCATCCCATTTTCCGATTTTCTTTTGTAATCCCGTTACAGGTCGCAATTTTGATCGGATCGTCACGACATTTTGGGGGTAAATGGGAGTCCCACAGAGGAAGAAGCCTACTGATTTTAATGATGGTCGGATAATATTCAGGGGTCGGAATGGGCAAAAACTTATTTAGAGAAAAGGTCTACGTTTTATTTCAAAGCCAATATCTCTGTTTTTTTAAGAGGTATATCAAAAGCAAAACAACGATGTAAAGTAGGTTGTCGTAGCTGCTCAAACAACAGAGATATCGCAATAGTCGGTAATGCATCCCATTTTCTGACTTGCTTGTAGTCACGCTACAGGTCGCAATTTTGATCGGATCGTGGGAGTGGATGCGGGTCCCACAGAGGAAGAAGCCTATTTAGTTTGGTGATGGTCGGATAATATTCAGGAGACGGAATAAGCGAAAAACTTATGTGGAGGAAAGTCAACGTTTTTTTCTTATGCGAATATCTCCGCTTCTGGTTGGAGTATTCCAAAAGCAATACCCGTCAATGGTAGAAGAAGAGATCTCGTTTATATTGATGCAAAGTATGTTGACGTAAGTGAGCAAACCGAGATATTGCAAAATTCAGTAATAAACCCAATTTTTCCACAGAGGAAGAAGCCTATTGATTTTGGTGATAGTCGGATAATATTTAGGGGTCGGAATGGGGAAAAACTTATTTGGAGACTAATTCAAAGTTTTATTCTTTGTGAATATATTGGCTTCTAGTAGGGGTATCCCAACGGCAAAGCCTGTCAATGGAAGAAGAAAATATTACCTTTACATTGGTGTATAGCAGGTTGGCGAAGGTTGTCAAACAAGGGAGATACCAAAATAGTCGGTAATGCATCCAATTCTTCCATTTTTTGCAAACAAGCTACAGGTCGTAATTTTGATTGGATGGTCACGAAATGTTGGTTGCTTATGGGGGTCCCACAGACAAAGAGGCATATTATTTTTGGTGGTAGTCGGATTATATTCCCTAAAAGAAATGTTTACCAGTGAAAAGCTTATGCACAGGGGTAGTGGTGTAGGGTATCACATGGTCGGCCCCGTCCCGACTATAGCCTTTGGTCACTTGTTTAATAATGGGACTGAAATTAGAGGGCCTTATATCAATATGCATTAAAACGTGGATCTATTCTAACCACTTTCAGCATGGAGAACCTCTCCAACCAAACAAAATCCCAAACTCCGTATTACAGCCGATATTCTTAGAAATTAAAGTATGACCTTCGAATACTGAAAATCTTCGCGATAGCGAAAACAACTGCTACTCTCTGCGGAAATTAGAAATCAAAATGCCAATTTAGGGCCTCAATAATTAATAAAAAATCAACTAACAACCTTTAAAATAGCTTTCACAACATTTTAAAATTTCATGATTTTTGGTCAAGTCATTATAGATAGAATACGATGGAGAATAATCTCCATCAAATTTCAATATAAGTCTCCGAATAAATGAAATATGTATTTGCAATATATATCAAGAAAATATATACATCAAGTTTGCCAACAAAACACCCAAATATTTTTTGAATAAATTTGTTTTGTTCTTTTTTCGAGTTGATGCATTAAAGTAACATGAAATTTAGTTCTAGACGAAAGGTGTTAAAAGAAGAAATATTCCACACAAAATTTAATTGTAAGTCCCAGAACAAAATAGATATTTGAGTAAACTACTTTGTTAAGAAAATGACGTTACAAAATTAGATATTATAGATAGAAATTATTTTTGAACTTTTAGACTCTTAATTAAAATTTATTCCATACTGAGTCAAAATCTCCTAAAATACCTCACTTTTTGGGGGTTGTGTGAAAAGAAGAAATGTTCCAAATCAAATTTCATTATGAGTCTCTGAACAAAAGAAATTTGTAGCTATAAGATTTAACATCTCCAGAAGCTTTCGCTTTTTATATATGATTTAGGACCGTATTCTACCGTTTTTATTCACAAATGTTAGTGACTCGCATGATAACCCGCATTGTTGTCAGTAATATTGCCAACGACTTTTTATAGTTAAAATGCAACCTGTAGAAATGGGCGGAACTTGCCACGCCTATTTAGATTACTTCCCGACATAAACTTTCAAAACGCCGATACACGTGTCTTTTTCTTCGGCCCTCTTTCATAATCTGTGCGGTGTTTCTTGTAATTTTAAAAAAAAGTTCGATTTTGTTGCACAGTGTTATTATTCTCGGAGAAAATGTCAAAGTCCCTATGCTCCCTGTGTTGACGGAGCAAGTCTTTGGCGCTCCTTCAACTATAAAAACAAAGCCCACGTATCTTATATTTTTTATTAGTTAATTTATTTTTCTGTATCATTTCACATTTTCTTCTATACTTAACTCTGATACTATTTTTTCGATTTTCTTTTTCTTCTTACAGCTAAACATTACACATTGATTTCAGTTGCAAATATTTGATAGGCTAATTTCAAACATACACATACATACATGTGTACATATCATAATATACTTCGATTATGTACATTACTAATATGTTTGATTCTCTTAAATGGAATTGTTGTTTGTTGCCAATAACATTTTAGACTTTCGTTTGAAGCCGTTTCTGTTTGCGTTAAGTAAATTTTGAACACTTTTTTTTTAAATACACTCATCATTCCTTAATTGTTTATTTAAGTATCTTTCTTTTAGTTAACTGTAAAAAATTATTTGTTTTTTTTTAGTTTAAAGATAAATAGACACCAATATTTATTTGTTATTATTATTTTTTTTTTCATATATAACTAATTCTTGTTAACACTAACAAATAATAAAACAACTTTTAACCACAAAAAAAAATATTTCAAGTAGTTGTTTTCTTTGTGAAAAATACATATTTACATACATACAAAATGTATATATGTATTTGTATATATTTATACATACAAGTATGTATAAATACATACCTTTTTTATATATGGACAATAAATTTTTAAATTCTTGTGATTAAGTTTTATTTGGTTGAATTTTTATATTTCATTGAAGCACACTTGGGTTTTAATTCTTAATAATTAGAAATTATTTTTCTTTATTTTTCTGTTTTCAAATATATTTTTATTTTTTATTAAGATAGAGAAAGTTACAAATATAATTTTATTCGTATATATGTATAGTGTCATTGGATTCGGGGGCGGAACTATTTATATTTTTCTTATTTTTTTCTTAATTCGATTTCTTATGCTTTTCTGCTTTTGAATATTTTTTAATATATTTTTTTATATCTATATTTTATGCCACAACTACATATTTTATTTTATTATTTATATATATATATTTTCTGTTGTTGTTGTCTATTACAATCGTTGTTGTTCCCAATAAGGTAATGTTCTCATTTTTTCAAGTTTTTTGTCTTTTCTTAATTCACATTTGTTTTAGAAATTGTGGTTTATGTGTATTTGAACATATTTGTTAACATATGCATTGAATTTTTGTTTAATAATTTAAAACTAATTGCGCCATTAAAAATTACAACCTGTCCGTTAAAGAAATAAATTATAGTTAACAAAGATAAATATGAAATAAGATTTTAATTTTTAATTTTATGTCATAAAGGTAAAATACATGGTCGATATGATAGATAATTTCAAATCCTACACTACTACTAGAATGGCTCAACAAAGACGTTTAAAAGAAACAACAATTTTTTTAAGTACAGAGATTATGAGAAAATATTCTGATAACTTACCTTAGTATACAGCATTTTGAACTTTAAAATCAAATATAAAACTGTCGCACAGTGATTCAAACATATTTTTCAAAATATTTTTGTTGGAACGGAGGTGAAAATATTTTGTTTATCAAATAGGAAAAATACATATGTAGACCTATCACGGTGCTCTTGAAACAAATTTAAATGGAAGGTGCTTACACCTGGGAAGTTTTTGCAGATTTTCAAACTACAATGTTCGTAGATGAGAAAAATCAAAAAACGCAAAAATCGCCGGAGCGCTTTTTAAATAAATCGCGATTCAAGTTGACATTTTTAGGGGTTGTTTAGGTTTTTGCGATGTTGCTTGAAAACCGCAAGTCCTATAAAAATGGGACTAATAAACATTTTGTAGCTATCAAAATTCTCTACAAGATTGATCTGTATGGTATTCTCGTTGGTTTTACCGTTTTTGAGATTTAGAAGTTCAAATTGGGACAATTAAAATTCAATTCAATTCTGTATCGCCCCCTTATAAAACAATGTTATGACTGCAAATTCCCAACTAAAACTTATATATCTAAAAAATGGTACAACCTAGGATAAGTAACTTAAGCCAGTCTTGTAGAGAATTTTCACAGCTTTAAGATTTGCTAAGGTCCCATATCGATAAGACCGTAGTCAAGCAAAACCGCGAAAGCCTAACAAAAAAACTAAAAATGTAAACTAACCTTCTTTATCTCAAAAATTGTACAGCCTGGGAACAAATCATAAAGGTCAATCCTGTAGAGAATTTTCACAGCTACAACATTTTCTTTAGATCGATTTCAAGCAAAATCGTTAAAAACCTAAAAAACACCTAAAAATTTGAATTTTGACCGCGATTTCTTTCAAAATCCCTACAGCGATTTTTTCTTGTTTTTGGATTTTTCTCATCTATGAGCATTGCTGTTTCAGAATTAAGAAAAACGTCCCCTGTGTAAGCGTTTTTCATTAAAAGTTAGTTAAGGCGCACCCTTCATGACATTGTTTTATAAGAGGGCGATACAGAATTGAATTGAATTTTAATTGTCCCAATTTGAACTTCTATATCTCAAAAACGGTAAAATCGATGAGAATACCATAAAGGTCAATCGTGTAGAGAATTTTGATAGCTACAAAATTTTCTTTAGTCCCATTTTTATAGGACTTGCGGTTTTCAAGCTATATCGCAAAAACCTAAACAACCCCTAAAAATGTCAATTTGAATCGCGATTTATTTAAAATTTATTTATTGTAGTTTCAAAATCTGCAAAAACTTCCCAGGTGTAAGCACCTTCCATTTAAATTTGCTTCAAGAGCACCGTGCTATTCTATAACTTTTATCCATTGAAAAGTTGTTAACATTTCTTTTGTTTTTGTAAAAACAAATGAAATTGTTGTAAAATAAACAATGGGTAAAGTTGTTAAAAAGTTACTGAATAGGGGGGATGGTCTGTTTCAAGGCACATTTGTATAAGGTAGAAGTGACAATCAGCTGTATTTTTACGTTTTTGTAAATTAGGATTTCAAAATGTAATAGGATCTACTAATAAATTTTGAACTTCGAAATTTCTAAACGGGTAATAAAAATGACTTACGACAGTTCTGAATACTTTATATTTGCATTTTGATTCAAATTTGTTCCATTTTAGAGAATTTTCAAAATATATTTATGTTTTTCCTGAGAAGATTTTTAGAACGACCCTATTATTCAATATTTTCTTTGACATTGAATTTTCAACAACAACAATGTTGTTTTTGTAAATTTGTTAGTTGTTGCAATTCATACATCTACCTTATATAAATGTGCCTTGGTCAGTCGAACAACTACCAAACTTTTTGTTGTAATTTTTGATATGTTTTTGTTTTCAATCAAGGAGTTTGGAGTAGTAAATTGAACGACTTTGAATTCAATAGTAGCGAAGACGACGAAGATACCACAGACCCAATCCCAGAAGATGGTATTGAATGTATACCGCCCGGCCAAAATGAGGTAAAGACAGCAATAAACCGGTCGAGCTGTTCAAAGCCGGAGGTGACACGCTGATAAGGTGTATGCAATGCAACTTAATGGTCATAACACTTCTCCACTAAAAATTTTCAACGTAGTTCCATATTTTGATATATCCCCCATAACTCCCGACTTTCGGTATTTTGAGGCTTTTAGCTACAATTTTGAACCGAACTAGATGTAATTTGGGTGACGTAGGGGATGAGAGATACCAAGCAACGGTCCTGACCGGCTTTAACATGGCAAAGTCCAGGATTTATCTTGGTCCCTCTCTAATCTCAAGTGGACACTGACCTCCCCATGGTGTAACCTGGGGAGATGCCTTTAACACCCGTTACAGGTAGCTAACATGTGCCGCGCGTTCACCCATAAGAACGTTAAAAACTTGGGTTTTTGCGCCGGGTTAGTGCCAAAATTGGGAAGGAAAATATCTTTGGCCCAACAGTCGGAAAATTCAGTCTCCGCAATGAAACATCTGACAATGGCATGAGGCTGATAGACTTCGCAGCGGCAAAAAACATGGTAGTCAGCAGCATCTCGACATCCATAAGGGCACCTCCAGATCAGAAAACAAGAAATCAAATTGATCACGTTGTAAAAGATGGAAGACATTCATCGAGCGTGTTGGATGTGCGTTCGTTCCTAAGAGCAAACATAGACTCGGACCACTACCTTGTTGCAGCAAAGGTACGCACCCTGTTAAACGTAGCAAACAAAGTACGAACAGACCCAACACGAAAGTAAGACATCGGTAAGCTGCAATCACAACAGATAGCCACAGCATATTCCACTCAACTAGCCCAACTGCTTAATCAAAGCACTCCTCATCCCGATAACATATCAGCGTAATGGTAAAGTATTGGCCACTCCATGCAAACAGCCGCAAAATCCATACTTGGATACCAGAGACCTCCACCAATGAATCCATGGTATGATCAGGAGTGTCGTACTGCTACCGAAGAGAAAAATGCGGCATATAGGGCTACTTTACAATCCGTAGCAACGCGTAGCGCACGAGAGAGATATCTGGAGAAATGGAGAGAGGAGAAACGTCTTTTCCGCAAGAAAAAGAGAGAGATGGAAAAGCGGGATTGTGAAAAAATCGAGATGTACAGGAACCATAATGAAGTCCGAAAATTCTACCAAAGAATCAAGCATCAAACTGATGGCTTTGCTACAGGCACATTCTCCTGTAGAGACCAGCAAGGCAATTTGGTAACTGATACAGATAGTGTGCTCAGGATATGGAGAGAGCATTTTTCAAACCTATCCAGCGAAGACGACGAAGATACCACAGACTCAACCCCAGAAGATGGTATTGAATGTATTCCGCCCAGCCAAGATGAGGTAAAGACATCAATAAATCGGCTGAAGAATAATAAGGCAGCAGGAGCCGATAGCTTACCAGCCGAGCTGTTCAAAACCGGAGGCGACACGCTGATAAGGTGTATGATTCAGCTAGTTAGCACCATCTGGCAGGAAGAACGCGTACCCCACGATTGGAACGTGAGCATCCTATGTCCAGTCCACGAGAAGGGTTATAAGCTCCAATTACAGGGGCATAAGTCTGCTCCCTATTGCATATAAGATAGTGTCAGGGATATTGTGCGAACGACTAAAGCCGAGATAATTGGACCATACCAATGCGGCTTTAGACCTGGCAAGTCCACCATTGACCAGATATTTACCCTGCGGCAAATCCTGGAGAGGACCCAAGATATGCAGATCGACACCTACCACCTTTTTGTCGATTCTAAAGCAGCCTTTGACAGCCCGCTGCGTTCAAAGGTACTCCAAGCCATGTCTGAATTTGGTATCCCCGCAAGGCTCATCCGGCTTTGTAAAATGAATTTAACTGACACGTGGTCCTCAGCTAAAATAGGAAAGAACATCTCCGAAGAGTTTTGTACCAAAAGAGGTTTCAGACAAGGAGACTGCCTTTCGTGTGATCTCTTCAACATCCTGCTGGAAAAGGTTATACGAGAGGCAAACGTCAAATATACACCAATAGCCACATGTTACTTGCTTATGCTGATGATATAGACATCATGGGACGATCAGTAATAGAAGTAACTGAAACTTTATGAAGGTCGAAGGAGAATCTGCTAAAGTGGGTCTGGCGGTTAAAGGTGAGAAGACAAAGTTAATGGTGTCGACGCGCAATGCATCCATTGATCTCAGACCAACTGTGGAAGTTAGTTCCTATAATTTTGAGGTAGTAAAAGACTTCGTCTACCTCGGCACATCCGTAAACACAACAAACGACATCAGTTGTAAAATAAAAAGAAGAATTGTATTGGCCAACAGATGCTACTTTGGTTTAAGTAAGAAGTTTTAAAGCAAAGCCACATCTCGTCAAACAAGAATAACGCTCTACAAAACACTGATACTACCCGTCCTGATGTATGGCTCCGAAGCCTGGGTACTTGCGCAAGCAGACATGGCAGAGCTTGGTGTGTTTGAGAGAAAAATTCTTCGAAAGATCTACGGACCAATCTGCGTTGACGGTGAATATCGACGTCGCATGAACCACGGGCTGCATCTGCTATATAACGACATCAATATAGTTAAACGTATCGAGATGCAGCGATTGCGTTGGCTAGGCGATATCATAAGAATGAGTGAAGACGAACCCGCTAAAAAGGCGTATAAATACGGGCCACTTGGCGATGCACGCAGAATTGGCAGGCCAATGAATAGATGGCGCAAACAAGTGGATGAAGAGATGAAAAGGCGGGGTATTCCAGAGTGCGAAGCAACAAATAGAGAGAAATAGAGATCTTTTCTTTGATCGGCCAATGGAATAAATGTTCTGTAATGGGCCAGCTAAGTATGTAAGTATGCAAGGCGTAGCGCACGAAAGTGGTATTGGGAGAAAATGGGAGATAAAAAAACGTCTTTTCCACAAAAAAAGGATAGAAATGGAAAAGAGGGAGTGTGAAAAATCGAGGGAGTGTGAAAAAATCGAGAGCCAGAATGAAGTCCGAAAAGGGTGAAACATCAAATTTATGCCGTTAATACAGGGACATCCTCCTGTAAAGACCAGCAATGTGATTTGGTAACTGATAGTATGTATTTTTACAAAATACTACTACTAGCGAAGACGATGAAGATACCACAGATCCAATCCCAGAAGATGGTATTGAATGTATACAGCCCGGCCAAGATGAGATAAAGACAGCAATAACCTGGCTGAAGAATAATAAGACAGAAGGAGCCAATGGCTCCTGCTTTCACGAGCTGTATCTGCTATAGTTAAACGTATCGAGATACAACGATTGCGTTTGCTAGGCCATGTCAGAAAAATGAGTGATAATGCACCCACTAAAATGTGATATAAATATAGGCCACATGGCAGTACACACTCAGAAATGGAAGGCCAAGGCTTCGTTGGGGTAAACAAGTGGAAGACGAAATCGAAAAGCGTGGTATTCCAAATTGGAGAAATAAAGCAACAAATAGGGGGGAATAGAAATGTATTCTTAGTTCGGCTTATAGGGCAAATGTTCTGTAGAAGGCCAACTAAGTAAGTACCAGGCGCCTATTGCTTTTCATTTGAGGGCTAATTTTAGTTCCATGATCTGGGATACAATTATTCATCGGCAGGATGTATACGTAAAGAACTTCTACCTTGGCAGTTCCACTCTAGACTGCTATCCCCGACACATTCCTTGTATGTGTAACTAAATTCTAGCTCCCAGATATCTATCTAACAGACATAGATATCTATCTAACAGACGAATGCTAATCCTCCATGTCCGGTGCGACCATAACGCTGTAAGAAGCTACAGTTCTTATTGAGTTTGATTTCCAGCATTGCCAAGACAAAAATATTTCTCCTGTTTGACAAAATGTTTTTGTTGGAACTGAGTTGAAAATAATTTAGTTTATTCAAACAAAAAAATCAAGTAAAAACGTGTCTGTCGGCAAAGAGGTATACCAACACGGGCTGTGAATTGAAACACTCTTCCCAAAAAAACGTATGTATTTATGGCGTTTTCAGATATGGATTAAAAGTTTTGCTTTGCGGGGGAAGAACCTAAAGGAATGGAGCGACATAGTCCATTTTGGAAGTGGGTCTTATTTTAGGAGTCATTCCTCTCGATATGACCATTATATTAGGAAACATCATAATCTAAAATTTCCAAAGAACACTCGCACAGACCCTTAACCGCACTTAAACAAAAATGTTGATCATTTGTGTGGGTGGTACCGTAAGTACTGGACCGATACAGTGCCCGTTTGAACATAAACTAAGTTTGGACAAACTATTTCGAGATCCAAAGTTTGGACCAAATCGGTACCTCCGTTTATGAGATATTGCGCTCGCCATTTTAGCGAATATTTTCGATCTTTTGTGGGCAAGGTACCGGAAGGAGTGGACCTATAACCACCATCTTCGAGATTCATCTAATATTCGAAGAAATATTATGATATGCAATGTGTGGACAAACGCAGTATTCGGTTCGGGAGTTGTCGTGCGCACCAGCCACTACACATGCTGACCGTAGGGGTTTTTTATATTTTTCAGGACTTTTTCTAAAGAAGTATGGACTTGCCGCTAAAAAACTTGTACCATTGTAATATGGGATTAGAGTGCAACCTGTTGCAAGAAAAATCAAAACTATTCGAGAGGAGGTCCTAAACTGCACTTTTCCAAAATTTGGCAGTCCATATTCTAATCTGATCTATGTTTCGTAGAAATATTACGATGGGCAAAGTAAGGACCAAACCGATTAATGGAGTTATCGTAGGCACCGTTTTAGCGAAAAGTTTTGAACTTTTATGGGGGAAGTACGTAAAGGAGTGGACTGCTAAAACTCATCATTGAACTTGATTTAACTTTGGGCAAAATATTATGATTACCAATTTTTGGATCCAATCGGTTTGTCCGTTCGAGAGTTACTTCGCGCTGCATCTACAACAAACGGTGCCATAGCTGATTTTTACAGCTTTCAGACCATTTTCTCAGGAAGTATGGATTTGCTCTTGAAAAAATAGCCAGTCGCAATGGGAGCAGCAAATACAAGTTGTTATAACAAAAATTAAAAGGATTCGAAAGGACGTCCGAAATTTTGCGTGGGAGGTACCAGAAGGAGTGGAGCGATAGAGTCCATATTAGAACCTCATCTATGTCTGACAGAATCTTTACAATCTTCTTTGAGAGTTATCGTGCGCCCCATTTAAGCTAAAAGCGGAAGGTACCAGAAGGACAAAATGTTACGAAGGTCACATTATGGACCGAATCGGCTGATCCGTTCGAGAGTTATCGTGCGCTCCAACCACTACACATGGTGCCAAGGTGTTTTTAAAGCTAACGATATGGTCTATCTTCGAACTTAAACTAAGTTTGGACAAATATTACGAAAGCCAGATGTTGGACCAAATCGGCTAATCCTTTCGAGACTTATCGTGCGCTCCAGCCACCCAGACAGACGGATATTGCTAAACCGACTCGAAATTGTCTGAAACGAATTTCGTTCAAACAACTTGGGTTCTAAAACCATTATTTCGATGAGTCACATTTTGCCCGTATGAAAGGGTATAAAAAGTACATACCTACGGGGAAAACTCGAATAGTAGTTAGTGTAGGATACTTCGAAACAATTTCATACCTCAAATAAAAACAAATAATAGAAGAAAAAATTATAAATGTCATGTATGATGTATCAATGTTTTATTTTCTTTTTGTTAATGCTAATACTTATCTTACGTATATAAGAAATATGTATGTATGTATTATGCATATAAGTTTAATTATGTATTTATTTATGAATACCTTAATTCAATACTAAGTTCATTTTTTGTGTGTTTTACTTTAAAGCTTTCCATAATGACATGTGTGTGTGATTATGTACTATGTAGTTTTAAATATGTATGTCTTTTAATATGTATTTATCAATGTATTGATGTATAATTTTATGTACAAAATTTCATCTATGACTTCTTATGCAATACAAGACACATTTTATATTACTTTTTTCTTATGATTTTTTTTTTCAAATTTTTCTAATGTATAATTTGTTTTTAAAGAGAAGCAGAGGAAAAAAGGAAGACTAATGGCCTGTTTCACTAAGACGATTTGAGTATAAATTTGGTTTTTTTGAAAATATTTGAATTGTTTTCATTTCAATGAAACAAACATTTCATAAAACAGCAGGAGTTTGGTAATAATTCGTACGAATTTTATATTCGAATCGTCTTAGAGAAACAGGCCAAGAATATTTGATTTTATAAAACAATCAAATTCCTTAGCAGTAGTGGAAATTTATTTTGAAATCAAATTCTTTAAAGGATTAAAATTGATGATTCACTTCAAATTGCATACATACACTCCGGTTCATCTGATTAGAACCAACCTGATTGTATTTACAAATACAGTTATGTATAACGATAGGAGAGGAATTGTTAGTTAGATGTTATATGTCCAGAGGCAACAAAACCGCGTGAAACCCATATATTTGCATTCATTTTCCTCAAATAAAATATTGACTTTTGAATGGGAATACACTAATACACTTTTTAAGCCCAATATTTGTTGGCAGTGGACACTTTCGGTCTTCATTTTGAATAATGTTTGGTTTTTTTTTATAAAAGTTTACCGCAACTAACAATCGATTTACGTAAATTTTTAGCATGGTTCTATTCTGGTGAAAAGGCCAAAATATACATTTTCATAAAGCGAGTAAAAAGTATCGTTATAACGCATATATGAAACCTGTAAGTTATTGAAAATATATAACTATATACTCTACATGTTCTCAAAAATATAACCAATCCCACGGCAGCTGGTTTTTTCGTATCGGATTGACCCGGAACCACACAACATCAGCGTTCCGCCACCTCAGTGTGCATGTATTTGTTTCGTTTTTCTGTGTTGAGAGCAGCATATCCCGGAATGCCTGCCTCGAATTCTTTTGGTCCGTGCCGTGACGGAGGAAAACCCAGGACCAATTTATTTGCAATTCCCAGTGAGTCGTCATCAGATTCCGAAACTCCCCCGCAGTCCCCTCGACAGCTACAGCACACGCAGCATTTAACACTAGCCGTTGCTGCCCAAATCCCAGAAAATTCATCCTTTTTAAATTTAATTGCAATGGACTCCGAGGTAAGATCGAGGAAATAGTAGGTTTCATGAGTCGGAAGAACATCAAGGTCGCGGCGGTGCACGAAACTAAGCTCAACAACAACTGTAGCTTACAGCGTGTTAAGGAAAGATCGCACCAGAAGTGGAGGTGGGGGATTAGCTTTCCTATTGCACCAGTATTTCCAATACAGACCTATCTCGCTTGAGCTTGTTTCTAATGACCCGTACATAGAATGTAAGGGGGTAGCAGTCAGATGTGGAACTGCCGAGATAGAGTTGCTGAACGTATACATCCCGCCGAGAAATAGCTGTATCTCAGAATAACTGTATCTCAATCTGGTTAAATGATCTGAAGAGTTGCAACATTGGAGCCTGTATAACTGAATTGTGGACAACGGTTATGTCACTATCGAACTCTGTAAAGGTGGAAGATATGACCTCAGTCACGTTTGGCGACGTTACGTTACCGACCCAAAGAGGTGGGCAAGTTATTTCAATCGACAGTTTGTCGAGCACTTCGAGAGTGATAGGGCGAAGAGAAGAGTATTACGTCGCATCAGATCTCTTCCTGCCGAGGAGGAACCACCACAGTTTACAATGGATGATGTTGCCAATGCCATCAGGAATGCTAAATCATCCAAAGCGTTGGGCCCTGAATCTTCATGGTAATGCTGAAGCAGCTGGATGAACCGGAAGTGGAGTATCTCACCAAAGTTCTCAACTTGTCGCTATCCACCCTCATTTTTCCCGGTGTCTGGAAAATGGGCAGGGTGGTCCCACTACGGAAGACCGGCAAGGACGCCAGCAAAAGTGAATCGTACAGGCCGATTTAGCTTTTGTCACCCAGTATCAGAAATAGCTATCAAGTTGCCGATCATCAGCATGGATTCCGCAAGCAGCACAGCACGAAAACTGCGCTGCACGTCATTACCACACATATCTGTCAAGGACTCTACCGTGATGATGGCCGTGCGATAGAACAGTGATGGTGGAGCTTGGCTTATCAAAAGCCTTTGATACAGTCAGGCACTCCACCCTGATTGAGGACATTGAGCAGGCAACCCTCCGGTCAAACTTGAAACGTTGGATAGTCAACTATATGTTTGGACGCCAGTCGTGCGTGGAATTCAGGAACAAGAAGTCCAAACCCCGTAGAGTGAAACAGGGAGTTCTCCAAGGTGGGGTGATATCTCCGGAACTGTTTAACTTCTATCTCTCCTTTATTCGGCCCCTCCAGACGGCATCGAGATCGTAACGTATGCGGATGATTGCACTATCCTGGCGTCAGGTACCTTCCCTGATGAAATCTGTGAGAGATTGAACTCCTATCTAACCGATCTTACCACCCTTTTCCACGCGAGGAATATGCAGACAACAAAATCTACAGCCACTCTGTTCACCACATGGACAGCGCAGTTTGGAAGAGAATTGAATGTCGTGGTCGACGGTAGCAGAATTCCGACCACAAACTGTCCCAAAATGTTGGGGGTCACATTCGACACTACTTTAAAGTCGTGTGCGCACGACATAGCTATCTGCGACAAACTGAAAAGGAGGAACAAGGTCCTCAAGCCCCTAGCCGGCAGCACTTGGGGTGCAGACAAAGAAACCTTTGTGACCACATGTAACGCGATAGGTCGGTCGGTGGTAAGTTATGCGGCTCCAGTTTGGTCCCCGGGATTATGTGATACGATTTGGAAAAAGTTTCAAACCTGGCAGAATGCCGCTCTGAGAACAGCAACAAGGTGCCTCCTCAAGTCTTCAGTGGACCATCTACATGAAGAGGCAAAGATTCTTCCAGTAAAGCAACACAATGAGATGCTTTCGTCGCAGTACTTGCTTGGGTGTTACCGTGAGAGCCATCCCAGTCACCATATGCTGACTAGGCCCGACACATTCAGGCAGATCAGGAAGGATATCCATGCTCTAGAGGGAGAGGTCCAACGATACAGGAGAGGACCCCTAGATCAACAAGCATATCAAGCAGGTTTGAATAGCATTCACACGGATGCAGTTGCTAAGGCCATAAGAAAATATAGTGTGAATAAAGTCCTCGGAGTACATCCTCCAATCTATCGCAGCTGACAACTGTCAGCTGCCACGACAAACCTGAGTAGTTTTGGCTCAACTACGCTCGGAATATTGCAGTCGCCTAAATTCTTATTGGGCGGAAATCGACCGCGCCGTGCAAGTCATCTGTCCAGCATGCGACATGGGCCCGCACGACACAAAACACATTTTCAACTGCCCCGCCAAACCTACTCATCTCAATCCAGTGGATCTGTCCCATCCCATCGAAGCAGCCACTTTCCTGGAGTTGGAGATAGACCCAGAGCCAGATTGAACAGAACTACGAACATACAAACATAATAGCTTTGTTCCTTTACTTTTTAATGGTAAGGGTGGTAAAAGAGAAAAGTGTCAAAATTGCTCAAACTTGCTCTCTCGTGAACATTTTTACCAGAAAAGTAAAGGAACGGTCAAAAAGAAACATAAAAAATCAATTTTCGTCTTTTATTTCACAGTTTTTAATTTAGTTTCTTCAGCGTTCGACTTTTTCTTCTGTTTTTCGTCCATTTTCTTTTTCATTGTGAAATAATCGTCAAAAAAGTCGAAAAATCAGTTCTGCCATTTTTTACCTGCAGAAATTTTGCTGGTAGCCTGTGGTAGAAGAGAAAGCCATTTTCGCTCTCTCTCCACTCTCACTCTCTTAAAAATTGCTTCCAGTTTTGCCACTTTTCGGGGTTAAGGAACGCTTTGCAGGTTAAAAATGGTAAAAAATGGTAACCACAGGTAAGTAAAGGAACACAGCTAATAATAAATACTGTTACAACAACAACAAAAAGATAATTAACATTAGGTGTGTCTGGTTACCCAGCAAAATAAATTGGAAGTAGTGCAATGTAGACTAGTTCTTTCACGGCATGTTTTTATGCAGTTCAAACGGAGTCGTGAAAAAGGCACTCCATTCCTCACATTTTAACCGCATTTGGATGCAATCCAAAGAATCACATCCATTTCTCACATTTTAACAACATCCGGAGGCAGTTCAACGGAGTCGTGAAAAAGGCACTCCAATTCCTCACAATTTAACAGCATCCGGATGCAGTGCAAACGGAGTCGTGAAAAAGACACTCCGTTCACTACATTTTATTAGCAGTTGTTAGAGATCCCTACATGTACATAAATCAGTTTGTTCATCTCTACAGGCAAAAAGAGATAATCGTGTTAACATTTTCAAACATTTGTAAATACAAACTAAATAATATTTAATTTGTGAACATTTTTCCGGTAACTCACGAGAAGAAAATTTCCCAATGGAGTGCTGTTGGAGTACATGTCGAAATCTTAACTGGTGATGGGAAGACAATATCAAAGCCATTTAGCAGATGAAGCAAAAGCACTTAAGTTTGGATTAAATGAAAAGCGGAGGAAACACACATGTTTGCGATTTAATTCAATAGAGAATTCTCATAATTTGTGTTAATTTAATAAAGTTATTAATATTTTTGTTTTACACAAATAATAAATGCATTTTATTTTGTTATTCAAAACACGTGCTCTGGACTGCCTCCTATTCTACCCCAAAGGGTCAGTTAAAATGCAATGCCAAAGGGTCAGTTAAAATGCGGTGCCAAAGGTTCAGTTAAAATGCAATGCCAAAGGGTCAGTTAAAATGCGGTGCAATGGAGTGCCTCTTTCCGGGGTCACTCCCTTGTAAAAATCATGAGTGAAAATGCATAATTTGATGCACTTCCAAATCACTTGTACATATCATTTAACTGCCTCTTTGGAGGCAAACTTTTCGCTGGGTTACTTTCCCAGTAGGGTGTCCAAAACCGAAACCGGTTAACCGGTTAACCGGTTTTGAGTTACAAAACCGAAACCGGTTTTCGCCAAAAACGTCATTTTCGGTTAACCGAAAAAACCGGTTATTTGTGTCGGTTAACCGGTTTTAAAAAAGTAGTAATATTTTTAAAATTTCATTACAATTGTATTCTTGAAAGTAAACTAAACTTAATTTACAAAAGGTACAGCTAAATTATAAATGTCAGAGACCTTTAAACTTGAAAATATTTTATGTAAAATGACACAACTTCAATATAGTTCAATTGAACGATCTATGAAAAAACTGCGTATACGTAATATCACTCGGTTGTTTGAATGACGTTATTCATACGTTTTTAAATTATTACATTAAACTAAGAACTTGTCGAATTTAAGGTTGTAAAAGGTAACGATAACAAAGTACATTTTGATTCCGGCACGATAATTTGAGGTTCTCAACGCAAAAAGGAGAATCCAGACTTAATAAAATATAAATTTAATTCCTTTGGTACACAATCGTATATTTGTAAGGGCTTTTACTATTCTTAGAGCACAATTTCTGACTTATGTTTGCTGTCTCCACTTTAAGGTTGAATGTTAAATAACAAGGATATTATCAGATAATTATATAATAACGAATTAGTTATACTTAATTTACCCCTTGCCGCAGATTTTTTATCAAATATTTATCAATTATGAGCAATTTTATACGTATTTTACAAAACCGGTTTAAACCGGTTAACCGGTTTTGAATATTTTTGAAAACCGAAAACCGGTTTTTGAAAAAACTGAAAATTTCGGTTAACCGAAAACCGTTTTGTTTGGAAAAACCGGTTTTTTGGACACCCTATTTCCCAGCAAAAACTGTCCAGCAAGAACTTTCTCAGAGAGTAATGGGCCGATTCCGTACAGCGAGGCGAGTCATGTCGCGTCATCTATCGTCTCTGTGACAAAATTTAAAAAATGCACTACGTACAGCGATAGAAAATAATCGTCGATAACAAGTTATTTTTATTTTTTTTATTTTATTTTTATTCGTTAGTAAAAATGTACGGCGACAGCTAATTTGTTGTCGCCGGAAAATGAACATTTCGGCGACAAAATTTGACGACGTCAGGCGATATTGCCATACGGAATCGAAAAATTGCATTTGACAACGCGACACGACTCGCCTCGCTGTACGGAATCGGCCCATAAGGAGTTTTTATTCTCTTTTGCAATAAAATTGTATAAAGTAAACAGACACCTTCCCAGCAAAAACCAGCAAGCAATCAGCTGACAGAACAATTTGGCCGCAAATAAAGGAATCGAAGGAAGCAAAACTGTTGTATTTTATTTAAAATAAATAAGTAATGACCCAAAAAAGGAATTTTTCCACATTGCAACTTTTTTCTCCAAAAAAAAACAATACAATTAGGCTTGCTATTTCCACAATAAAATTAGGTCCGTTCGATAACCCAAAAGTTTTCACAAATTTGTACAAACCTTTAGAAAATGCTGTTCGATAACAAACTTGTTCAGTAAAAGAGAAATGAGAAGTAGTTGCAAGTACTTACAAATACTTTTTACTTACGAAGTTATCGAACAGGCCTATTGTTTTTAATTTTCACAAACATAAATCACCGAATAATTAAAAACAGCTGATTGTTTTCAGGAAGAAGAAGAGTTGCAACTGATTGCTAGAAGAAATTTGTCCAGCAAGAACTTGCACACTCTCAGTAAAAGAACTGTCAAATGTGTCTCTCGATTCGCTCTCTTTTGCTGAATTTTTGTGTTAACAGACTTCCAGCAATTCGTGCAAATTGTTACAAGTTTTAGGGTAACCAAGCAGTTTCTAATTTGTAAATTCAATCAGGTTGGTTCTAATCAGATGAACCGGGTTGTATATCTTGAAAGGATACAATAGGGGGTCGATTATGGATAGCAACTCAACTGTAGTTGCGTTGCCAGAAGAAATCATACAATTAAAATAAGTGAAACTATAGAAATTTTTATCAAATTCATTCAATACCAGTGTTTTGAACCTTTTGCTATTAATTTAATTGTAAAAAATTATGAATTCCAATGCGGAAGTGGAAATTTCTCTTATTAAATTTGTGGTCGGCAACGCAACTGGAGTTGGGTTGCTATCCATAATCGACCCCTAAAATTTTAAATTCCTACAAATGATATTCACCAATTCTTCGACGTATAATCTTAACTTCCATTTGATTTTACCAGTTTCATAAGATTTTATACATATATTTTATACTTATACATGATCTTAGCGATTTGCTTTATTTCAAATTTCTTTTTCTCTTCCTTTAATATTTTTTACATTCTTCACATTGGAGTGTATTCGTTGAGGGGAATAATGAGAAACCATTTCAAATGTATACATGCTCTTGTTTTATTTAAGATTTTTTAAATATTTTTTCTTTTTTTCTGAAACTTAATTAAATTTTTTTAATATGTGTGCCATTCACGGTATCTAAAAAAATGCAACAATTTCCCTTCATTGCACTACCAAGTACATATTGCTTAATTTTTAATTTTTCTCTTCACTATTGTATTTTTCATTCTTCTTGGGGGTCGATTATGGATAGCAACTCAACCGTAGTTGAGTTGCCAGATGAGAAAATCATACAATTAAAATAAATGAAACGACAGAAATGTTTGTCAAATCCATTTAATATCGGTGTTTTGAACCTTCAGCTATTAATTTAATTGTAAAAAGTATGAATTTCAATGCGGAAATGGAAATTTCTTTTATTAAATTTGCTGTCGGCAACGCAACTGGAGTTGGGTTGTTATCCATAATCGACCCCTTTATGTTTTGAGTGGGGCGTGTTTTAGTTGTTACATATGTATTTCTATATTGTTTTTCTGTGTTTCGTCCTTTGTATAGTAACTATTGCAAATTTCTTTTAGGAATATCTAAAATAAATGTAAGTTTTACACTTTTCATTATTTTCTTTTTATTATTTTTAATGATGTAATTTATTTCGATTGTTATTGTGGGCGGGCTGGTAAGTTGTGCATGCGAAAAATGGGGGTAATAAAATATGTTTGTCGTTGTTATTATTGGGACATTTTTGTAATATAGTATATATACATATATGTATATACCCTTTGTAGTTTCAGTTAGGTAATATCCAAGGCAATGGATTTGACTAGTGAGGCAACCCATATCTCGGTAACAGCTATACCTAATTTAAGTCGTGACGTACAAAAAATATTCACCTACCTACCACAACAACGCTCTCCGAGCGTCCGTATTACCCAAATACGTTGAATCCGAAATCCTATTTAAGACACAAAAACCGCGACTGAAACTTTATTAAATGTTGTCATTCGTAAAACAAACATTTTTCCTTTGCAATAAATTGTATTTCATGTTTTGTTGGGCTTTTGTTTTCAAAATACAAAACACACACATACAGACATACAATAATATATCGTACGTTCTGTCAAAGTTGAAAATGTTCAACTTACAAAATGTATACGCTCGACGTATTTCGGTAGTTCTCATAAGAATACATGTGTACTACTTTTTTCACCACACATGCCCTGGGAATACGGTCGTATTTAGGCATAGCAGTAAGTTTGGACTAAATGAAAATGTAAAATGAAAACTTTTATAAAAGAAAAATCTGTCACATGAAAAAAATTAAAAAAGAAATATGTTTCTTATTTGAAAATTTTTGCCTTTTTAGGCGAAGATCATTTTTTTTTTTTTAAGATTAATTTTTTTTCATTTCAAATTTTCATAGAACAAGAATCCGACCCCTGGGCAACCTGAGGCAAGGAAAGCCGTAAAGCAGCGCTTAAGGCCTGCGTACATAAGCTGCTCTGCCTGATTGCCTTGCTTTCCTGCTTCATTTTTGACATAATAAAAATAAAAGAATAAAGAAGGCCGAGCAAATTTCGAACTGGGTTGCCCTTTTCTTTTTTATTCTTTTATCAGAATTAAGCAAGGTAAGCAGGCAAGGCAGCTTATGTACGCAGGCCCTTAATAATATGTTTTTGACAGGGAGATGTGTATTAGCGTGGTTTTAAAAAATTTATATCGGTACACCCCTAAAGTGTTTAGTGTTGTTATATTTTATGATTGCCAAAGTTTGAGCACAATTGGAATATGTTCACACGTACCACTAGGGCCTCAAAGTTCCCATGGACTCTAAATATAGATAATATTAAAATCCGAGACGATTTTCACAATTTTTTGGAATAGATTTTTTTGTCACATCAAAGGTAAAATTTATTCATCGATTGGACAATAAATGTGGTCTGTAGAGCGATTTCGTGAAAGTTCGCCATTGGCCCCATACACATTACTACGGAAACTTCGACCCCAGTGGCAAATTCCGATTGTGCTCAAACTTAGGCAATCTCTCTGAGTGCGTGAAGACCAATGCACCATGGTGGTCACCATAGCTTTAGCGCCATTATGTGAGGTAGCTCGAAATATTACCTTATTGTAATCAGGGCCAAAAGAAATATTTGACGTTTGTGAGGTGAACTTGCTATTGGGGGTTTTCCTGAACTAAAATTTCCCGTGAGTTTTGTCTTTCCGCTATTTCAACTTAAGGGAGAAAGTAAAAAAAATCACGAGGAATTTTCGTTCAGAATAACGCCAGTTGACTTGATATTGGAACTTGATGTACGTTTGAAAGAAATTCTACGATATGCAAGGTTTTGCCCTAATCGGATACTCACAGGCATGTCACAAAAACGAATTCCTTCAGAAAACGAAAAACGATTTTTTCAGAATGAAACCACTTTTGCTTTAGCAAGTGGAATTGTTTTTGAAACATGTCACTTTAAAACACTTAAAAATAATAAAAATATTTGCTCTGTTCCAGAACCTGCAAGAAGCTACTATTTTCTACTACGATAAGATTTTTTCCTTTATGTTATCGGAAAAATAGTAAAAATTAGTAGATTCTTGCAGTTCTGGAAAAGACCAATTGTTTTATTGAGGGGTTATGGTCAATTACAAATTTTACAGAATTGAACAATTTTTATTGGCTCATTTCAGAGTACAGGTAGAATAGAATAACATCGAAGTTTGAAACGCGGTCTTCTCAAAATGACATTTTGGAATGCGGTGCCCACTGTAGCTCGAATTATACCTATACATATAAAAATATGGACTAATATTTACATTAGGCAATTTTCCCTGCGGCAATTGTCAGTTTGTAGGTGAGAGAGGGTATTGAGAGGCAAAGGGTTACCTTATGCCTCACCTCTCTCACCTTCAAACTGACAATTGCCGCAAGGAAAATTGCCTAATATAAATATGGACTTATTATACATATAAAGAGCTTAGTCCCAATTTACATTGGGCGAGTTTACTTGCGGCAATTGTCATTTTGTAGGAGAGAGAGGTGAGGCATATGGTAACCCTTTGCCTCTCAGCACCCTCTCTCACCTACAAACTGACAATTGCAGCAAGTAAACTCGCCTAATGTAAATTGTTTGTAATGAAGCCAGAGACTTAAAAAAATTTTGACGGATTTATGGCGAAACAAATATTAGGTGTGTACAATAACTTTCCCAGCAATAATTACTCAGTCAGTTCCAGCAACCTCTCTCAGTGAATTTTACTCTCTCAAGCAAGAAAAATTGCAGAAAGTTATCGAACAGCATTTTGCAAAAACTTGCAAGAAAGTCAGCTGTTTCCGAAAATGTATGAAATTTGTTTTTGTTTCTTTTGATATTTTAAACCAAACGGAACAAAAACATAAATTTTAAAATTGCACTTTACTTATTTAATGCTTTAATCCTATCCACAACGCTTTAGAATCTAAAAATATGTGCAATTGTGAAATTTTCTTGGTCAAAAATGTTAACATTTCGATTTGTTTACATTGAACATGTGATTAAAAGTCAGCTGATCAGACTTGCAAATTTTTGCGGGACAAATTTTCCCAGCAAAAATTTGCAAGTTCTCAGTCACAAAACTCTCCAAAAATCTCTCCAAACTCGCTCTCTTTTGCTGGATAATTTTGTTATCGAACAGCATCCAGTAAAAATTTGTACGAATTTGTACAAATTATTGGGTTATCGTACACACCTATTATTTTTTTAATTAAAATCGAAATTTTGATTTTGACAGTTCACAATTTTATTAAAAATAGATATTTTTAATTCCGTTTCTCTTAAGTACAAGATTATTAGATTCTTAATAGTCCCACAAAAGCATATGCTTATAGGTTTATTCGTTTTCGAGCTTTAATGGGCACCGCAAACTGCTTTAGTAAAAACTGTGTTTCGTAGTCGGTCATTTGCCAGAACACTATGCAATATTTTTCACCAAAAAAATCCGAAGGTAACTCAAGGTGTGATCTATCAGATGAAAACAAAATATTCTAAAAAAGTGGTAGATTTCTTGTAAAAAAATGCATGAAAAAACGTATTTTTCGTGCTTAATAAGTGGCCATAACCCCTTAAGGAAATCGAATTTAATTTAATACATTTTTAACATTTAAAGCCTTTACCTAATTAACTGCGTGTTGCGTGTGCGTTCAAAAATACAAAAACAAAATACATGTATTTGTTTTTGTTTTCAATTTGAAATACATGTATTTTGTTTTTGTATTTTTGAACGCACACGCAACACGCAGTTAATTAGGTAAAGGCTTTATATAAAAAATCGAAATTTCCATTATTTCTCAATTTGTCCCAATTTACATTAGGCGAGTTTACTTGCGGCAAGTCTCAGTTTGTAGGAGAGACACGTAAGGGACATGCATAATACAATAAGAAGGTAGCATTATCAGCCCAGCTGATGGTAACATAATTGGTTTGTTCCAGAACTGCAAGAATCTACTAATTTTTACTATTTTTTCCGATAACATAAAGGAAAAAATGTTATCGTAGTAAAAAATAGTAGCTTCTTGCAGGTTCTGGAACAGAGCAAATGTGTCAATGGCATTGAATTGATGCCAAATTTTGACATCTTATGTTACCAACAATTGCCGATGCGGCTACCTGTGTATTTGTACCATGGGGGGCATGGAAGTGGAAAAAAATTGCTCGTACCGGCAATTTTCAAGCAATTCCTTTTATATTTTTCGTTTTTGACATTATTTCCAATGTTTTGAAAACAAAACTTGCCGAAACAGAATTGTTTGTCCCAATTTACATTAGGCGAGTTTACTTGCGGCAATTGTCAGTTTGTGGGTGAGAGTGGGTGTTGGGAGACAAAGGGTTACCATATACCTCACCTCTCTCTCCATCAAACTGACAATTGCCGCAAGTAAACTCGCCTAATGTAAATTGGGACTTTGTATAAACGCAAGAAGCAAGTTTAAAAGATAACGAGAAAAATTGCCGCAAGGAAAATCGTTTAATGTAAATCGGGACTTAAAGAAATCAATTATTAAGGACGAAACCTATAACTCTGCGTGTTGCGTGTGCGTTCAAAAAAAAACAAAAACAAAATACATGTATTTCAATTTGAAATACATGTATTTTGTTTTTGTATTTTTGAACGCACACCCAATTTGAATATGTTATGTCAAAACTTTCTTTATGTTGTTGGGGAAATTACAACAAAAATAATTTTTTTATAAAGGGATTTGACTTTTCATATTCGATCAGCTGGTGTGATACCACTACCTGGTAGTTCTGCCATGGTGATTTCATTGAAAATTTTGCATAAAATTATGCTTCTCTAGATCGACTTCCATAGTAGAGTAAAATCATAAAATTGCTGTAGTGGGGAATTCGATTTAAGAACGCCTAATTTCATGGAATTTTTTAATGAAATTCACGCTAGTGTGGACCGGGACTTTGCGAAGAAAACCAGAAAAATACATAAAAACCCATTCAATTGTTAGAATATCGGATACTCCCATTGAGAGTTACAACCAGCTACTCAGATAGACGAACGGACATGACTCGATCGACTCCAAATTGTCGGAAAAAGGGCAATGTTCTAATTTAAAAATGTGTAGGTTTAAAATTTGTGTCGTGAGATGACGAAACGGGCTGACTTCAGAAACGTCATAAAACTGCATTATTTCAGTTATTAGGTCTGTACGATAACCCAAAAGTTTGTACAAATTTGTAACAACTTTTACAAAATGCTGTTCGATAACAAACTTGTAAAGTAAAAGAGAGCTAATTTGGAGAGAATTGTGAGAGAGTTTTGGAGACTTTTGTTACTGAGAACTTACAAGTTTTTGCAAGCTAAATTTTTCTTGTAAGAATTTGCAAGTTTGATCAGCTGATTTAAATTCGAATGTTTTGTGGCGGACTTTGCAATTTTTGGCAAAAACAAACAAAAATTTGGTTATTAAAATAATTACAAGATTTAAAAATAGAAGAGATGACTAAATAAATTTTGGAAAACGACTTATTTTGTAAAATAACTTATTTTGTAGTTTGTGATGATTTTTTTATTTGTAAGGTATCAAATCCCAGCAAAAAGCGGCGCACCCATGGAGTAGGAGGAACACTATGTGGACGGCCAGCCGTTAATTTATGATATGGAAAGATAATTATTTTTGTATCAACGGATAATCAAAAAATTTTCGTAAACAATCTTCGATTGATAAATTAAATCATATCAGCCAAACTTCTTGTTTGTCAAATCAGCTGACTTCTTGCAAGTTTTTGCAAATTGTTGTTCGATAACATTCTGCAAATTTTTAGTTTCGAGAGAGTAAAATAAGTGGAGAGAAGTTACTGAGAACGTGTTACTTTCTACTTGCGAAGTTATCGTACAGACCTATTGTTTGTGCTTTGTAAAAGTATTTTAAAATGTACGCCATGGTATAAGTAAAGAGGTAGATTTAAATGAAAAAAATCTATAGAACCCTTGTTTTTCCTGAATTCCTAAAACTTCAAAATTAAGCAACAAGTGGGTTTGTTTACAACACCAATTTTGAGCATTTTATAAAAATCGCGAAAAAATCCGCATAATCAAGTTGTGGATATGATAAAATGTTTGTTGCAATGATAACCTGACGAATTATTTCCATACAAATGTCCCAAAAATAATTTAAAAAATCATTGAATTCGATTGTTTTTAAAATTGTTTGACATATTATTCAAACACCACACACACATACACAATTTGTGTATATTGTTTTGAAGTTTTAGGAATACTCGACCATGATGTACGCCGTTGCAAAATCTACCTAATGCATCAGTTTTCTATCTGATGCTTTCTTTGAGTTTATTCTGAGTTTCAAATGAGCACCAGTGACGTTTGGAATACAGTGGATTCGCATTAATTTTCTATGACTGCTTTACATTTACAAACCAACAGAGGTTTCGGAAGTCAGCCACACTATTTTTGTCTGATCGAACAATATAAAGCCTAACTTGACAAAACATTGAATTGAATATATTAAAAAAATTGACTTGTGAATGTATGTAATGCCGCTTGAACTCTAAAGTTACCCTGTAGGGACTGTGGCCGATTTAAAGCTCACATTAAGCTAGCTTTTTTTTAAACATAAGTGGCATTTTATCGATAATTTTTCCTTATGCCAACTGACTAATTTTACAAGGCGATGAGCGTTTGAGTAGTCAGTATTATCCAACGCCAGATAACTTTTCGACTGATAATAAACTTTTTTTTGCCTATTTTTAGTCAGTTTAAAACATAATGTGAAAAAACAAGTAAGAAAGGCGTTAAGTTCGGTCGTGCCGAACTTTTTATACCCTCCACCACAAATTTCAGCCATTTCGGTGGATTATGGTGGCCACAACCTTCAAAATACCGAAATGCGGAAGGTACCGTTCTATGGGGGCTATATGACGACGTGGACCTATACCTAAAAATTTCTGGGGGAAAGTTTTATACGCCTAAAGAAGACTAAATATCAAATTTCAGCCATCTGGGTGTGATAATGAGGCTAAAACGTTCAAAATATCGAAAATCGGGAGATATTGTATTATGGGGGGCTATATCAACACGTGGACCTATATAAACATTTTATGGTAGAAATGTTTCTTAGCCTCTGGAAACACAAAATACAAAGTTACAACCGATTCTTCGGTCAAATGGGTCTAATACATTCAAAATATATTCAAATGACGCGTACTTTATAATGGGCCTTATGTGGGGGCTATACCAAAACGTGGACCTATATAACCCAACTTCGGTAGGAATATTTTTTGGCCTCTGAAGACACAAAATACCAAATTACAACCAATTCTGCGGTCAAATGGGTCTAATACATTCAAAATATATTAAAATGGCGCGTACTTTATATGGGGCCTTGTATGGGGGCTATACCAAAACGTGGACCTATATAACCCAACTTTGGTAGGAATATTTTTTGGCCTCTGGAGACACAAAGTACCAAATTACAACCAATTCGGTGGTAAAATGGGCCAAATATCTTAAAAATTCCTTAAAACGACGACGCGTCACGCGTCATTTTGTATGGGGGCTATATGAAAGCGTGGACCTACATAGCCCGCTTTCAATACCAAAAATCCTACGTAAAAATAACATATTTTCCCAAAATTTCATCAACCTACGTCAATCCGTTCGGACGCTAGAGTGATTTCCACAGACGGACAGACGGACGGACATGGCTATATCGATGTAGAATTGCACGCTGATCAAGAATATATATACTTTGTGGGGTCTACAATGATTATTTCGAGTAGTTACAAACGTAGTGACAAACTTAATATACCCCCATCCTATGGTGGAGGGTATAAAAACAATTTTTGTTTCTGTGTGTTTTTTATTTTTGACTTTTCATATTCTCTCTCTCCCTCTCTTTGTCTCTCTGTTTTTTGTTAGAGAGAAGAAGAGGCAAATTTGTATATTTCCTTTGTGTTCCTTTTTAATTCCAGAATAATATGAGTAATATGTACGAATATGTTCAGTCCATCAACACTATATTATATAACTGGATGCTGCATTTATACGAAGAATATTAAGAAAAAGCAAGTGCGAATTATTTATACATTTGTGCCTTATTTTTTCGACAAACACAAATACTTTGCAGAAGGTACATGTTTCTGTTTTCAGAGTGGTTAATCTCTAGATAACTTTTCGACTAACTTTATATTGGTCGAAAAGTTATGATTTTGGTGATGGTCGGACAATATTTAGGGGTCGGAAAGGGCCAAAAACTTAGGTGGATAAAAAGACAAAGTTTTTTTCCAAAGCGAATATCTCAACTTCTATATGGGGTATACCAAAAGCAAAACCTGACAATGAAAGTAGAAAATATCACCTTTCTAATGATGTAAAGTAGGTGATCAAACAACGAAGATATCACAATAGTAGCAAATAAAACCCCAATTTTCATTTTTGCGATTTTAGTTATATTGGCGAATATCACAGGTTTGGTTGATCGATATCGCAATAGTCGGTAATACATCCCATTTTTCCATTTTTTTGGAATTCATGCTACAGGTGGCAATTTTTATCGGATCGTCGCGAAAATTTGAGAGTTAATGGGGGTCTCACAGTTGAAGAAGCCTATTGATTTTGGTGATGGTCGGATAATATTTAGGGGTCGGAATGGGCAAACACTTATTTGGAGAAAAGTCAACAACATTTTATTTCATCTCTGTTTCTTAAAGAGGTATATCAAAAGCAAAACCTAGCTAGGAAAGTAGAAAATATCACCTTTACAACTATGTAAAGTAGGCTGTTGTAGGTGGTCAAATAGCAGATACACATAGCCCAGAAAGTCTGCGTTCACCTTACTACTTTTCAAAAACGATGCTAAAACTTTAATAAATAGGTAAATGAGATAAGTTTTTCTTTCATAAATATGTTATTGGCACTCTTTACTACCAGAATAAAAAGAAAAATTCCAGAAAATATATTATTATTACGAAGATAACGGTAAAAAAGTGTTACAACTGCTAAATTAGAGCCCCAAAAAGTCTGCGTTCATTTTGTATGTTGCAATAATACCGTTAGTTTTTGTTGCATTTTTTGCAGTTTTCTCCCATTTTTAATCAATATTGTCACAACTGGAATGAGATCGCTTGCACACTTAATTTAAAAAAGTAAGTTATTTCAAGAATGGAAGACAAGGGCAAAGAAATTGGCATCGATAAAAGGAAAATTCTAGGTAAATTATGGAAAAGCTATCGAAATATTGGCGAAACTGTAGGTAGAACATATTAGTCTACACATAAAGTGATAATTAACTATAGACAAACCGGAATTTTTACACCAAAACCCAGATGTGGGCATTATATAGGAGTCAAAACCTCACAATCTCAGCAGTATGCTTTGAAACGTTATGCTGTTGCAACCAAAATTTCGTAGCCAAGCCAAGTTCTTCTGCATTTTGGTTCAAATTGCGCTTCGTGATGTTTAGGAAACCATACTTGTCCATTGTCGATTCAATAAATACAAGTTGGCCCACTCCAGATGCTGCTACACACCCCCAAACCAAAACAGCACCCTCGTCATTTTTTACAGTGTAAACCAAGATTTTGTTTTTCAAGCGCTGTTCGAGTTTTCTTCAAACAGTTTGAAGTCCTTTCATTGCAAACATATAGAACATGCTTTCGTCCGAAAATATGACTTGATTCCGGAATACTGGAGGATTGTTTATGTATTCATTAGCAAATTCAATATGCTTCTGCCTGTTCACTAGTGATATGTACAGCTTTCGCCGTGCGACTATACCGAGTTTTATGCACTATTTTTCTGGCGGTTTGCGCACAAATACTTTTTTTGGATGCCACTTTCACATTTTCAACAATTTTCGAAGTAATTATCGGACTGTTTGTTTTAACTATATTAGTTATGTTACGCTCCTCCCGTTCTGATAACACTGTGCAACACTGGAAATGCAAACAACTTCTAATGGGCATTTTCTGAAAGTACATATTGAGACTACAAAAACCTTAATTGTGTTTTGTGTTCTTAGATCGGGTTTAGATTTTATGGCCTCATCTAAACCGACCTAAAATTACCATTTTTTCCAGTGATCGGACCTTTATCTTCGAAACTAATAAGAATTTTGCTTTGCAGTTTTCAGCAATATTGCAGCCCTAAAGTAGTAGAACTTATGTGTCAAACATATGAACTAGGAAAAGCTGCATCTAGCGCATCAAACTCGTTTAATTATAGAAAGTTTACATAATTTCTGAAATTCTGGTCAGTAACAACTAAACTGTTGGAAGTTGAAACAAGTAACCATTCTAAAAATTTTCCAAATAATGTGACCATCAATTCTTCAGAACATTCTGAAACTCTAAAATTGTTATTTCACGTTGTTTTAGGGTTATTTCATAATATACCTTTTACAAAACTTATTTCAACCAATGTTCACACAGGCTGTTTATTCTCATGTTGGGGATTTCAATGAATCATTGAAATATTTACCGAATTGTTGTTGAAAAATTTGCTATAAACAAGGCGATACACTGTGGGCGAAATTCAAATCTAGCGGAGCAAAAGCCCGAAAACTGGCCTTATGTTATATGGAAATAATTAATGGCGTCCTGTTCTAAACATCTTGCGGCTCCCGAAAACAATAAACAAATTTGTATTTTATTGTAGTTGGCTGTTATAGCGGTACATACATTTGGAGTTTTTATTCGTGATTGCTAAATCGACTTTTTTGGTATTTTTTTTGATCGTCAAAAATTGTGGGAAAAATTAAAAGTAAAAAGTGCATAATTGAATTTTTTCCAACAGTTTGGATGTGCTGCTTTAAAAAGAAAGTGATTGCTTAATTATTTACTGTTGTAAATATTCATAAGAATAATCTTTAATTATAAAGACAAAACTTTTCGACTTTAAGTATCTTATATAAAGTACAACTAACCGGGGATAACCGGGGATCACTTCCGAATATTGTTTTTCTTAAAATACATACTCCGAGGTAATTACTCCGAAAATTCCGACTGCTACTATTTGCAACTCTTCATTTTATCGCCATTTTATTTTGAAGTAAAAAAGTCGTTTAGTTTGGATATCATTACATGGAACCTATACCAAAACGTGAAGCTATGCCTCCACTTTTTTTGGGAGAAGTTTTTTTGGCCACTGGTTACCCTAAATGCCAAAATACAGCTAAGTCGGTCAGAAAAATTTGTTAAAAACTTTAAAATAAGTAAAATCGGACAATACCTATATATGGAGGCTAAACCAAAATGTGGATCTATGTCACCAATTTTAGTGGAGAAGTTTTTTGACCTCAGGGAATCCGAAATGTCAAAATACAGTTGATTCGGCCAGAAAATTTAGCAAAGTTATTCAAAACGCCGAAAATCGGGCGGTACCGCTATATGGGATCTACTCCAAAATGTGGGCCAATATAGACCATATTCCATAACATGGGGCCTACGGTCATAAAAAACATATGATCAAAATTTCAATAGTCTATCTTAACTAATTTAAAAGTTATTAATTTTTCCCCGCTAGATTTGGATTTCACCCACAGTGCGATAGAGGCATTTTGCAACAATATAATGTTCTGAAGAGTTGTGTATTACATTCCAGGGAACATTTTCCTAAAAGGTAACATTAAGAAGAATTTAACATTTTGGGAGATACGCTGCGAAATATACACAAATTATAGAATTTTTAGAAATATTATAAAATTTGAGGCAATAAATGCAGTTTTTCGAGTTCACTATTCCTCCAAATATTTCCTTCTTGCTCTTATCTACAAGTTTGATGCAGATGTCAAAACAAGATTCGTACTGGTTTCAGAGATACAGCCCCGATTTGTTTCAAAAATTCAATTTTTAACAATGTTTAGATGAGGCCATAAAAACCGTGCCCGATCTAAGAAAACAAAACCCAAATATGGTTTTTTCCTATTGGTCCTCTACTTTCATAAAATTCTGGACAGAAGTTGTTTGCACGCGTTTGGCTCAAAAATGTTGCACAGTGTAATATATTTGACCGTCCAAAACTGAGCTTTGACCGTCCAGATCTGGACTTTGTCTTAAAAATTCCGATTTGTTTATAGTTAATTATCACTCTATGTATAGACTAATATGTTCTACCTAAAGCTTCGCCAATATTTCGATAGCTTTTTCCATCATTTACCTAGAATTTTCCTTTTATCGATGCCAATTTCTTTGCCCTTGTTTTCCATTCTTGAAAAACTTTACTTTTTTAAGTTAAGTGTGCAAACGACCTCACAGAATGACCAGTTGTGACAATATTGATTAATAATGGGAGAAAACTGCAAAAAAATGCAACAAAAACTAACGGTATTATTGCAACATACAAAATGAACGCAGACTTTTTGGGGCTCTAATTTAGCAGTTGTAACACTTTTTTATCGTTATCTTCGTAATAATAATAGCTGTGTCTGGTTACCCTAAAATTTGTAACAATTTGTACCAATTGTTGCTGGAAGTCGTCTGTTAACACAAAAAACCAGCAAAAGAGAGCGATTCGAGAGAGACGTTTTGACAGTTCTTTCACTGAGAGCTTGCAAATTCTTGCTGGACAAATTTCTTCTAGCAAGCACTTGCAAGCTCTTCTTCTTCCTGAAAGCAATCAATCAGCCGTTTTTAGTTTTTTGTTGATTTATGTTTGTGAACATTAAAAACAATTTTATTGTGGAAATAACATAGTCTAATTGTATTGTTTTATGGAGAACAAATTTGTAAAGTGGAAAAATACTTTTTTGTTTCATTTTCTTTTTTATTTTTAATAAAATACAACGTGTTTGCTTCCTTTGTTGGCCGACAAATTGTTCTGTTTTGGGAAGTCAGCTGATTGCTTGCTGGTTTTTGCTGGGAAGGTGTCTGTTTACTTTTTACAATTTTCTAGCAAAAGAGAATAAAAACCCCTTTACTCTCTGAGAAAGTTCTTGCTGGACAATTCTTGCTGGGAAAGTAACCAGACAGACTTAATATATTTTCTGAATTTTTCTTTTTATTCTGGTAGTAAAGAGTGCCAATAACATATTTATAAAAGAAAAACTGATCTCATTTACCTAATTATTAAAGTTTTAGCATCGTTTTTGAAAAGTAGTAAGGTGAACGCAGACTTTCTGGGCTATGTGTATATGGCAATAGTTGATAATGCATCCCATTTTCCGATTTTTTTTGTAATCACGCTACAGGTCGCAATTTTTCATCGGATCGTCAACGTTTTATTTCAAAGCCAATATCTCTGTTTCTTTAAGAGGTATATCTAAAGCAAAACCTGGCAAGAAAAGTAGAAAATATCACCTTTACAACGATGTAAATTAGGTTGTCGTAGCTGCTCAAACAACAGAGATATCGCAACAGTCGGTAATGCATCCCATTTTCCGATTTGTTTGTAATCACGCAATTTTGATCGGATCGTCATTTCATTTGGGAGTTGATGCGGGTCCCAAAGAGGAAGAAGCCTATTTAGTTTGGTGATGGTCCGATAATATTCAGGAATCGGAATAAGCGAAAAGCTTATGTGGAGAAAAGTCAACGTTTTTTCCTTATGCGAATATCTCCGCTTCTGGTTGGAGTATTCCAAAAGGAATACCCGTCAATGGAAGAAGAAAAGATCTCGTTTATATTGATGCAAAGTATGTTGGCGTAAGTGAGCAAACCGAGATATTGCAAAATTCAGTAATATACCCAATTTTTTGTAATCACGCTACAAGTTGGAATTTTGATCGGATAGTGACGAAATCTTGGGGGTAGATGGGGCCCCACTGAGAAGAAGCCTATTGACTTTGGTGATAGTCGGATAATATTTATGGGTCGATTCCGTATTGCCACGCGAGTCGTGTCGCGTTGCCAGTTGCAATTTTTCCATTACGTATGGCAAAAGTCGCCCGACGACGTCAAATTCTGTCGCCATAAAGTTCATTTTCCGGCGACAACAAATTAGCTGTCGCCGCGCATTTTTGCAAACGAATAAAAACGAAAAAATGAAACGTAGATCACATTTTCATTTATTTTAAGTGAATTTATTTAATATTATATACGTGGTTTTTTGGTTTTTCAGTAGTTATATTGGCAAAAATTACTACAAAACAGCAATTTGAAATGCTGCTTGAAAAAATGGAAGCCCACCGAAACTTAGCTCGTGGAGTCAGACTTTTTGGCGAAACTAAAGCCACTTTTGATGAGGTGTGGAAGGATGTTGTGGAGCAATTAAATAGTTGTGTGCGTACACCAGATGAATGGAACAGAGTATGGACTCATTTTAAATCCAAACAAAAGAAAAAAAATTCTTAAAATAAGAACATTACAGCTACAGGAGGTGGACCATCACAAGAAATATCTTTGTCGTCGATGAAGCAAGCGGTAGCAGACTTACTGCAAATTAATATGGTTTCAAATCCTGCAGGTGCGATCTACGGAATTGAAGAGACATGGGATGATAATAACAGTGAAATTGGACAATCTGCTGAGGTAGAAAATGAAAAACCTCAAAATGAAGTAGAAATTGACAACGTACTTGCCAACTAAACGTTTAAACTAAAAACTTTTCTATTCAGATATAAATGGCGATGATGCCACCAGCGTGAAAACCGCACCATACGGTGCATTTTTCTGGATGTAATGGAGTCTGTAGGGTCTCTTGTGGATTGGTCTCACTCCATATGCGGCAATTTTGCTTATTAACAAACCCGTTAAGCCAAAAATGCGCATCAAATGCGTTAGGCCAAAAATGCGTCGTCTATAAGTTGCGCGAATCGACGACTGATTTTCAAAGTAAATTTGGATAATTTCGTAGCGTTGTTCAAGCGTGAGTCTATTCATGATGATTTGTCAGAGTATACTGAAACAAATAAAAAAAAAAAGTTTCATCAAAATTAATTTTTTTTGTTACTTTTTACAATTTAAAGTTCTATCTAGCTTAAAAAACACCCTTTATTACAGAGGAGGATATTAGGCCAATTAAGGCTATATTTTCGGTGTTATGCGCAATCAAATATTCATAATAACGTAAAGGGGGGAGGCACATCTTGATGGTGTTTTAAGGTAGACGTAAAATTCACGTACTAATTTGGGAGAAAATAAGTGGTGTAGATTTCTTAAATATTCTCGGTTATGGAAGAATAAAGTTAATAAACTATGCATTTTTTATTAATTTCTCGTTGGAGTCGAGCTTAATGACCGATTATGTAATTTTAAGTTTAAATAACTCACAAACTCACTGTTTGAGCAAATAATTTCGTAACGCTTAGAAGACATTACCCAGCAAAAAGTATTCGTTAAACTGGAAGCAGTTAATGTTATTTTTTTAGTAGAGTAGGCGTGAGCTTGCAGTATCCTTCACAACGACATACTCGAAATTATGTACAACACAAGTTCTATGACACCAAAAACGTCGTAGCATTCGCCTTCTTCCAGTTGTCTGTAAGTGTTGGTATAAAACAGTAATTCAAACCATCAACGAATTTTACTAAACAAACAAACCTATCAAACCTATGCTTCTGCGTTACGATATATCCATGCTGATCTCTATCAATAGATCATAGTCACTGAACACCGTATGTTCCTTAACCATGTGAAAGCAAATTGACAATGTTTCGAAAAATTCAGTAAACAACGCTTTAAAGAACTAGCCAATCCCTCTAATATTCGGATAGCAGAGAGAAATTTCCGAGACATCAATTCTTACTAGTCGCCCAACATAAGCATCTGAAGTACAGTAAGATTAGTACCAGCAGTAGGTTAAGGCGCTATCGCAAAATGAGTATGGGACTTCTGCCATATTTGACGGCCTGGATATGACAGTTCAGATCGTGTTACAAAACAGTAATGGTAGCATGGATATGTATGTCAAAAGCATTTGATACGGCCAACTATACCATTCTAGTTGAGGATGTCGATAGAAGAACCATCCGATCACTAACTTCCCCTAAGTTCTAGGGGTCACACTAATGGCTTATACAATTAGTCAGCGCATGCCACATCTATCTGCGAAGTAGGAACAATGGCTTCAAGTCCATTCGCGGCAGCACTGGGGGACTAGATAAAAAAAACCCTTACGACACGAGGTGCATCAACACAACAGAATGTTGTCCGTGCAATGTCATCATCTGGGCACCTTTCGCCCAGGTAGACCAAAAAAGATTTTCATGATCAAGAGAAAGAAGTCCAAAGGCACAAATGAGAGTTTCTAGATCAATAGAAATGAACAAGATGAGCACTCACCTATACTTTTTTCGTACGATTCAGCATACAAATGCTCTTACCGTGTTCATCTATGAATTAGAGAGAATATGTACTGTATGACTACCGTCCTTGGAAATGAACAACCTTCAATGGCAGTAACCAAATCGATCCCATTAAATCGTAAATAGAAGTCCTAAGACCTTTAGAAAACTAAATTTTGGTTATGCTTACTTTTTTGGGAATTCTTTTTTCTAACTCTGGCATAACCCAACATAGAACTTTGACAAATGGGCTACAGACCACACTATAATGAAACCTCTTTTTGTTGGTTGACTTTGAATAAATTATTATGCGTGTATTTGTTGTTGTTATTGGTTATAATTTAAATTAAAATAAATCAAACATTTTTAGCACATTTTTGTAATACTTCGAATTGCATATCTTTTGGTCTTTTTTAAAGACTATTAAAGCAAAATTAAAATGGCAAAGGATGGAGTGTGAGAGAGAACAGTGTGGTTAATTTGTGTAAGGGGGGTATGTGTATGTTTCTTTGATGTCTTCCTTAAAAAGTCTTATTCATTGTTTTGTTTTTTTTTTACAACTTACTAGTAACATTATTTTATATGTTGTTGTTTTTGTGTTTTTTCCTTCTTTTAATGTGAATGTAATTTTGTACTTTAAAAAAAGTTGCTTCTTATTCCACTATATAATTGTTTTTTAATATTTTTCTTTCATTCTTTCTAAACAATATTTATGAATGCATGTGTGATTTTGTTAGAAATTTTGCAATATATATTTAGTATTTTTTTTCTTATGAAGTTCGTTTCATTTTAGACACATTTAAGTAGTAAGGCGGGGATTACACAAAAATTTTAATTTAATTGAATTAAAAAAATATTGTTAAATTTCTTTTATTTAGCTTAACAAACTCTTATTATTTATACATCTTGGTAGTAGTATTAATAATTGTAGTTATTTTGGATTATGTTTCTGTTTTTCCTCTGTTTTGTTTTTCCTTTGGACGAACACTTGGTGAGAGTAATAAAATGCTAATTCATTTGCTTAAATTCCTTTAATTTTCGTTAAGATTTTTGGTGTTGAAATTTAAAACTGAAATACGAATTACATACATGACTTTAATGTACACTTAGGTCTCTTTTTATGTAAGTTGGAATAATTAAAAATATAAAAAAAAAACAAATTAAAAACAGATGACATTTTGGATATACGTGTCGAAACTGAACAGCTCTACGCATCGGTTCTAGTCACAGGATGATGTTATATATCCAACAATGAGATTCAGGTTGCAACTGTTCGGACCTTTGAGAGAATCTTAATATTTGGAAGTAATATAAACTGATTAATTACTGTTGTCTGTTTAAGGGGGGTGCAGAACTTGTGGCTGACTTCCGAAACGTCAATTGCTTTGTAGTCACGCATGAAACTAGGGGTTCTTAGATCGAGTTCCATACTACAACATTTTCATATGTAATTCGAAGAATTTCAGTTGTAATTTGTTTATTTCATTTAAAATTCGAAACATTTCACTTGTAATTTGAGAATTCCAATTGAATTTCGAATTATTTCATTTGTAATTTGAGAATTCCATTTGAAATTCGAATTATTTCATTTGTAATTTGAATTTTTTTTTTTCATATGTAATTCGAATTATTTCATTTGTAATTCGAATTTTTCCATTTATAATTTGAATTTTTTTATTTGTAAATCGAAGTTTTTCATTTGAAATTTCAAATGAAAAATATTCAAATTACAAGTGGAAAAATTAAATAATTCGAATTACAAATGAAAAAAATTAAAATTACAAATGAAAAAATTCAAATTTCAAATGGAATTCTCAAATTACAAATTAAATAATTCGAATTTCAAATGAAATAATTCGAAATTCAATTGGAATTCTCAAATTACAAGTAAAATATTTCGTATTACAACTGAAATTATTCGAATTACATGTGAAAATGATGTAGAGTACTTTCATGAAATTGCAGTAATGGGGAACTCGATCTAAGAACCCCAAGTTTAATTTAAAGCAACTGACGTTTCGGAAGTCAGCCTGTTTGTGGGATGAAAGCAATACCGATTGCTGCAGGTTATCTGAGGATGAGGTCGAGACATACACCATTGAGCACCTTCTATGTCATTGTCCTATATTAATCAATACTGAACACAGACTCTTCGGCGACTGTGAATTCTCGTCTGTCTCATGCCCATCAAATATGGACCCAGCAGTCATTTTCCGTTTCTCAAGAAGTCTTAGATGCCTATGGGCCTAAGCTTAAAACTAATTGCAATCAACCAACGACTTCCTCTTTGAAGTCCAATCTTCTCTTTCCTAACTACTAGTTGTCTAACATTCTTTTTTATACCACTATTCCATTCTATTTTTTTTTCTTTTCTACCGACAGGATGACCGCAATGGAGTTTTTTTTTGGTCTCCGAGTGAGGAGGATGCATTAATTATAGTGTGATCATAATACTCATCTGTTTATTTCTTACTGGCAACAATTGACTCTGGGGAAATAATTTGGGTACTTCTAAGATTGATTAATTGACCCTAATCACAAAACCAACTTCTGAAACTATAAATCATTTTATGAATTTTTTATAAATTTTCATTATAAACATAGGAGACGTAATGTCGATCTTTGAATAATGAATATGTGATGAATGATAAAAACGTCGACGAATCGATAAACCTAACCTAACATAATACGATATAAGAAGTTGAAATACCCAATGTTTTGAATAATTGAATCAAGAGAATGAACTACTGAGCCGACTCTAAATGATGTTTTGGCTTAAATGTCGTTTAGGGGCACATCTCTGATCGGGCTGAAGTGTTTACAGTAGATAGCCCTTGGCATCCTGAATACAACGATATATAATTTTCCTGGAATTTCCCCGAGATATGGGTCTTGACGTTTCATAAATTTCGTACTTTGACACCTTTAGGTTGTTTATGGGCAACTCTCGGATCGGTCTGAAATTTTTACAGTAGATAGCCCTTGGCATCCTGAATACAACGATATATAATTTTCCGAGGGGGTGTCCATACTATTGTGCTGTGTTGTCTTGCCGAAGGCTTAGAACAGTGGTGGCTTTCCTATGCCCGCGGGCATACGAAACACGCATACACTATAAACACATTCGTTAGGTTGATGCATTGTTTACGTTTCCACTCACACTAGCGCAAGTTATAATCTGCAAATGTGTGTTTTTGGCCATTAGAACCAGGAGCAATGTTGGAATGCGTTACGAAAGTAGGGAAGGAATGGTACCATTCTGATCCACAAATACTGAAAATAAGTTGGATTTCGTTCCTAATTCGGAGCAAAATATCGTAAATCAATTTTCCTTCGAAAATACCAATGTTGTTAATCCGATTTCAACACTAAATCGATCCCATTCCTCTCCGGTATTCCGTTCAGAAACGAAATCGGATGTAACATCCGAAAGTCGTACCGACAGAAGTTGGTCGGTGCGTAGACTCTTGCGATCCGGTCATACCAATTTGCGCAAAGATTTTTTCTCAAAGTGTTTTCGGTTTTTTGTCTCACACACAAATTTCAACTATTTGTCTTTCTCAATTATCTCATAGGACGAGTACCCGAACATCGTAAAACGTCATTTCGGACCATTAATCGAATACTTAATAATCAAAAGCCTATATATTATCACCTATGGCTCGAACTTAGCGATAACTGCAGCGTTTTTCAGGCAGATATCCAGGGTTTTTAATGAGCAAAAGGATCTTTTGCCATGAAGTCGAAAACTGTTCAAAATTTTAGATCTGTCTCAACAACTTGTAGTAGGGTACTGCAATATTGGATGAAATAAGATTGCTGATGAGCTAGCAAGACGGGGATGATTCTCAATCTTCCAACCTACTGGTTGAGGACTGTGTCAAACTACCGCTTTGCTTCTTCTTTGACAAACTCGACAAGGTATACTGCGAAAAAACTGAAAGGATCTGGCATGACGAACTTAGATGCACGGTATAGTGGTCAAAAAAAAACATTGTTCCACAACATCCCATACGGTACAAGGGAGACTTCTCTCATATCAATGAGTGCACCCCGATTCATATTTAGCTCAATGATATGGGACCTACTGTTTATCGCCGAGTCCGAACGACGTGTCTTAAGACACCACTTGTGGAGAAGTTTTTCAAGGCTGAAATACTCAGGAAATGTCGCCAACATTACTGAGGGGTATTTTGCCACCGTTGAAAAATGTTTGATGTTGCTTGGCCGAGGAATCAAACCCCCGACCTTCTGCGTGCAAGGCGGGCGTGCATACCATTGCACCACGGTGGCACCCATAGTATAGTGTTCAAACTGACCGATAATTTCAGGATGTAGAACAGCGTCCTTACTTTCACTTAACAAATCAGGGATCAGAATTGCTGTGGGATCAAGAAGACCAAGAATAAACCGAAACGATCGAGTACCTTCACTGTTAGTCCCCTTGTCTAATGAACAAGAGGCATAGGCTGTTTGCTGGCCATTGGATTAAATGTCTTTCTTACTTCACTTCCATAGAACGTGCGGTCTTATCAAAATACTGCGAGAGCCCTTAATGATTATGGGGAGGGATCCTTTAGATCTTATAACAGTTTGACTAATTTCTTCTCCATCCCTTCTTGTCATTTGATCTCTACTCTCTCCACATTCCTTTTCCATCACATACACTTCCCGTTTCCCTATCCTCTCAACTATTTTCATGGTAAACACAATGGACCCCTGGTCAGCGAGTGAAGTAGCTGACTACAATAATTGTATATCCGCACCCTATAACCTACCTAGAAAGGCTAACGTTTTGTGTAACTGTACGTCACATTACAATAATAGCATAGTTTGTTTTGGGATACAGTGATTCACATTTCCAACGTTATTGTACTTTGCCAATACTAAATATAACATGTTTGTATTATGGATTTGTTCAAAGGATTAGAGCCACGTTTAATAATTCGTCAGCACAACCTTTTTGCAGTATCCCGGTACGTAACAAGTTAAAACGCAGGCTTGGGAGGTACCTTGCTAATCAACACATTTGGATGACTTAACAGCCAGGACTATTGGAAATTCCCGTATTCTAATTAGAACGGTTTTTGGTCAAAATAATTTCTCTATCAAAGCGGAAAGTGAAGAAAATTTCGATGGAGATAACCCGGTATCAAATCCAAGAATTAGCCCATCAAATCTGCCACTCTTTTTGATTGCAAAAACTATTGCTATGACTTCAAAGTCATTGAAGAAAAATTTATATGTAATTAATGAATTGAAAATTAAATTAAAATTTACTCACGTGTGGCTTGGAAGTTTCCTCAACAACGCCCGTCCGTTGTGTTACACAATCGTTTCATACATTATACATATATGTCAAATTTCATTTCAGCAAGATTGATGTCATATATGCAACTTAAAGTTCACAAATACAACTTTAAGAAATCCACATAAAAATAGGCCCCAAGTGTTTAAAAAATCACACAAAAAGTAGACCCAAGTATTTAAAAAAAATTCACATAAAAAGTAGACCCAAGTGTTTATAAAAAAAAACTAAACATTTTCTATAAATAAAATAAAAAGTAATTTTAAATTTTGGTATTTACTTCGTTACTGTTTTTACAGCATTTTGTTGCTTTTCTGTTTCTGTTTTTATTAAACAATTTATTATTTAAATTTAGTGATTTGTAATTTTAAGTGAGCAGCACATACTTCGCTTTAAGCGTATGAGACATAACTATAAAAATATAATATTGTATGTATGTGTTTTTTTCTTTGTTTTTATGTAGTATGTACTTATTTTTTATGACAAACTAAAAGTAAAATCAACAATATCATCATTGAAAAGGAGTATACAAAGAATGAAAAAAAACAATTCTAAATAAAAAATTCTATAACATATCTTCTATATAAACACAATTGGCAATACGAGCGAGGACTTAACGTGTTTCGAAATTAATAAAAATATATAATTATATGTATTTCTATATATGTAATAGTATTTGTAGAATAGTAATATGTGATACAAGTCGCTTTCCTAACATTTTAGTTGTTTTTTTGTTTTTCTTTTTCTTTAATATTATCAATTAAATACGCTTTGGGCGGGCAATTAATACACAATTTGTTTAATGTACTACAAGCCTAATTGATTATAATTAATTGTATAATGCTACTTTAATTATTGTTGTTGCATCTTTCACATCTAATTGCAGTGAAATGGGGAGGAGTTTGGAAATGGTAGGAAGAAAAGGGATATCTTTTGTATGGACACAACTAAACGTATGTTTCTTTGTTTGTTTTTACTTTTCTCATATATGAAAAGCTATATTTTGTTTAAACATAAATCTAACTACACAGGACAACAACATGTATACAAAAACATGTCTTCAACCTCAGCTATTATATCTTTGATTTAAAGTCTCATCAACATTATGAATGCCTTAGGTATGTATGTAAATTGATTGAGTTATTCATACATATTTCGAAATTTCTTTAGTTTTTTGGTCTTGAAGAAAGTACAGTAAAGTAAAGGGATCTTTAAGAAGTAACTAAACGTTTGGAAAGAAGAATGTATGGTATCGAAATGTTTTAAAAATGTGCGACATAGTGACATTTATATTGTGTGTGTGTTTCATTTGCATTTGTGTATGTTGCTTTTCATCATCATCATCATTTACATATATTTTTTTATGTTTACAAATCTCTTTAAAATGCTATCTTTATAGAAGACACACTGTTTACGTTGTAGTATCGTCTGCAATTGCAGTACTGGTTGTTGTAATTGTGGCAACAACATCCGTATTATCCGTATCGCCGCTAATTACCGCTGTTTTATTATCCTTAATAAATGTATTGTTGTCTGCCTCTATTGTTGATTTGTGCTTGTTTATTGAATCATCTTCATTGTTGATAATGTTTTTTTCTTCAACTTCGGAATCTTTTTGATTTGTTTCCTCAAGATTGTTGCCATCATCTTGTTGGCTAGGTTGTTCAACAACCTCTTCCACATTATTCCTATGATATAAAATTCAATTATAAATTTTGAATTTAATTTTTTTCTTTTTATAATAGTTTGTTTTTATTAATAAAATGTTTGCAAATTAAAAATAATATCAATACAAAAACTCATACTCTTATGCATAAAACAAGAACAAAGTTGTATGCAATTAATAGAAAAATAATGAGTATTTGAAAGTCAAAAGTGTTATGGTATATACAGCAGAATCTCAATCAAACTAAATTGAAAACTACGATTGTCTTTTCCGATACAATCTTACAAGAAAACGTTTTCCCAAACCATTTTTGACTTTCAAAATGCAAGTTACTGTTTAATGATATATCTTACACTTGTTTTGTTGGCGTTTCCTCTTCTTGTTCTTCTTTCTCCATTGTTTTATCTTCTTTTTCAGTTTCATCTGGGCTTTTGGTGGTGGGTCCATTTGTGATAGCAGCAGACTTAGTCTCATCAGCTTCAACTTTTTCGGCAGTTTCTTGCTGTTCATTCTCAGTATTATCTAAAGCGGCTGCACCCAAAGGTTTTGTCCACATACCTTCATCATCTTCATAATCATCGATAAATGTTTGCCTCGTATGGAATGATGATAGATCTCCAGACCATGATAACTTTTCAACATTGGCATTGTTGTCATACTCCTCAGATGTAGTTGCTGTCGTTGTTGTATTTGTTAAATTAACCATTGTGTTGTTGTCTTCCGTTGACTTTGAATCCCCCGTTGCAGTTGTTGTTGTATTGTTGTCATTTATCAATGACGATAATGTCCCTGTTAATGTTTCACCCATATCATTGGAAAATGAACTGAAGTGAGCATCAAAGTCAGCAAAATTATCAGCAGTACTACTGGTGGACTCCGGAGCCCATGTCATCGAACTGCTGGCCGATTTAAAGACATCAAAATCATCATTGGTATCCCATGGATTACTGGTTACCGTGAACGACTTCAATTTTGACAATGGATTGGCGTCGAAGGATAGAACATCACCAGCTGCGTTATTCTCATCGTCGTCATCCTCATCATCATCATTGCTGCGACCGAACTGAAACAAATTTAGAGCATTTTTGACTTGTTGATGATGGTTGCTTTCATCTTCGTTGCCGTTCTCATTATTGTCATCACTGTCATTGCCGTCGCCATCATCGTCATCAGAATCATTTTGCGTATTGTAATCAAGTGTAAAAAGAAAGTCCTGCTTTTCATAATTTTTGATAACGCAAATTTCAGATTTTTTGTTGTTGGTGTATGGTCAAAGAGATAGAGAAAGTTTTCATATGCTCTTAGAAATTCAAAAGTTTTTTTAACACAAAAAGAAACAAACTTGTAACCAAAACACATGGAAAAGTGGGGAAAAGTGTGTGTCTAGCTAGTAGCAACATTAGAAGAATCACACCCATTTGAGTAGGTCAAGAGTAACAATAGTCAAACAAAGTTAGGATATTTTTGCCAAGGTAACGAAACAAGAAGATAGGAAAGCATTAGTAAAGTCTTAAATTTAGAAGCTGGCTCCAAAATAACAATAACAACGGCATATTTGGGGATTAATTGATTGATTGAGTTTGGCAAAACAGAGACCGCCAACGACACTAGATTACAACACACAATATTTCTAGACTACTTACTGTGTCCATGGGATCCGTGAGAGCGCATTGAGTATTGCTGTATGGAATGGATACAAATACAAAAAGTAATTAATAGGGCTAAACTCTAAATTTTCTATAGATTAACTTACAAAGCACCCGAAAAATCATTATCAGTTAAGAAATCCAAGGATATATCATAATCACAGGCTTCACAGTTGGCCAATAATTTACTTTGAGTTTTCAAGGCTTGCGTTAGTTCACCATCTGTACTATTTATAATAGACTGCCATAGTTCACGTTCAGCATCATCTTTAAGATTACTTTCGATTAAGGCACCGATATGTTCCGATTCTGATATACAGGTTGTAATATGCTTGAAAATTTTAATTAAATGTCCCATATAGCCTAAACGACGACCCTTTTCTGCCGATCTAAAATCAAGAAACGACAATCACATTAGGAGAACATAGTTATATATAGAATAGTAAAGTTATATATAGAAAAACTTACTCAATTTCTTTATTTATTTTCCAGCACTCAATAAGCCTTGAAACAACTTGGCAACTCACAATAAGCTGCGAAAGAAAAGAAATATACAAATATTACATTGGGAAGCACGTAAGTGGAAAAATTCTCGTCTAAACTCTGTGGACATTTGATAAAAGAATTTAAACCTTATTCTACAGTGATGAAAACATATTTTAAGTAGACGACCAACATTTGAAACCTTAATTATTTTCAATGCGATGGCGACGGGATCTACGAGTGTTTGTGTTCGTCGTGATTGTCTGCAATACGTGCTGTTGGTTTTATTGGTCGAAATCTCTGGTATGGCATCCACCACACACACAATTTGTTGATATGGAATAGATACTGGGATTTTAGGTGTTGCAACATTCTACGCCTACGCAGTCCGAGGTGATTCATCGTGGTCGTCATATTCAGACTCCACTACAGTCCCCTTGTGGTGCTAGGGGACTTTAATGCAATCACTAGTTCTTTCATTTCATTCTAATTAATAACAAGCAAGATATAGAACTGGCAGAGCAGATTTTGTGTCACCTAGTCTGACAAATAGGCTGACTTCCGTATTGTCAGTTGATTTGTATTCGTGCATGAAACTAGGGTTTCTTAAATCGAGTTCCATACTAGAGTAATTTTATGAAATTGCAGTAGTGGGGAAATCGATTTAAGAACCCCAAGTTTCATGCACGAACACAAAGCAACTGACAATACGGAAGACGACCATACAGTTTTTTGGCAACTCGTCATTGTTCTTGGATGATACCACCTACCTATTATCGTCGCATAGGACACCTGATTACATCCCAACGGATATACCAAGAGCGTCATCACTGTTGCTGCCGCCAACTACTCGAAGTTAGACCATGTTTCCCAGCGGAGGCCACGTCTAAAACCCGTGATGTGCTTCACCGAATCAACCCAAACGAAAGCCCAACATCAACATGGATTTCGGAAAATGCACAGTACAACAACAGCATTAGACGCCATATTCACACATATCAGTAGAGGATGGAACAGTCTTGGTGGCTCTTGACCTATCGAAGGTCAAGCTGTTCGAAGATATAGAGAAGACTACTCTCCAGCCGTATTTGAAACGTTGGGTGACAAACTATATTTGCGGACGCAAGTCGTTTATGGAATTCAGAGACAAGAAGTAGTCCAAACCCCGTAGAGTTACGCAGGGAGGGGTGATATCTCCGGAACTGTTTGAATTCTATCTCTCTGAAATTACACATCCTCCAGTATGTATACGGATGATTGCACGAACTTGGCGTCGTGTCATATCGTCGATGTAGCTGACCTAGTGCAGTTCTTCCATCTGAGGAATATTGAAATATACGCCGCTAAATCCACTATCAGACTGTTCACCACTTAGACGGCTGAAATGAGACTCCCACTGAATATATTGGTCGATGGTGTATTGATTGCGACCACTAACTACACAAAATATTGGGTGTAACGTTCGATAGCATGTTTAAGTCGTCCGCGCAAGCCACCACTATATGCGATAAGATCAGAAGTAGGAACAAGGTCAAGTCGCTGGCCGGCAACACTTGGGCTGCTGACAAAGAAACCTTATTGACCTCTTACAACGCAATAGGCCGGTGTGTGGTAAGCTATGTGGCGCCAGCCTGGTATAAAATATTAGCGCTACGCAGTGAAAGAATGTTCGTACCTTCCAGAATGCCGCCCAGAGGACTGCACTACGGTGCCTCCTTATGACACCAGTGGACCATCTTCATGAGGAGACAAAGATTTTACAGGTGAGTCCGCGCAGCAGGATGTTGTCGATGCAGTACCTGCTTGGGTGTTATCGCAGTGAGCACCCCTGCCACACACAGTCACGTCAGGAGAGATCTTCATGATCTAGAGAGAGAGGACCAAATGTATAGAAGATAACCTCTAGACCAACGAACCTATCAGGCAGGCTTGGATAGCATTCATTCTGACATGGACATGGATGCAATCGCCTCAATTCGTGTTGGGCCCGAATTGATGCTACGATACCCAACACATGTCCGGCATGTGGATTGGGACCACACGACACACCGCATTTGTTTAGCTGCCCAGCCTAACCCCACTCAACTGTCTCCTGATTCTTTATGGACGCAACCAGTCCAGGTTGCAGAATTCTTGTGTCTGGATACAGAGAAGAATCAGAACCTGATAACTAAAACAATACACGAATGAGCATATATGCGTTGATACAACAACAACAAACAAACCCAGTGTCGGTGATTTGACACTGAAATTGAACAGCTTGGTCGGTTCAAATAAGCGGGTGGAAAAACAAACAAGATAAGCTGGAGTCAAAGTATCGAAATCAATCTGGCTGGTAATCTTAGGACGTAGAACTGTATTACTACAAAAATTAGAATTGCTATAGGGCTCATAACTGGTCACTGCCGTATAAAATCTATAATAAGCGCGAGGTCAACAACAATGAGTAAGAGTTTAAAAAAAAGAAACAGGCTATTTGGTACCTCTTCCCTAGAACCCGAGACCCTGATGATATACTAATATGGCTATAGGCCGTGTCTTTTAAGATCTACTTAAGTTCTATTAATGTATTAATTTGTCCTTTTCCGATCTGCTCTTAAATATTCCCCACTCTCTTCTTTCTTCACGTTTCCTGCTGGGGCTGGTTTGATAATCCCAGTGTGAAACATTGGGATAGTGGTCTCGCGACTGAAGCCGATCGAGAATTTCTGAAAAGGCGAATCGTACAACCCGATTTTACTTTTTCCACAGGTAGCAAGGTGCTTGAGGTTTTACTCCTACCCAGCATAAGAAATAGCTTTTCCGTACATGCCGATGATTGGCAGCACAGTACAACGATTATACTGCACGCACACTAGTCGATGACAAATCCAAAACTTTGTGGATTGGAAAGGTCATTATAGGGGAATATGGCGTTTCCCATGAAGAAATACATTGAATCATTTACACAAGAAGTCGAATATTCTTCCTGTACGCCAGCATAGTAATATATTTTCGTTGCAAAACCTTAACGGATGTACAACATCCATCAAGCAGAATAATGTCTACCACCTCGGTAAACCAGAAATGTATTTTCTAATCTACATTCCTAATGATTCGGTATCATCGCCTCCAATTTACGACAGTGTTCAAAACATCTACCCACTTGCGGTGCAGGTGTTCACGACATAATTCCTTTTTCAACATTCTACCCATTCCTACACAACTTCAGCCCGTGAACAGCTCCACATACTTAGAAATTTAAAGCGAGTTAGCTAGCTTAAAAGACAAAAAAAACTCGATATTGTCACACACTGCTACAACAACAATCTTTGTCATATTCGTGGTTGTTGTTAAAATGATTAAACCGGACGAAGAAACGTGAACAAAATAAATATCAAAAATAAAAAAGCGTCTAAACCATGATCTGCGTAAGTGGAACTGGAATTATGGTCCACGCGCACAGAAATGTTATCAACAAATTACACCGCACTTACATGTGTTCTAATGTGTTCCTTACAGTCATCCGATAATTCGGGTTTAGATGACTTTGATGCATCCTGAAAATTATCTAGGCTGGTGTGTATGAATTTGATATCCACATTTTGAGTATCATTATTACTCGTAGTTTGTGTTGTATTATTATTGGCATTGTTCGTTGAGGAAGTATAAAAAATTGTATGAAGACATTTTTCCACTTCACTGTGCAAAAAATTATTCCAGCGATATTCTTTGAATAACGTTAACAAGATATCAAAGAAATCCGTTTCACAAATACTGAAAAATTTAATTGATTAGAAAATCAACTAAGAAAAATGTTCAAAGTCAACTTACGCTTTACAAATCTCTTCGTTATTAGTCTGCAGTAATACTGTAAATAGACGGCAAATTTGTAAGCGTGTCATACCAAAGGGTGGTGATAACACACCGGCGGAAATGACAATATCAGCTTTCTAAAATACAGGAAACAAATGTAAAAATTTAAGAATCAGACACATAATATTATTGTAAGTAAATGGCTTACTTTTGGCGGGTTCCTAAGTAATTCATTGAAGTGTTTAAGTTGAGGTTCAATAACACGGATCACAGTTGATAATAACTCATTATGTATTTCCTTTTCACGATCTTGTAAAAATTGCAAACGGTCTGACATACGTTCATCTCTAAAATCAAATTTTGTAAAAATGGATTTAACAAAGTGCCCTCGAATGTTGTTTATTATTTTATACTCACATCAGCATTACTGGTCTAATAATTTTAAGTACAACCGTTATGCCAGATACAATAGCACTTTCAAGAGCATTTGGTTGCAGGATCACATTAAACAAGGCAAATAAAGTGGTTGCACTTTCGATATTTTTCAATATAGGATTGGAACCTTCAAAAATCGGTTCAAAACTATCATTTTCTTGATCACTTTGACGCATGGTACGTCCCTGGTGTATAAGATCACAGAGGAATTCAGCAACATTTGCATGCTTCTCACTTTGTTCGGGATCACCGATAATGTCGATAAGTTTTTCAACCAGTCTTTCTTCATTTAGCCACTATAAGTATAATGAAACATGGTTATTTATATTAATTTTGACTTGGTAAAATAAGAATATTAGATTTTTTTCCAACTCACCTCATACAAACTCCGTTTTAATTGAGCACCCTCAACATTACGCATCATCTCCATTATTAGATCGGGTATGACAGGTGTGCTGAAATGCTTGCATATCAAATCCAAAAAATTATTTTGCGTTTTTAAAAACTCCAAAAGTTTTAGGCACAATTGTTGATACAAAAACCAATCTTGATCAGACTTTTTGGTAAAGAGCATGCTAAATGTCTTGCTAAAAAACGATGCTAGCAAGGGATTTAACGGTGGTTCATTTTCCAGATATGAATATAGCGCTTTTAATGTCTCTTCATCGGAGATCAGTTTCTCATCTAAGGACGGTAGGCCGCTACAGAAAAAACGTAAGTTATTTTGAAATGTCAAGATAGGTTATTAGCACAACTTACAGCAATAAAATTTCACATGCAACATTGGCATGACGAAAACGTTGTGCCAATGGCAAATCTTCTGGAGGTTCTGTTGTTATTAATTCGATCATACGTTTAATGACATCAGGGCGAGTAAAGCTGAAAGAAGAGAAAATTAAAAATGTTTAGTCGATTAATGGTACATGAAAATCAAACTGATAAATACTGTGCTAAAATAGAAGTCGGGATTGCATGTATGGATTACAGGGATACTATTGTGAGACTACAACTATAGGGACAGTGCTGCGTAAACGCTATTTTTATGAGGAGACTACTTGTATGACAACATAACCTTCATTGCTGTACCTGTTTGCATATTACAACAGGCATGTTGCTAAAGACAAGCCTATTAGTCATGATAACGTTCAAGTGACTGTAACCTAGATTTGAAGTCGCCTTCTTATTCCTATAGGTATGTTCGATACTACATAAAAGTTATAACGCCGAAAAATAATTTGGAATTTTTATGAAACTATTTGTTAAAACAAACCGCACTGTTAAGCAGGTAGCATCAAAAGCCCTCCACGGTTTAGGTTAAGAAACCAAGCACATGCCACATGTGTATATTTGGGCATAAAATACTCTGCAATTATTAAACTACACAGCTATACACGTCCATTTCTCCGAGGCGGCTACTGTCCAAACAGATTGCCGAGTTATTGAAAGTAAGTGGAGATTGGTATTTGCTCCCCATCGATTTTTATCACTTGGTATTATCGATACGATAGAGAGATAAGAGGAAACTATTAACAGGCTGATTATTGTTACAAGTGTTACAGTCGTTGGACATTTTCTCTAATTGCCTTTAAAATCAACTCTATTAGACGGAAATAACGTGTAACCCATACTTATAATAAACCGATCTATAGATTCTCTATTTATACAATTATGGCTAAATGCGATAAAAACAAAAACTTACTAGTTAACAATGCTTTTCTTTTGTGTTTTACATTCCTGTATAATATCATCTTCATCCAAGAATTCTTCCACTGTAGCATTCTGTAAAATAACAATAATGATAATCGTTTAATTAGCGGAGATTATTCATCAACATTACAACAACATTACTACTTACCTCCCTCTCCAGCAGAGCCTCAATATTTTGTGAGGGTGAATCGTTTTTATCCCAAAACATGTTGATGGTGATGATGTTCGACCGTGATTATTTTTGTTTTTTTTTTTTTCGTTTACGTCTTCGACGTCGTAGTTGTGGCAGTCGCCGCACTAATTTTTAGTTGATAACAAAAATAATAAAAGAACAAAATGTTATTGTTGCGTGACGCTTGAATGTAAAATCGGATGATGATGAGGAAAAAGTGTGTAAAATTGTACATTTACAGAGTATTGCAAATTATGAATGGAGTGACACACAGCCACGAAGAAACCCAACAATGCATCACGGAAGTAGTGCCCACAACATTTCATTACTACTACTAAATCTCCCGTGAATATTTTCTGTATTGAGGGGAGTTTTTTTATTCTTCTTCATGGTACAACACACATCATAGCAAAACACAAGCAATCACTCCTGTACACGCACCACAAATTTATTGATTTCTATACCTTTTGTTTGTGATGTTTTACGATTAGATTGTGTTGTATTAAATTGTTTAGCTAAATTGCAATCACATTTTCATTAGTTCTTGTTTAATTTGTTTAAAAATTCTAATTTATTTTCTGTTGCGTCTTATTGGTTAACGATTTTTTCCTTCTACTACGTTTTGTTCTTGGCAAACTTCAATACTCTGAGGGGCGAATGAAAGTAATGCTTGCTCTTCTCTACTTTGCTCACAACAAAATGTCATTTTTCACGCTCGCAAGAGTTCTCTCTGTTGTGTACGCGAGAATCACAAATGTCAAACTGTGGTCATAAAAGTCGATCTGTCATACTTGTTGCATTTTCTTGTTCATTACATTTCTGCCACAATTTAGAATTTAATGATATCTATGCATAATTTACTCAAAGAACGTGGCATTTAAAATGTTATATTATTTTCTTAGTAGTTTGCCAATAGGAAAACAAGAGAAATATCATTATTCACACTTTGCAACCATAGAAGGCGTTTTCACAGACCACACCACACTTTTTTCCGTTTCGCTCTTCCGTCTTATTTTTTCATTATTTACACATCACTTCCATGTATGACATTGCAAATTTCCCGTGTATTACTCACCTTTTACTAATTGATTAATAAAGAAAAAGGAATATTAAATTGTTAGAAAGGAAGCAAAATTATTTTGCAAATTGTTAGTCCAAACTCGAAAAATATGTCGATGTCAGAGAATAAAGCTGACAAGAGATTTTTGCCTGCGTTAGGTTTATGTTACCGACAACGTTGTTTGTTTGACAGCCGATATTAGTGAAGGTGTGATTTTCACAAAGGCGTTTCGCATGCCAAGAATGGACCAAGAATCAAGAATAACAGCACGTTTACATAGAATTAATCGGTATCAGAACGGAAAAGTTGTTATCGCAGTAGAATATATCCAGTGGATCTAAATTGCCATATCCATGATGCAATTACAATGTGACACTTGGCCTGTTCTTTTACTTTTGAAAATGGTATAACCGGCAAAAGTAGTAAAAGTTGTAAACTGCCTCCATGTGTATCGTATGGTGTCTGAAGTAAAGGAACGCTTTTCGAGTAAACAGTGGTAAAACTTAAAGATTCTAGCACGGAAAGGAACAGAGCAACTGTAAGCCCAGCTGATGCTTTCTCTTGCTGTCGAAATATATTTTTGAATTATTTCTCTTTCGAGGTTGTGTTGTAAATGCCGAAACTCAATCAATCTTTGCTTGCTTTGACCGCTCAGTAGTCATTGTAGAACAAATACAAGGTAAAAGCTTTGTTCCTTTAATTTTTTAATGGTAAGAGTAGCTCTGTTCCAGAACTAAAAAGTTTTTACAATTTTTACCACTTTTACACATTTTACGTTCTCGTACACAAAATTTATATGAAAATCGTCAATCAAAATTGCTCTCTCATGAACATTTTTCATTTCATTCATTTCATTTATTTCTTTTTTTTTTTTTTGGCTTTTAACTCCTCCTTCAACCCTTGGATCACACCGCTGCCACCATAAAGCCAAATAAAAATTGTGCAAAAGAAAATGGTAAAGATCCACGACTAACAGCGTGTTTTTGTAAAAAGTTTTTGCCCATTCGTTCGTCGATTTCATGAACGAAGACACAATTTGGTTTTCATAGCGGTTGACGTTTGTATTCGTGTGACAAACAAATTAAAGCTTTTTATTTTCGTAATTTTTTTGGTTTTCGTAACAAAATCAGACGAACGAATACGTCAAAAATAAACGAATGGAAAAGACCCATCGTTTTGGATGAAAATTAAATAATTTGAGTAATAAATGGCACAAAACACACGAAAACGGGAAAGGAATGCAATTTTATTTATTTCCATAGAAGCACAAGCGTGTATGTAGATTCGTTTATTCATATTATCACAATTATTTTTGTACAAATTTGATTAAATTTTTTTCTTATTTTTTGTTTTTCATCTGTTTATCGGGCTTGCCATCAAGTAACACATTTTACGTGCAGATGCCTATGCAAAATTCACAAAATAAGTATCATGGAAACCCTGAAATATAAAAGCTTTTATGAAATAGACGAAAGCTTTCAGATAAAAACGAATGGTTCGTAAAATTTTACAAGAACCAAATTTTGAACGTATACGTTTTAGTACGAACGGTTCGTGTGACAGGCAAGCATTTTTACAAAAACACCCTGTTAGTGTGTAGACTGACTACGTGTGTCTGCTTTCCTTCTAAATCGAATTACGACGTGCGTTGAGTTCTGAAGTGAAATTAAGATAAGTATGTTAAGGCATATAGCCATACGATGACAACGTGACCTTCTTCTGCGAAGAGCACGTTTGTGAATCAGGATTAAATCCATCTAATGAGTCAGCATTTAGTATGATTAAACAGCGTTAATTGATTGTCCTTAGGTGGTCATTATGGTCGTAGTCTCCAAAAATAAGAATTGCGTGCTGTTAAAGCTCAACATTGGCCTTCTGCAAGAAATCCGCCACGATGATCAGACTATCTAAGCCCTTGGAAAATACGAGATCTTCAATAGTGAAGAAATCGTGAAGTAGTTGAAAGGATCTCCTCGTATTATCATATTTGATGCAATTAAAAATAATGTGAGAGGCTGTCTCCTCCACCTCACAAACATCACAAAGATTATTATAAGTTACGTTCATTTTTGCCAGGGTATCTTTGCAAAAACAGTGACCGCACAGTAGTCTATTAATTAATTTCTGTTTCTCAGCACTGAGGTTAGATTTCTTGAACCAAGGTGTTCTGGATATATTTGGGAAAATTTTGTAAAACTGTGAGTCACTATCACTTGCTGTTTCATTGTATTGACTCCCCCATTCTTCCCAAATCAACTTTGCCACTGCGTTGATGGCATCCCCTATCGGCCACTGAATTGCCAATTCTGTCCCATCTATACTAGCCCTTTTGGCAGCCCTGTCCACCTTTTCATTATTGACTATGTTCGAATGACCTGGAATGTAATGAAATTCAACCTGTTCTGTCGAGGATTCTATCCTTCGCATAAGATGATCAATCAGAAAATGTTTATGTTTGTTGCTGTTCAAAGCTTGCAGCCCACTCAAGCTGTCTGTAAGTATGGCCAATTTTCTGATGTTCCTACCTTCTGCAAAAAGCACAGCCTGCAAGCAGGCCAACAGTTCCGCAGTCATTGAGCAGAATTTCTTGTTGACGTAAAATGATTCGGTGGTATCGGAGCCCAAATGGTAGTAAGCGGCGCCTGTGACGTCGCCAATCACTGACCCATCAGTGAAGAAAATTTCAAACCCTCTCTCTCGCAAACCGTTGACTTTTTCATTGTACAAAAAAGAAATGACCTCTTGATTACACTCTGCCTTTTTGGCAGCAGATTTATTGAAAAAATCGCCAAACGTTGACACTTTGTTTGACGTAAAACCCGTAATGCTAGTGGTTGCTACTTCCTGGAGTATACCCCGAAACTTCCTCCATACCAATGCAACGCTAGTATTTAAATTATCGTTTTCTTCCAATAAGCTAACAATAGGGAGATTATACGCGACACTTTTTACAAGTTCCTTGGCAGTCGCCAGCTCAAACCTGAATTTGGGTGGCAGTTCTGCAGCAAGATTGTATATTACTGGAATGGGAGTTGATTTAATAAGCCCTAGTGCCTTGCGTAGATTGTCATTCACACATGTTTGAAGCTTGCGTTCCGAACCCTTTGTTAGGTTGGAGAGACAGGATGCCCCATATTCCAGTTTAGATCTTACAAAAACTTTGTAAAAATGAATAGCCCTTTGGGGTTTGATGCCAAATTTACAACCACTTAGTATTCTAACGAACCCGGAACCGCTTCTAATCGCAGCTGACGTTTCATCGACATGTACCTTCGCTGATCGGCTCGACGTCAGATGTACCCCCATAAACTTGATTTTGATCGTTTGTTTGACTTCTTCCCCATCAATTGTAAAATCTAACCTGCCTGGCACTTTACTGAAATGCATGGCATGAACTTTGTTCATGTTAAAATGCAGCTTTAATTGCTCACACTTGTCTCATTAGTGTTTTGGTGTCTTCTAGGCCTTTCCCATAGCACAAGATGAAAAAATCATCAGCGAACTGGAATATCGTGCAATTTTCGGAGTTCAATTGATGTAGACTGGCGGTGTATAAGTTAAACAATATTGGGCTTAACCCACTACCCTGTGGAATGCCGTTCCTGATGTCTATCTTCTTGTTCCCCAATATTAATGTTCTCCTTTCCATCCCTTGGTAGAGCCACTTTATAATATGAGCATTGAGACCGAGTTCAAACAAAATCAGAGCTAACTTCCCTATATCCGTATTATCGAACGCCTTCTCGATGTCGATACAGGCTCCCAGCACTGTATTTCCAATATTCCAGTTCAGTTCGATTGTGTTCACTAGATCATTGATACAAGTAGACGTGGATTTGCCCGGACAAAAGGCATACGACCTTTTCGGCACAGTTTGATTCTCTTCGATTAACTTCTGTACAATTACTTTAAGCGCACCTTTCATAATTTTCTGCCCCGTACACATTAAGGCGACTGGTCTGTAGTTCTGCACAACCGAGAGATCCTTACCTCGTTTTGGCACTGGCGCAATCCTTATACTTCTCCATTTTTCCGGGAAATGTCCGTCCATCCAAACCTGCTGCAAAATTTTTAAGAACTTCGTCCGTTCCTGCTGTTCTAGCTTCTCAATCATGCCATAAGAGATCAAATCAGACCCGGGGGCCGAGTCCTGTTTCCTGGCTGCAAGAAATTTCTCCATATCTTCCACCTCAATCAAAGGTTTGTCCTCAATGATATTGCCAAAGCTTATTGGTGTTGGCTCACTGTTTACTAGCGTCGAGCTAACTATGTGATTCAGGAATTCCTCGTTCTGTTCCTGACTCCACGAATTATTCACTGGCTTGACTCTCTGATATTTTTTGAGGTTTCTCATTCTGGACCACGATTCTTTATTAGGTATGCCCTCGGACAATTGATTTTGGAAGTTTTTAAAATGCTTGTTCTTAAGTCTGGCTATTTGCCTGTAGAGCTTTTTCTCTATAGCCGCTAATTTGATTAAGTCTTCCCACTTATTAGTTGCCTCAAACAACCTCCTTTGTGCCGTCCTTTTATTGTATAGCCTTTGTATATTTTCGTTCCACCAGGCCATTGGTGTGTATTTGTTGTTGCTGCTGGTTGTCACCGTATTTTCAGCCCGGATAATTTCGAAAGCATCATAAAATTCATCAAGACTATCCCCAATTTTGAGTTTTTCGATTTGCTTGAACATCTTCTTTTTCAATAATATCTTAGTGTTGGCTAAGGGAACGCAGTTGCCTTCCAAAACGATAGTGATTGGCATGTGGTTGCTGTTGGTGAACTTGACATCTCCAACACTCCACTTGATTTTAAATTGAGCGCTGTTAATGAACGTTAGATCCAAAGCTGATTTTGTGCCATCGTTCAGGATGAACGTGGGTTCCCCCGTATTACAGCAAATGAAATGATTTTTATCCGCCATTCAACTTAAAAACTCCCCTTGCGCATCCGTGTGAGTATTTTCCCAGTTAACTGATTTAGCATTAAAATCACCCACCAGCAAAGTAGGTAATTTGGAAGCAGAAATCTGGTTATACATTCTATCTATTATGCTTTTGAAAGCATCACGGCTCGTGTTGGGTGGGACATATGCGACTACAAGGTTAAGATTATTCTTCAGATTATGGGTCGTAATTCCTACTATATCATCACGTTGGTCAAACTTCATTAAAGAGAATTTGAGACTACGTCTCAAATAAACTCCTACCCCACCATAACCATCACTTCTACTCTTACCGTAGAAGTTATAGTTTGTAATGTTGGTTGAAGTGGCATCTCTGACCCACGTTTCGGTCAGCAATGCCACATCAAAAGTACCTTCCTCTAGGTGCAGCTCGAGCAGATCTTTATTTTGTTTTTTGTTAATGCTTTGCACGTTGTATTGTAAAATCTTAAGCATATTTAAGAAAAATAAAAACCAAAAAAGAATAAAAAATATATAAAAAAAATATAAAAATATAAAAAAAAAATTGATTAATGAAAAACTATATTATCGCTTTAATGATGCTCCCACTGCCCTCTGAATCCCTGTGACTTGACCTTATGAGTGACACTTCCATGTTTATAACCTCTTCTGACAGTTTGCTTTTTAAATGTTTCATCATTCTAGTTTCCTCTTGACTCAAATTTCCTTTCTCTTCCTCTTCTAGTAGATCTTTAACACTATTGTTTAAAGAGATTTTCAAAATCATTGATTTTGTCTTTGGCACTTCTTAAGGCACTGCCATTTGGGGCTCTATATGTTTCAGCCTCGTTTAGGACACGCGAATACTCCTCCATGTTTTTCCTAGAATTCTCCTGTTCCCTTTCTCTGTTAATATTCCTTCTCACAACCCGTGAAAAGGGGTTCTTGACGAACATCCACTTCATTGACTCCTCAGTGTCATTCACTACATTACTGCCCTTGGTGTTCTTGGCTGTTTCCGATGTCTTGGTACCTTCCGACGAAAGGGCCGGGAACTCCCTATTCATTTCTTCATCGAGGATTGAATAACGATTAGCAAAAAAGTTGCTGTGCCTATTTCGAACCTCTTTCCTCGTCAGATTCTCAATCGTCATCATACGCTTGATCTGATACTCAACCTCCCTGGCTGGGCATCTTCTGCCCCAAGGCTTGTGGTTGCCTTTGCAGTTGGAACATACCACCGGTGTAACACACTGTTCCCCTCTGCTATGTGGTGTAAAACATGTTTCGCAAAGCTGAGTCTTTTGTTTGCAGTGTTCTGCAAAGTGATTAAATCGGAAGCACCTAAAGCACTGTCCAAAAGAGATAAAGTGTCTGACCTCTTTCTTAGTATAGTTGTAGAACGTCACCTCCCTAGGTATTTCTGAGCCCTTGAAGAAGACCTTTATTCTCTGCGTTGGTACAATTTTATCACCGTCTTTCCGTGTTATCCTAACTACCTTGTAGAACCTAATATCTGACTGCATAACCTCCATTAGCTCTTCTTCGGATATATCCGTAGGTACACCGAAAATGACACCAATTTTGGAAACCAGGTGTGAAAATATTTTTGGTTGATATCCTTCCTTAACTAACTCGGTATTGCTCGCAAAGACATTAGCAAGTGAACCATTTCTAAAAAGCACTTTGGCCCTGCCAAAACCCACTTTCTTTATATCCAGAATACCCTTACATTTTAATCTATCCACCAGTCTTGACAAATTTACCACGTTAATGGTGGTGCGATCGCTGCTATCTGCTTGGATCCTGTCCACGTAAACAATATATGGACCCTTATGATCCTGTTCATAAACACAGTCTTTAAAATCAGGGACATTCTTACCTGAGGAGATTCTATAATTTCTTACGTGTTCCGTAAGGCTATTGTTTTTGGTTGTGTCTTCTCTTAGGGTGACGTTTTCTTCAATGCCAGTTGTATCCATTTGGGTAACATTTTGATCTGAGACTTCTTCTGTTATTGTTATTTTATCGCTGTTTCCTTCTTGTGTTAACATTCCGGCAGCTGTCGTTTCCTCCTTTTTCTTCATCTTTTCTTCATTCTTTACATTGCTGCGACTCCTGTCTCTTCTTGTTTCTTTTATTTCTCTGCTACTTCTCACCGCTCTCTCTCTCTCTCTCTGCGGCCATGGAGGAGGTGGTGGTTTCACACCTTCCTCCATTTTACAGGTTCATATAAACACTATCTCCGTCTCTTTCTTGGCTTCCTCTAATACACAGATAACGTAACGGGACCAGAAACCGCTAATTCTTCTGGAAGTTATTTTTGTTGTAATACTTTTACTTTCAATGCGCTTTTTATTCCAGAACAAAAAAAAATCGATATGCCAATGGCTAAAATGATTTAATTATTTCACTTTGATTATATCGTCAGTATTTTTACTAATTTTTTATGACTTTTTAACTTGTATAGCATAAACTTCAGTGGGACTTCACACACGACCGTTTTGATGAGTTTATAACTTTTTTCCCATGGCTTCAACGATCGCCAATGGTATGTTTCACTTTTGCAACTAGGTTATGAGTCCGTTTATACAAAAATGATATGGCTTTTCAGCTAATGACTATTCTTTTCTTTAGATTATTAAATATTTAAATCGAACGGGATTAAAATCCTCTAAATCCAGTAGTTTTTATGCCAGATGCCTTATAACACATTTCCGTGTTTTAGGTTATGCGCCGAAGCGCTGTACAATTTTGTTTATTGTTTCACAAAAGTCTTTCGTTTTATCTTTTCTTTGAACACAAAACAATTATGATAAGTGAGATCACTGATTGTTTTTATTTCATGATACACCAATTTAATTTTCAACACAACATGAATAACTTTGATTTCATGAGATTTTGCTGTTAAACGAAAGTTTTTGCTATTAAAAGGCTATTGCAAAAGTTTTTGCTATTAAAAGGCTATTACACCACGGCGTTGTTTCAGCGAATGTTTTCATTTATTTCACATGTAATTTGAGGCGATGGGGCCCATAAATAAAAAAAAAATACAATATATGTATGTACGCATTAAGCTAAACCTTAAACAGGAAAAACTACTCCATTTTTTATAAGTAAAAATTAAAAATTCTTAAAATAATTTCTTAAAATATTATTGTATTAAATAAAAATATTGCTACGGAATTAGATTTAACTAATCTCCGTGTAGACGTTGTTTTATTCCCCGATACGATTTGTACCAAATAAAACAGGGTTCGTTTTAGATTACGTTTCTACAATGCTTTATTTACTTTATTACACTTATCCAGAACCGACTTTAATTACAAAGCACACAGCAAGTCTCTAGTTAGCACGCAGCTCTTATTTAACCGATCTGTTCAGTTCAACGCTTAAAACACAACTCCACAACTCCACTCAATGTTGCCATTCGTAACTCTATTTATACCCAAAATCTCCTTGGTCTAGAAATATGGCAACCTCTCGAATCTGTGCAGCGAACACACAGACGCACATTCGCACTAAGCGAACAACCATACTCACATACATACAAGTAAACAAGCACAGTAATGACGTAATTGCAACAACAAACAACTACACGAAATACAAGAAGTAGGAACTAAACGATAATTACATTATTATGGCAAAACAAACAAAAGAACATTAACAAAAGGTAATGTAACGACTAGAATGATGAAAAGAGTTCTACATGGTAGTTGTTGTTGCTTAAATAAAGTAACTGCGTAATACAAACTTTACGTTATAATTCAAATTTTTAAATTAACGGAAATAAAACTAAACTAACATAAACCTATCAGTTACATTCGTAACATTGCCTCCCGCTTAAGCCTGTTCGTCCCGAATAGGCACAGTTCCCTCTCTGTGGTATGGGCATTGGTAACACTGCCTCCCGCTTAAGCCTGTTCCTCTTGACTAGACGCAATTCTCGTTCCGTAGTGCTGGCAACCGATTTAGAGGTACCCTCTACTGCGTCAGCTTTGGTCTTTTGCTCTTCTGGACGACGTTGCCTTCTCTCCAGGAATCGCGACGTTATACCTTCTTTCTTTGTGGTCACCTTCCTAAGTGCCACCTGGTCTTCATCAGACTTGTCCTTCCTTGCTGTACGGCCGCTTTTCCATGGACCTTTCCTCGACGTACATCTTCGCTTTTTCCTCCTCGTTGCGAGATTTTTCCACTTTCCTACGGGCCATTTGTCGGCGGCTTCCACCTTCAGCGTACGGACATCGACAGCAATCTCGCCGGATTCTGCCTTTGGGCGATGTTTGCTTTTCTCGTTGTAGCCCACATTTATCGGTATTTCCACATTGGACCAAGTCATCACACGGTGCTTTATGTCCAGGTTGATGTCGAAGGCAATCATGAAGTCCACGCCAAGTATAACTTCGTCCACAATATCGGCCACTATAAAATCGAAATTTACCGATTTTCTACCCATGCTCAGTCTTTGGTAGGCCTTTCCATGCACCGTTGTAGTCTCGCCTGTGGCCGTCCGCAATTTGACTCCATTTAACGGCAATACCTTCCCTTTTACCAAATCCGGTCTAATAATGGACTTTGCTGCACCGGTGTCCAATGTCAATGTACGCAATACACCATTGACGAAGCCTTTCACCGTTAAGTTGTGATTCTCCTGCTGGACTATGGCTATAGAGATTGTGGGGCCATCGTTTTCGTCCTCTGCCAGCGGCGTCTCGTGATTGACGGAATTCATTTTATTTGATTCACCTGATGTCTCACTTTCCAGATTCTTGGCCACCGGTTGGTCGTCGCTTTTTGAAGGCGGTGAGGCGGATCTGGTCCTTGGTCGTTGCAATCTGCATTCTCGTGCAATGTGTCCAGCTTTCCGACAGTTGTAGCAAGTCCTTCTCGTTTTACCAGCCCTTCGTTTCACTTTACCTACTACCTGCATTAGTGCATCTTTCATTAGTTCGACAACGGTCTGAGGATTGTTGTCCTCAACTTCCAGCCTCTGCACATTGCAAGCCTGAGGTTTCACCATTGTCTCTTGCTTATGTCCGCCACCGTACTTAAGTTCAAGAGCAGCCATTATATCTCCATAACTGTTTCTAGAAGCGGCGGGAATATTCTGTAATACGTCAGCAGCACCGCCCTTCAATGCCATAAGTAGTCGAACCGCCTTGTCGTTATCGTTCCACGAATTTCTCGAAGCAACCGTCTCAAATTGTAATTTGAAGACATCAAACGATGTACAGTGAGTGTCAAAAATATTCGGTTTTCAATTTCGCCAATAATAACACCTCAGTATTTTCGAACCCCATAACCAATATTCAAAAAACCAAATACTTAAAAAAATGTTGGTCCTGTGGCTATTAAAAAATGTATGTAGCATGGATCCATGGCAACCCTATAAGCGAGAATAACAACGAACACGTTGTTAACCCTGTTTTCTATGCGTCAAAAATATTCGGTTTTTGTAAATTTTGTTAAATATTTTGGCAAAAAAAACCGGTCAATATCGAACTTTTTCTGCAATATTAGTATAAATTTCAATAATTGCGAACAGAATCTTTGTTCCTGTGTGCAAAAATATCATATTTCATAGCAAATTATTAAAATTTAGGGCTAAGGAAAAACGCTATCCTAGAAAAGAGTAAAAATGTTCATATTTCTTTATAAAAACGGCAGGAATAAAGGGAATTTTTGCTTATTTTTGAATATTTAGTCGAATACATTTGAAATAATGCGCAAAAGTCACGACAATATAGAAATAATTGATTTCGTGAAACACATAACCCAGCCAAACCAAGGACTGGGAGGGAAGGTAGAGGAATCCCCTGAAAAATTACGGCTAAACCGCCCTTAATTTTCCCGAAATTGGTCACCGAGTCCTAAATGACTTTCAAAACATAGAAAATATGCACTTACATTCCAAAAAATCGAAAGGATAAAGCCTTTCATGGCCTTGTAACACATCACACACCATCGGCTTATTTACATAACCAAAAATCTAGTTCAAATTTCGCCTTGATGTACCTTCAAAACTTGATGTACATCAGAAACCTGGTGAAATGGAGTTAGTTTTGAATGTTTAAGCAGGAAAATCAGTATACCACCAAGTTTCCGGCCTTTCTGTGTACTCCAACACAAAAAGTACGAAGGAGCTTATAGAAGACATGTATTTATCAATGACTTATGATGTGTTACAAGGCCATGAAAGGCTTTATCCTAACGATTTTTTTGGAAAGTAAGTGCATATTTTTTATCTTCTGAAAGTCATTTAGGGCTCGGTGACCAATTTCAAGAAAATTAAGGGCGGTTTAGCCGTAATTTTTCAGGATATTCCTCCACCTTCCCTCCCAGGCCTTGGTTTGGCTGGCTTATGTGTTTCACGAAATCGATTATTTCTATATTTTCGTGACTTTTGCACATTATTTCAAATGTATTCGACTAAATATTCAAAAATAAGCAAAAATTCCCTTTATTTCTGCCGTTTTTATAATGAAGTATAAACATTTTTACTCTTTTCTAGGATAGCGATTTTCCTTAGCCCTAAATTGTAATAATTTGTTATAAAATATAATATTTTTGCAAACACGAACAAAGATTCTGTTCGCAATTATTGAAATTTATACTAATATTGCAGAAAAAGTTCGATATTGACTGGTTTTTTGCCAAAATATTTAACAAAAGTTACAAAAACCGAATATTTTTGACGCATAGAAAACAGGGTTAACAACGTGTTCTTTGTTATTCACGCTTATAGGGTTGCCATGGATCCATGCTACATACATTTTTTAATAGCCACAGGACCAACATTTTTTTAAGTATTTGGTTTTTTGAATATTTGGTTATGGGGTTCTAAAATACTGAGGTGTTATTATTGGTGAAATTGAAAACCGAATATTTTTGACACTCACTGTAGATCCGTCGAATTCAGGAGGCTTGATTTTCAGAGTGTTATCAATAACTCGCACTGGTCCTCCTTTGATTTCCAGTTCAGACATTTTCTTTTCCAGATTCACAATCTTTTCGTCGTGGGCCAGAAATTGCCTATCTTTAAATGGGTTTCCATAACCTCGAATCGCTTTCCAATAACTTGCGTAATATTATCGAGTCTTTCGCTGATTTTTGCCTCTAATTCTTCCAATTTTTCGTCGAATTCCTCCGTCAGACATTTGAAGCTTTCATTTATTGCAATAGATTCCTCTTCCATTCTCTTACTAAATTCCTTCGCCAACGTTACTGCAATAACTTTTGCAACCTCCGTATAACTCGGAACCGCGTCTGAAGTTTCATCTCTAATATCAAACTCATATTCGTCGATGTTCATTCCACGGCGCTCGAACTCTTCCAACAAGCGTTTTTGTAGTTCGGCCTTGTTGCCAGTAGAACACAACTCCAACTTACTTAGCTCCTTCTTCAAATCTTCCTTTCGTAGATCCTTGAACTTCATCTTCATTGTAGGATTATCGTAATCTCACTTCCTGACACCAATTGTTACGGAATTAGATTTAACTAATCTCCGTGTAGACGCTGTTTTATTCCCCGATACGATTTGTACCAAATAAAACAGGGTTCGTTTTAGATTACGTTTCTACAATGCTTTATTTACTTTATTACACTTATCCAGAACCGACTTTAATTACAAAGCACACAGCAAGTCTCTAGTTAGCACGCAGCTCTTATTTAACCGATCTGTTCAGTTCAACGCTTAAAACACAACTCCACAACTCCACTCAATGTTGCCATTCGTAACTCTATTTATACCCAAAATCTCCTTGGTCTAGAAATATCTAGAAATATGGCAACCTCTCGAATCTGTGCAGCGAACACACAGACGCACATTCGCACTAAGCGAACAACCATACTCACATACATACAAGTAGACAAGCACAGTAATGACGTAATTACAACAACAAACAACTACACGAAATACAAGAAGTAGGAACTAAACGATAATTACATTATTATGGCAAAACAAACAAAAGAATATTAACAAAAGGTAATGTAACGACTAGAATGATGAAGAGAGTTCTACATGGTAGTTGTTGTTGCTTAAATAAAGTAACTGCGTAATACAAACTTTACGTTATAATTCAAATTTTTAAATTAACGGAAATAAAACTAAACTAACATAAACCTATCAGTTACATTCGTAACAATATAAATAAACTATTAAAAATAGTAATTATCCTCCCTCAAGGAAAAATGCGCATAAGCAAGATAACTAATACTACACCACATTAGGCATAACCACAAAAAACTATTTTTTTTTTCTTTTATGACTGCCTTCTCAGAGGCATTAACGAAAATTAATGTATATGTACTAGAAAAATTCGTTTCAATAACACTATTTGAAATGCTGAAGAAGTTTGTTGGAGCACGTAGTATACGAAACACCAAAATTTTTTAACGCAGGGGGCAAAACATATATACGAGCCACTCTAACTAGGAATGACGTATCCATTAAATGAACAACTAGGGGAATTTGCAACTGAAAGCTTCTTGACGAATGAAAAAACACAAAGGACCATGATACAATGAATAGGTAGCAGCAACGGCGAAAATTACAACAACGTAACTTTTCTGGTAACATAATACGTCAAATTTTGTAAACAAGGCGAATAAAATTGGATTCGCCCTGACACTTTTGGTCTGTTCCTTTACTTTTGAAAGTGGTAAAACCGGCAAAAGTAGCAAAAGTTGTAAACTGCTCCCATGTGAATTGTATGGTGTCTGAAGTAAAGAAACGCTTTTCGAGTAAAAAGTTGTAAAACTTGAAGATTCTTGCACGTAAAGGAACAGAGCTTTTAATTTTACGGCAAATTTGATTAATTAATCAAAACAAAGAAATGTTTATAAGTTTGAAAATTGTTGACGCATTTTATTAAATTGATTTCGTTTGATTTTTAATCCTATATCGTGGAAAAATAAAAAACTACAACCATATACCACTGAGGCGATCCATGTGTCTGCGGGAAACAAAAGTTTGCTTGTTTAAATGCAGAATGCGTATGGTTTTTGGGATCCAGCTTTTTTATCAAATGTTTGTTCAATGACTAGATGAAATTTGACTGCAAATTTATCAGATATTAGTTGAATTATCTATGTTGTCATTTTGTGTTCCTTAAGGTATATTGATGAATCTGTCCAGGAAGTAATTTCGTTTTAGATGATAATGATTTCTTTACAGCAGCGATTGTTGAAGCTTGATAAAAGGACCGATCCGATGCTGATGTTTTCTTTCATACATATAAAAACCAAAAATGCTGTTCCCAGTGGTCAATGTTGTTTAAGAAAGTATACGTTGGATATTAAATATATTTTGTTATCAGGCGAAAGTCACACTGATACATTTCCCCTTCGAGTCTTATAGGTTTAAGGACACGCAACTGCTTTGATGGCAGCCTCACTTGCCATCACAGCAGGTGAGCGTTGAAATATCTATAAATATATGTAAAAATTACAAATTAAAATTACAAAAAATCAAATATTTTTATTCTAGAAAGTTAGCTTTTATTACTCAAAAATACCCAAAAACATCTTAAAATGCTTTTTGCATAGTGTCATCTAAAATATATTGCATTCTAGCTGCACCATGTCCTTGTAAAATCATGACTGTAAAAAGACATAGCCACTTGCACTCATGATTCACCTACTTTTTTGGCTACAAACAAAGATGCAGTCTGACATTTCTTGCACCCATGATTATCTTTTTGGATACAAACATTTTGCTGAGTAATTAAAATGCCATAAAATAAATTGTTTCTTGTGTTTTTAAGAATTTTATTTGCAAAAAAAGTTATTATAAATGTAAACATTGCTAAAATGTGAACATTTTATGAAGTAGATTCAAATCGGACATTGTCAAATGTGAAGAACGGAATGCATTTTTCATGACTCTGCGTACTGCGTGCACTACTTCACATAAAACAACTTCAAATAAATTTTGCTGGGATGTATTAGCCAGACGTGTTTAGCTTACATTGCAAGAATAATCATACTATTAAAAACCACTGTTTGGAAACTAAAATGTTAATCTTTATATTATAAATTTAACTTATTATTAGACATGCGTATTAAGGGAAAATATCAAAAATACCCCGGACAGGAAGTATGTACATACTCTAGAAAAAATATATATATTTGTAATATGGGCCACAAGATCAACAAACTACGAATTATTTTGAATTTTTGTTTAGGAGGAATGGACCGATATGGTCCATCTTCGACTGAAACTAAGTTCAGCTTGAAGAGAATATTACAAGATCCAAAGTTTAAACAAAACCGGTGCATCCATTACAGAACTACGGCTCGCTACAGCCGGGCAGACGGACGGAAACATATTTTCATCGTATGAAAGTACATATATCCCCGTTAGCCAAACGGTATCAAAATAAATATGGCAATAAAAAATAGCGAATGCTTTACCATGTTTTCATCTAATGTTTGTAAATAATTAAGGAATCATATCGACATATATTCACAAAAAATAACTATCCTATTCACGGATCCCAAAACCAATCATTTTCCCGGTTTTGATAGATAATACTTCAACTACTCGCCCTCATAAGATTGATATTCTATAAAACCATTATTAATTTTATAAGGTTTTTTTGCTTCTCCTGTAAAACTTGTTGGTTACGTCTTCGGGTATTTATGGTGACGATATGTTTTTGTACCAATGTTTAATTATGTCGAAAAATTTTTATTTTCGCTGAGTTTAGGGTTAAATAAATTGAAACTATTAATTTTTATATGTTAATAATAAAAATAATAATAATAATAATGGTGTTTCACATCTGCAAGAGTATACTAATGTTTCTATTTTTTGCGATAACATAATCGTGGTTAGAAATAGTAGCTTCTTGCAGGTTCTGGAAATGCATAATAAGCACATTTAACTAATAATATTACAAATAAGGTAAAAATTAATAAGTAAAAGCATACAGTAAATAATTACTAAAAATACAGGATATTTCATTAAAATTAGAGGAATTAAAGAGGATGAAGTATATGGGATTGATGATTTAAGACCAAATATGTTCAAATCGGAGAGGGAATCGGCAGTTAAGTGCAGACCTGAAATAGGGAAATAAAATTGTTAATGTACTAATATTATGAAAAAATAGCGAAAATTACCTTTAAACGTTGCTTATAATTTTATTTTTACTAATTTTTTGTTGGCCATTATACGTTCTTCCGCTTTTTTGACTTTTAAGCGGTTATAAATTTCGGGTCGAAGTGATCGGCACAAATTTTCGATTTGGGATTCAAACTCAATCCACAAATTGAACTCCATTCCGACCTCTTCTTTTCGTCTCTGGGCACACTAAAGAATGTTACATTTCCTTTAACATCTTTCTTTTTGCACAGAATGCACACTCTCATTTGTTCTTGTTTTCACACTTTATCACAGAAACAGAAAACTCGTTTTTACAATTCTTCTATTGAGTTTGATTGTTTTTTTATTATTTTTTATTTTTTGAAGTTTAAATTTCAGTTATGTATCTACAGGGCGAATTCAAATTACAACAATTGTTTTGACATATTATGTTACCAATCAGCTGGGCTGATGCTGCTACCTATTTATTGTATCATGCAAAGGACCTTACCAGAAATTTCGGACATTGAGAAACAATTAGCTTAAAAAACATGAGCAACAACCGACAGTTCAGAATGGAGGAAAACGAACAGCCCAGAAATTTGTGCACATACTGCGATATATGTGAACGGCTTTTCAAACCATAAATGTACCGCACCGCTCGGTTCAAAGACAGCTGTACCAAGTTCAAACAACATTGTGCCTTACCCGAATAAATTTCAAAACAATACAGTATAGATGGAAGAACAAGAGCCTTAACTAAACGCTCTTTGACAAAAGATGGCAAAGACAAATCAGTGCTGTAAAGAGATCTCAGGGCCCAATTTACTCTCGATACCACACGAGTTATATGCTGCGTAAAGGAAAGCTTATTGTCTAGTATAACACCGAGGCATTCAAGCTGCCCAACATATTCAATAAGCGCACCAGCATATATTACATGAACATTTATACTACTACACGTAGAAAACAAAAGAGCTTTACTCTTTAACGGATTAACCTTAAGCTTGCTGTAATCTATCCACTTATGCAGCAAATCCATAACTAGATCTACCTGAGATTGCAACACAGAGGGAAATCTCGAATCTCCTTTAAACTCTAACTGAAGATCATCAGCAAAAGCGAACGGGACACGCCAACTCTCCAACTTGGCAAAAAGATCGTTCATGTAAATAACAAATAGGAGAGGTCCCAAAACAGACCCTTGGGGCACTCCACTACTCACCGCAAGCTGGCCACTACACCTGCCACCCACACTAACCAACTGACGCCTACCATTTAGATAGGACCACAACAAAGAACAGGCACTGCCTGAAAAATTATACATGCATTGTAAGTCCAGCGACACATGAATACAAAACCGGGTACCACCATAATTAGCTCGAATTTCATCAGTCAAGCCTGCAAGAACTGTTGCTGCACTTCTTTTATTTCTAAACCCACACTGAGAATCATGGAAAAGGTAATTATTATCAAAGTAAAACAACATTTGTTTTTTTAGAATGTGTTCGTGTTTTAGAACAAACTGATAACATTGAAATCGGCCGAATCGGCAATTTTTACCAAAAAAGTAAAGGAACGGAAAATGGTCGATCTGGCAGCAATGTCAAAAACGAGACATAAAAAATCAATTTTCGTCTTTTATTTCACAGTTTTAAATTTAGTCTTGTCAGCGTTCTACTTTTTCTTCTGTTTTTCGTCCATTTTCTTCTTCATTGCGAAATAATCGTCAAACAAAAGTCGAAAAATCAGTTCTGCCATTTTTTACCTGCAGAAATTTTGCTGGTAGCCTTCGGTAGAAGAGAAAGCTATTTTCGCTCTCTCTCAAGCTGGAAACACATACAACGTTTGGGTAAAGTTTTGTGTCGTTTTGGCCGTTTTTACACTGTTGGGCATGATGCCGAAAAATTCAAATTCATTTGAAATATATGCCGACAAACAGATAAACGCTGGACTTTGGTATCGTCGTCGCCCTGTTGTTGTTGTTATTTTCTCGACGCCCAACGCAAAACTTTAATCAAACGTTGTATCTGTTTTCAGCTTCACTCTCTTAAAAATTGCTTCCAGCTTTGCCACTTTTCGGGGTTAAAGAACGCTTTGTTGGTTAAAAATGGTAACAAATACAACTCAACAACAACCACATAGAAATTTGTTTTTGTTTATAGTGTTATGCTATGTTTACATTTACGAAATCCACTCGATTTCATCTGTCAAATCCATAGGTTAAACGTCAAATGAAATCCAATGGATTTCAGATGAGATTTGATTTGACGTTTGAGCTATGGAATTGACAGATGAAATCGAGTGGATTTCGTAAATGTAAACTTAGCATTAGTGCCAAACGTATATGTAAACAAAATAAGGAAATGTCTATAAATTATTTGAATTTAAAAAACCATGGTTTAATAAGAAAGGTTAGCCAAAGCTTTATGTCAATTTAAATTTTTTCATTCGAGTATGCCTAAAACTTCGAAACAATATAAACAAACTGTGTATGTCTGTGTGGTGTTTGAATAATCTGCCAAACAATTTTAAAAACAATCGAATTCAATGATTTTTAAAATTGTTTTTAGACCATTTGTATGGAAGAAATTGGTGAGATTTGCATTGAAACAATCAGTTTATCATATTCACAACTCGATTATGTGGAGAAAGCTTAACACTTCATTCATTTTTCGCGTTTTTTATAAAATGCTCAAAAAATACATTGTAAACAAACCCACTTGTTGCTTTTATTTTGAAGTTTTAGGAATTCAAGAAAAACAAGGGTTCTATAGATTTTTTTCATTTAAATCTACCTCTTTACTTATACCATGTAAAAAACTAATAATTTTTCACATTTGATTGAATATTTTGGAAAACATTTTCAATTTGAATGTTTCCACCATGGCACAATTATGTTTGGTTTACATTCGGCGTCTTTTCGTGATTTCGAAGGCGTTTCGTGATTTCGCGCGGAATCAAGCAAAAATTATCATGATTTCGCATACAAAAATGAAATCATCTCAATTCGTGATTTCAGCGAAATCACAGTACACATGATATACAACCCTGCTTTTGCCTGAAAAAGTACCAAAAGTTGCAACACTTTTCACGTATCACAATAAACAAGGTAGATGGTCAGTTGCTGCAACAAAAAATTTTATTATCAAAATTTGTAAGCAATGTGAAAAAATATGAAATTACTTTGTTAAAATGCTGTTTTTCATTGTGTTCCCCTACTTTTTAGTGGTTATGTTAGAAAAAAGAGCGAATTTCTTAAAAAAGACGGGAACGGAAAAATGACGGAAATTGCAAAAACTCAAGCAGAAATGTCAAAATAAACGTATCAGCTATCGTAGTTAGATGCCGACGAACATGCTGCTAGTTTCTAATATGCCAAAATTGTATAGCAGAAAATAGGAGAATAGAGTGTTATTCGGCGCTGTTATTGTTTAAAGAGAAGTGCAAGTCTTGCTAGATTTCGGAGTACGGGAAATCATTTTTAGCACTGAACGGGTAAACTACTTCAAGTAATAATATTTTGCAGGTTGTTGTTGTTGTTTTTTTGTCAACGCCCAACGCAAAACTTTAATCAAACGTTGTATCTGTTTTCAGCTTTAGTCTCTTCCAATTTGTCCATTTGTTCCAGTTCAGGTAAAAATCTTCACCCACATATTAACAGCCCAATTCGATCACAATGTTTCACTTCAAATCCTACATCATGATTAAAGAGCACCACACCAAAATTGCCGCAATAGTCTTCATCAACTATACCGCCACCAACGTCATAATGTCCTTAAGGGCCTAACCTGTACCTGGAGAAATCCATCCGTAAGATCCATCCATCTATCCATCAGTTCAAACTATCTGCAAAATATATAAATCGGTTAAAAATAAAACAGAAAACAAATATTTGGCCTTACCAATCAACTAGGAATCATTGGAGTGTCGTAAGGCTTCTGGTATAGTTCCAAGAAGTGTCCATTTCAGGCACAATAACATTTCTGGTGTGTTTTACTTTTTCTTTTTTATTTGATTTTGAATTACTTGTCAATCAATGTATACAAACAAACAACTTCAAAACTGTTTTGACACAATAGGCGGACCACAAGAAAAAATTGTAATCAGCTGTTTGCTATGGCCTACCTTGCATGGTACAAACACACAGGTAGCCGCATCGGCAATTGTTGGTAACATAAGGTGTCAAAATTTGACATCAATTCAATGCAGTTGACACATTATGTTACCATCAGCTGGCATGATAATGCTACCTGTATTATTGTACCATGCTACCTTGTAATGATTGTACCATGGTAGAATAAAGTAAAGGTAGACCACAGCTAACAGCTGATTACATTTTTTTCTTTTTATGGCCTAATACTCCGGTTACACTATTGAAGGTTAACCCACTGGGTCTAATAGATCTAGTGGGTTATTCTTTGCTAGTTACACTTAGCTTTTCGAGGATATAAACTGTCAGCTGATGTTTGTTTACGTATACATACAAAATAAATAATAAAGTCGTGTTTTACACTTTTACAATTTCTCGTATGAGATATGGTCCCCTCTTTGCTCATATTGGTATATTTTTCACACAGGGATACACTTTTGTATCATGGTATCAAGCGTACTTTTTGTTAAAAAAGTGTCTAATTTAAAAAAATAAATAATTTTATGATTTTCAAATATCTTTAGATTCATTAACTCCATAAAATCTCATGCGACCAATCGTAAACGTGTAAAACACGACAAACTCTGTTGCAAAAACAGTTGCAACTTTTGGTACTTTTTGAGTAGAGTTGGATTTTTTTGCACAAATACCGAATACAACACTGTATTTTTGGTGGATTTGTGCCGGATTTAAAATAAACCCTGTCGTGAGAGGATTTAATTTTTGTATGGCAAATCTGGTCAGATTTGACCTCTACTTCATTGTACCATGGATTGTACCATGGTCCAAACATACTTTAAAAAATTTCATTTATGCTTTCTTAAATAAAACCGTTTTCAATGTTTACACAAAAATATCTATGTAACACATTTTGACATCACAAATAATTTATTTATTTATTTATTTATTTATTCATATTTGTATAACATAAAGCCTTAAAGGCCAAATAATTTGTATACATGACAAAGACTACCTGAGTTTATATATTATATAATTCAAAACTTATATCAAATAATAAATTTTCTAACAATTCTTTCAATTTACACGAAATACTCTCGTAATCTTGGCTCCCCAGCCAAAAAAATTCTTAGAACAAGATAAATTTTGTCCAATGAGCTATAACTCGATTTATGTAATATAATAATAAAAATATGGTCCTCTTCTAAGTTAAACTAAGTTTGGACCGATATAATAATTTGGACCGATTTTAATTTCGACAGACTGACTGACATGACTGTATCGACTCTGAATTTTATTCTGATCAAAAATATGTATACTAGAGTGGTTTAAAAATCCAAGTCGGATTTTTTATGCGGTAACCTCCTAAAATGGTTAGTTCAGTTAAAAATTAAGATTGCCAAAGTTTGAGCTCAATCGGAATATGTTAACACGTGCCACTGGGGCCTCAAAGTTCCCATGGACCCTTTATATAGCTAATATTAAAATTTGACCCGATTTTAAAAATTTTTTGTAGGATTACTAGTTTAGCCACTACAAAGAACTGGTAAACTGTTTTCATCGATTGGACAATAATTTCATTTCAACCGAATTCATTGGTTTTTTCCAATTTTCGAAAGCATACTTGCAAATAATAAATTAAATATTATGAAATAAGAAATAAATTATACTGTTTGGTATCTTCTGAGGAGCCTAGAACTCGAGGAAAAGCATTTTCCTGTTTTTATGCGTTTTTACACTTCAATAACCGTAACTATATAACCATAAGCTATATTTTTTAAAAGTGGTTAACAAACGGTTAGGTTAACTACTTTAAAAAAAAAAAAATAGAAAAATATTAGTCACTCATTTGCCGTTATAAAATAAAAATAGTAGATCAGACCATCTGCAATTTTTTTTAACTTTTGTATAGCAGTATAATTTTTCAAAACTTTTTTGAAGGATTTAGGGGGGGAGAGAAGGTTAATGCTAGGTTACATTTGCTAAATCTACTCGATTGCCTAAACTAATGAAATGCAACAAGTTTCTGATGAGATATCATTTGACGTATACACAAACGAATTGGTAGTTCAAATCCAATGGAAACGCCGTTTTAACCTAGCAAAAAGCTGTAATTTAAACAGCCTATAGTTTGTCGTAACAAAGAAGTTTGTTAAAAATCGGCAAAATGACTATAAATTGGTACTTCTGGCAACACTGCTTACAAGTGAAGCGCCGCCGTCGACGTTAAAATCGATTGCTTCGTTGTCTGTGAGGACGACACAATTCACTTCATCCGTTGGCAAAAATATATGTAAAAATGTTTAATAAACAAAAACATAGGCGAAATTGTTACATAAAATTCTTCATCCCAAGTTCAAGTTCACAAGCATGTATACAGTAACCTCAGAAATATATAAGGAAACAAATTTCAAACCTATTAAGGGAAAGGATGGCAAGGTAACATCGAAATTTGAATTTGTTTATCCCGCTGATGAACAAGAGGAGGTGGAAGGGAAGGTTTCAACAACCGTGGATAAAGATGGGGATTTGGTTGTTGCAAGGAAACGAGAAAAATGTGGCATAATTGAATTACTACATTCGGAGGCCACGGAAATAAAACTTGTTGGTCTCCAGGTATGGAGAGGTGCCTTATTATTAGCGGATTACATCTTTCACAGGCGTTACGAATTCAAAGATAAAAACCTTATGGAATTGGGTGCAGGTGTTGGCTTGACTAGCCTTGCTGCTGCCCTGTATGTGAACAAAGTTGTGTGCACTGATGTTGATATTGGCGGTATTTTGGACTTGATTAGAAACAATGTTAAGCTGAATCAAAAATTATGTGATACCAAGAAAATTGACGTGATGGAATATGATTTCATGAAACCTGTGAGTGAATATTCAAGAGACTTATTGATGGCCATTGATGAGAGTGACATTGTGGTAGCAGCTGACGTTATATACGATGATGACCTCACAAATGCGTTCATCAAGGTAATTGATGCAATTTTTCAACGAGAAGAAATAAGTGGGAGAAAGAAAGAAATATTTGTGGCCCTGGAAAAACGATATGTTTTCACATTTTCAGAAATGGATGCTGTGGCGCCAATGTTTGAATATTTTCTTAAACAAACTCTGCACAAACCCTGGACTTTTAAATATATAGAAACAGATTTTCCTCAGTATTTCAAATACGAACGTTGTAAGCATTTAGTTTTGTTGAAAATTACAAAGTCATAGAAAAAGTGAATTTGTGGAATTGTTTTGTAAATAAATACTAATGTGTCTTTTTGTTTATTTCGTTATAAATTACAAAAACACAACAATAAAATAATTTTTGTCTTTACAGTTATAAATTACTAAAACTACGTACTAATAAAAAAGGTTGATCTTATAGGTAGTTTACAAATCCTGCATAGCTAAGATGATGTTTTCCAATGCTTTTCTTGCATCGTTATTGGGAAAACTTTCAAGTACTTTTAGAGCTGCCGTTGTGTGTTTACGTTGCAATTGCTTTGTTTTCTCCAAACCAGGTCCTTGTAAAATAGCTTGATGAATTTTGTTGTAGTCAACATTGTCGACACAAACTTTGCCTTTTTCAATTTCGTCATAAAGTTTTGGATCATATTCCAAATGGAATAATACCGGGGCACTTACTAAGCTGAATGTGGTGTCTGCAATGTAATTTAAAATGAGAAAGGTGTTAGAATATACGTTTTGCAATAACATGTGGATGCTTACCATATGGAAGTGATGATAGTTGAAAAGGCTCAGCATCAATGCAAGCCTGCCATGCCAACGATAAGTGTTTTCCAAACAAATATGCCTTCTTTTGTAATTCTTCACTTTGTTGAGCCAACAGCAACGAAGCCGAACAAGATTTACCCAGCAAACTTCCAACATTTAAGATGTTACGTGCCTCCCACTCCTTTTCTGGATCACCCAAATATTTGTTAATGTTCATTGGCTTTAGAACATCTTCACGACAAAAATCAATATCAGTTGTGCTTATAGTTTTGCTCGTTTGTTGTTGTAATGGTTTAGTGCCAGGCCGTGATGGCAAGGGATTATTTTGTTCATCTCGTTCACCTATAAACTCCGATTCGGAAAAGTCACGCACAGTGGATGAAATAATTTCAACTACAACTTGATTTCTCAAATTGGCCATCTCTGCACTGGAATGACTTAGAAGATAATCACCAATCAATAGACCAATTTTATTGCCAAATGTCATGTCGTCATATGAAGAACTATCTTGACTAGCTTTTGTTGATCTTTGAAGGTTAACTAAACTCTGGAAAAAAAATTAAATAAACATTTGTTAGTTTTTTTGTTGTAATTTTGTGTATTTAAATAATGCAACTTACATTGTGTATCAGATGAGAGATACGTATCATTTCGGTTACCTCAACTAAACCTCTTTGACTATGTAAAACACCAGCACTTTTATCTTGTTCCATATCTGGTACAGATGGAGCATGACCGGCAGCTTTGGATATAAGTAGGACTATAAGGCCCCAGGCTTGCATGGTATTTTTGCCATTATATAAAAGGCCCCTAGAATGAAGGAGAAAATTATGTTATTTTTGGAATAAAATCAATATGGAAGATAACAAAATCTTGCAGATTCTACTAGCCTACAACGACCTAATAACAACATAGTATAGTCCAGTAATATGTGTCTTTACAGAATATCTATATGTCTTCTACCTTTAATTTAAAACCTTTGAAGATTATAAAGGTTTCTTATATCAGGTAATGACCTTCAGTTTCAAAGATCTTCCAGGAAATAAAAGTCCCTTCGTATGTATTTTGTGGGCAGAAGTCTTTTAAATGATTAATTAGAGCAGTTAAAAACATTCATCTATTTTTTCTGAATTCAGAATACAAACATTTAGAAGTTTAGGAGGTTCGACTGAGCAGTTAAAGAGGGCAGTGTGGTGTGGCGATATGTAACACAAGATGGGTTGATGTTTTGCACACTGACGCGAATCTTCTCAACACTCCTATACATAGAACTACCTTCAAGGGAATTGATCCGTAGTTCTTGTTCGTCTGGTTCGTTTTTGTTGGTTTCCCTGCATTTCAAAAAGATGTATATAGAGGATATTAAGTTGTTGAGCGTAGTGTGTCCGATGTGTGCATGATTTAGATTACTGGATTGTACTGTTTATTTGGTGGGATAGTGGGACTTGAACGCGGAGCTGCAGAAAGGTTGCCACTTTAAAGCTGGATGTTCATACTGATGTGCCAAGTGGATTAATCCGATCCCGCAATATGGTGGTTGGTTGTTGCACTGGCAGCGTCCTTGCCTAGTGATGCGTAGGGTCAAACTCGACATCTGGTAGGCATTTGTAACGACTTCCACTTAGGTCCAAACTGTGTTTGCATATTTTAGTCCTGAGCGGCTAACAGCTTTATATGTAGTGAACAAAATCTCCATGTTCTCGCCCCAAGTGTTGCCCAAGGTGGCTTTGAATTCCTTATTTCATTTTTGGAATTTGGATTTTACAACGACAACATGATTCGAGAAGATTTCTCCAAGTAATTTTGAGTTTTTGAGAATGTTGGTATTGACCTGTTGGTATTTTGAGAATGTTGGTATTGACCTGGCTCTAACCTTGATTTCCAATATCCTCCTTACCTCATTTGTTCATGACGTGAAGATGGTTACTGTAGATTTTAGCGCCACCAGTTCGGTGATGCTCACTTCGTTGGTCACAATGGTGCAGTTATCTGCTTATATTTTACGCCGTCTGAAGGGACAGGCAAATTATAAACGTAAAAGTTACTTAGAACGGGAGAGATAACACTTCCTGCGATACGCCCTTTCCTCTGAATTCCACTTTTGTCTACCTGCCATGACTATTTTAACCTGCATGGGTTCTTAGAATCCGCTATTTCGTTGACTTATCTCCGAGTCAGGAAATGGCACTGTGGTTGCTGTTGATGAGGAACTCTATTTGGGACTCATCACCTTGGAGCTCTGATTACAGCTATATAGTATACATATTTCTTGTTTCGGAAGTCCATACTTCCCCAGACATGGACCTTCAAAGTTCAAACTGATAAATTGTACATCCAGACTTTAATAGCATTGTATTGACTTCAATGCCGTGAGGGAGCAGGCCGAAGGTGCTTGTTCTGTTAGAAGATAGGAGAATGTGTATATACATATTTATGTATATTGTTACCAGTAGGGGAGAGAGTTTGCCTGTAAGTTTATATTCCGGGTTCTATGTATTTCGAAATCTTAGCTACATTCTCTGTTTGGAGTTTCTCTTTAGGAAGCTAATGTAATACATTTTTTTAAGTAAACAGTTCTCACTACAGGTCCAAATTTTGGCATAAAGCCAAAATAACAATTACAACCGACGACTTTTGTAATAGGAATATTTTCTAGGCTTTAATGGGCTCTAAAATAAATATTTGGATGGATTAATAGTTTAGTTTTTGGGTCAAAACAATCTTATTAAATTATACCTTCAGTGATGTGGAATGCAACAATTATTTGTAATGTGCAATAAAATGCAAGGACGGAACATACAAGTATAAACAGTTCAAATTTTCCATGCAAATAATTTTATTTGTCAACGTTGTTAAAAAATATAGCGCCAAAACAATGAAGCTTAGCACTACATCAACAGTCATTTTTGTATGATTATAGAAGCGAATAAATTTAGACTCTATTAACCTTGAGAGCTCAACCCAACGATTAAGTAAGTTAAGATATTTAAATATCATATGCATGTATTAGTGCATAGATTTGTATTACAAGATTATGATTTCGAAATTATAAACTTGTTTCTGCAATTAGGTCAATTGGCGCATCAACAAATTTTACAACGACTGATTTAGATTCTCTCGAGGCACCTGGAACATGAAAATATAATTAGGCTAAGCTTGAGGTTTTTCTCAAGAATTTATTCTACTTCAAGTATGCTTATATTCTACCAACCACAATTGCACCCGGAAGGCGAAATAATCGCGAACAAGATTTAATAAATGTCATCTTGGCCAAGCCTAGGTATAAAGCCATTTTTTTTAAAACGCTGTCTTTGTTGAATGTTAAGCCACCTTCATACCACAAAGTCTAGCTCATACATTATATAAATAATAACAACAACAAAAGAAGACGATTTTGTGTAAACAATGGTTAAATGCGCACATTTACATTCCATTCACACATAAATGAATGTCGCAATCATGCTCATCAACCACACTTCATGTGTTCGTTCATTCATATAGTACTACATATGAACAACAGACACATCTTCATCTGCTCTAAACTAGTAGGTAGGTAGGTAGTTATTTACTAAACCTGTCCAACTTACTTGGCTGTCTTTAACAGAGGATGACTGCTACCAACTAATTTACGCAAATACAATGCCACATTTGCTATTTCGTCGCTTAGTAGCCAGCGTAAACTTAAAAAGGATGTGGGATAGCCAACAATACGTTCTGCTTCGCTAACAGCACGATCCCAGTCATGTTTTGGTGGAGATGGTTTTACCGAGTTGCTGCTGGTATTGTTGATTGCAACAGTTGTTGACCAACGTTTTTGTGTTTGCTGTTGAGAAGACGACAATGCTTCTTGTTGTTGTTCGAAAGTGAAAGTTTTGTTCGTAAATAGTACAGGACTTGATTTCAAATGTCTATTGATTGCCAAATTTCTATTCACTTGTACTTGAATGGATTTTCTCCAATTTGACACCAATATTTTGCTTGACTGCATTTTGTTTTGCAATAATGTAATGTGGACTATGTAATCGTTTGTTTTTTATTTTCTTCTTTGTGGCAATATTTTGTTTTAGATTCGTACGAACGGAACTTTGACACGGAAACGCGTTAATGTTAACACCTGTAACAGTGAAACTCGACTCAAGCAAACTCTTTAACGGCTTAAAAATTGTCAAAATCTGGTTTCCAATTCGTTGATCAGCTGTTAGACATAAACACAACACACCTGTAGAGGAAATCGGTGTTGCCAGATTGACAGGTTAATGTTCAATGAAAACGTCGGCGATGAGACGTTGACATGCAACTTGGCGGTAATACCCCGGTTACACTTAACTGGATTAACCCAGTGGGTTTAGATTTCAAATGTCCATAGCGCAAACGTCAAATAAATCCTCATAAAGAAGGTTAAATCCGGCATTAATCCTCGTATACAACACTGTTTCCTGCAACATGTTGCTAGAAAATACAACAATTTGCAAGCTTACATAAGAAACAAGGTGGATGCATCGGTGAATTGCTTCTTTATGAGGATTTATTTAAAATATAAGGAAAGGAATTGACATTTGAAACCCAGTGGATTTCGTAAATGTAAACCGTATCTCTACGCAGCTGGATGTGTGCTGAAACACAATTTTCGTATGCTTTGACTTTTGACTTAAAGCCGGAAGAACATGCAACTTAATTAATTATCGCAGAAATCCTCTTATGCCAAGTTTACACTTGCGCTCTAAAATCCACTGGATTTCACGAAATCCTGAAATACACCCCGGTGTTTACACTTATTTTTTTGTTGGTTTCGAACATAATACAATAATCAAGGTAGATGCATATGCGCAGTTGATCGAACATGAATTTTCAAAACAAGTTGTTGTAAATTGAATTAGTCATCAAAAATATACGACAATATAGAACTTTACAACTTTATTTCGAAAATTATCGTAAAATTATCTATATATCGTATAAATTGTGTAGTACTAACAAATGATTTTATCGTTGATACATCATAATAATAAATTTTGATAGACAAAATTTGTGTTCAGAACTTGCAAAATATGAATACTTGCAGCAGTTTTCCCGCTTAGTGCTAAAAATGCGTTCCCGTACTCCGAAATCTAGCAAGATTTGCACTATTCTTTAAACAAAAATAGCGCCGAATAACACCCTATTTTCCTGTTTTCTGTCATACAATTTGGCATAGTAGACACCAGCAACATGTTCACTATCATCCAAATACGATAGCTGATACTTTGATTTTGAAATTTCTGCTGCAGTTTTTGCAATTTCCGTCATTTTTTCGTTCCCGTATTTTTTAAGAAATTTGTATTGGGAAGCAGTTTTTGACAATTCGCTCTTTTTTCTAACATTACCATTAAAAAAGTACGAGAACACAATGAAAAATAGCATTGTAACAAAGTAATTTAATACTTTTTTCACATTGTTTACAAATTTTGATACAAATTATTTTGTTGCAGCAATTGACCATCTACCTTGTTTATTGTGATACGTGAAAAGTGCTGCAACTTTTGGTACTTTTTTAGGCAAAAACAGGGTTGTCTATCATGTATACTGTGATTTCGATGTTGATTTCGCTGAAATCACGAAATGAGATGATTTCATTTTTGTATGCGAAATCATGATAAATTTTGCATGATTCAGCGCGAAATCACGGAACGCCTTCGAAATCACGAAAAGACGCCGAATGTAAACCAAACATTACTGTGACGAGGCCTTTAAACAATAAAACTCCTGTTATAGCACGGTTACACTACAGCTTTTTGCCGGGTTAACCCACTTCAATAGGATTTATTGCTTAATCTGGTCAAATTTGACCAGATTTACCATACAAAAATTAAACCTTCTCGTGGCTGGGTTTATTTTAAATCCGGCACAAATCCACTAAAAATACAGTGTTGTATTCGGTATTTATGCAAAAAAATCCAACTCTACTCAAAAAGTACCAAAAGTTGCAACTGTTTTTGCAACTGAGTTTGTCGTGGCTTACACGTTTACGATTGGTCGCATGCGATTTTATGGAGTTAATAAATCTAAAGTTTTTTGAAAATCATAAAATTATTTATTTTTTTCATTAGACACTTTTTTAAGAAAAAGTACGCTTGATACCATGGTAGAACAAATATAAGGTAAAGTCAATACTACAACAAATACAACTCAACAACAACCACATTGAAATTTGTTTTTGTTTGTAAACCTTAGTGTCAACGTACATGTAAACAAAACAAGGAAATGCCTATAAATTATTGGAATTTAAAAAACTAATAATTTTTCACATTTGATTGAATATTTTGAAAAACATGAATGAAAACTCGTTTGATTGTTTCCATATCATTCCACTAAATGCATAATTTCTCGCAGAAAGTAGAATACTTGCAAAAATGTTTCGGGTCGCTGGTAATTGATTGAAAAAAGAGAAGCTGTTTCAATCGTTTGCTTTTGAAAACAAAATATCTCATGTTTATTAGGGCTTTATTCTTTTCAAGTTTAACAAAATATCACACATATTAACAAATATTGTACCGCCTCTTTAAGCGGTGTTTTAGTGTGCGGCATGTCGTTCGGATCTGGAAGAGGTTACATGTCAATGATATGAAGCCGTCTTTATGGGAAATAGTTTTTTTTCTGATGAATAAATTTGTTCTTCAAAAATATATATCCCTAATATACATCGAACATAGAATAAGTCCCAATTTACATTGGGCGAGTTTACTTACGGCAATTGTCATTTTGTAGGAGAGAGAGGTGAGGCATATGGTAACCCTTTGCCTCTCAGCACCCTCTCTCACCAACAAACTGACAATTGCCGCAAGTAAACTCGCCTAATGTAAATTGGGACATAAATACATAAAATGTCGTATGGAATTTGACACTAACACTACAACCCAGTTCAGTCAGCTGGGTATTGCTGCTACCTTTTCTTGTTCTACCATGGCTTGATACCATGATACAAAAATGTATCCCTGTGTGTAAAATATACCAATATGAGCAGAGAAGGGACGATATCTTATACCAGAAATTGTAAAAGTGTAAAGGCCTGCGTACATAAGCTGCTCTGCCTGATTGCCTTGCTTTCCTGCTTCATTTTTGACATAATAAAAATAAAAGAATAAAGAAGGCCGAGGAAATTTCGAACTGGGTTGCCCTTTTCATTTTTATTCTTTTATCAGAAGTAAGCAAGGTAAGCAGGCAAGGCAGCTTATGTACACAGGCCTTAACACACGACTTTATTGGTTATTTTGTATGTATACGTAAACAAACATCAGCTGACAGTTTATATCCTCAAAAAGCTAAGTGTAACCAGCAAAGATTAACCCACTGGATCTATTAAACCCAGTGGGTTAACCTTCAATAGTGTAACCGGGGTATTAGACTATGAAGTTATACTATGATTTAAACTGTCAAACCCCTACAATATACGTCAAATAAAATCCAGTGGATTTAGAACTACGATTTATTTGACGTATATACTATGGAATTGACATTTTTTTGAGACGAATTCAATTCACAACAACTTCTTTTGACGTTTCAAATTCGATCAGATGGGCTCATGCATCTACCTTGGTAATTGTGCTATGAACAAAAATCAGCTGACTGTCATTTAGATCCTCCAAATGTATATCTAAATGCAATGAGATTTGTACTGGATTTATTAAATCCAGTTGAGGTTTTATGGCTAGTCTGAATGAGCTATAACATCTGTTTGGAAAAGGTTTGTTTTTTCCATCTGCAAAACCCTGAGAAGAAGATTTTTCAATCAATTGAACCCTGGAAAGTTTTATTTATATTTTTAGGGCAAATAAAGTATTATTGAAATAACACGTTTTAGGTGCCAACAAAAGCTAATAGGAAAGTAATTATGCGCTCTGCCTGTAGAAATATATTTAAGGAATATAATATACCACCAGATGTCTCCAAAAAGTCCAAGAGGACGGCTAAACACAGCGTTAAATCAAGACTAAATACATCTTCCGCCACCGAACCGGATGAGTCTATAGAAACTTTCAGTGATGATGAGAATTTGACACCCAGAAAACATGCGTTTGTACAAATAAGACGATCCTTTAAATTACCTCTAAAGCTAACAAAGATACGTAGGAATTTACAGCAAAATGTTAGCTCTTCCACACCGCAACAACCGCAACAACATCAGCAAGAATCCACTAACGGTCGATGGATACGAAATGGTGAGATTATGTGCACACCGCCAGAAGATGATAGTGATGATGATGATGGTTTGATGCCAAGACCGATTGTCATTAAACAAGAACCCCTAACACAACCCAGTGAAGAGTTGCAATTGTCTTTGCCCTGTTCAAGTTCATCAATTGTGTCCAGCGTTAATAGCATAACTCCACGCTTACGAACAAAAATGTCATCTGATGAGTCCTCTATTGAATCAGGTGAAGAGGATACATCGCAGCATTCTAATTCTGTAAGAAGAAGAAAATCTTCGTTTACATCAAGTGGTGGCTTGAATTCGTCGAAACGTTCGAAAAAAGAAATTATGTCTAGATATAAACCTCTAGACATTACTATCACTAAAATGAGTTCTTCACCAAAAAGAAGGACGTCTCCTCGTAAAAGAACAGGCACATCAACACCATCGAGCAGTAAAATAAAAACACGATCTCAGACATCGAAGGCAATGAACAATGATTTAAATATGTCTGTTTTGGCATCGGACGAAGAACCCTTCAGTAGTCTCGCAAATGATAGATCTTTTGTTTGTAGTTCACCCCAACCTACCCAGATTATAAATACCCCTTCGAATACACCATCGCCACGAAAGCGACCCTCCGAATTTGATCTTATGATTGGGTTAATCGAAAAAGAGAATTCAATGAAGAATAACTCTCCTAAGAAGTCCCCAAGAAAATCTTCTAAAAAATGTTTACCCGGAGGTTATATGGAAATATACAATCGCGCCTTGATCAAAGCTAAAACTGATGCCAAATATTTCAAGCATGACAAAAAGTATGGTTTAAGAAATGATCTTATTTTGCGTATACTAAAATTGGAAGTTCAGCACAATATTCATGTGGCCCATGTACAAGTGGATAGTGAGGAATGCAATGATAAAGAATGTGCAAATAACAATGACGTTTTTTACATTGTTTTACCAGCTGAAATTAAAGCTCAAACTAAAATTGATTCAAAACTTGAAGCTTTCTTTGATGAAACCACACAACCGTATAATTTGAAATCGAAAGATGGTAATAATACCAAAGTTTATATAGAACCTTATAAATTGATGTTATTATAAACCATGTTTAGTTGTAAGTCGTTGCTAAGAAAGCTCCTATTTTCATTGTTATAACTACTATTAGTGTTCATTTTTTTTTTGTAATACATATTGAAGAAAAATATGCAATAAAAGAAACGTTTTTAATTTCGTTAGTAAAATCGACTTAATACTGTGGTATGTTGCAGAGATTTCATAAAAATTCGAAATAATTTAGATATTAATTAAGATATTAAAATTGCGGTAATATTTTTCATCAGCTGCAGTGATATGATATATGTATGTGATAAGTTTCTTTGTGACTCCATAGTTAATAAACTCTCTCTCTCTTAAATCAAGTGTAGAAAAAATGTAGAAAATATTGTGCAACAACTAAGTCGCTCTCGAAAGCTGCACAAAAGGTACGGTCATAACTTTAAACAACATAGCAGTGCCTGAAGACCCAAAGGGATAACAGAAGTATGATAGTTCATAGAGCACCCAGTAAGTGCCAGGTCCAAAAGGAGTGCTTAAGCAACTGGGTGAAGTTATGTACCTTATGAATGTGGTCAACCTAAAGCCTGGAAAGTAATTTGGGTGGTGTCGTTACCGAAGTCAGCCAAGAAGGTCGGCAGAAGTGAATCTTAGGTATTTATGAATCGTACTGATCTCCCTTCTGCTGGGTGAAGAAAATTTAAGGATTACATCTCCCCTCCATGGAAAGCAGGTCCACAGTATCCGAACATCGGAATGGATACAGGAACAAAGTACAGCACGACAATTACATTTAACAACCATGGTATCCTGTTCGAAGACATAGAAAAGACATCCCTTCAGCCGTACTTGAACTTGTGGATAATTTAATTTATGTATGTGGAGTTTTTTTCTCAATATTTTACCTGTAGCAGGAATGAATAAACTTTTGCCTATTGGTGTGTGTGTTTTAAGTTCGCTACACATTGACGGCAAACACTTTGATCGGAGTCAAGAATTAATCCACCGAAATTAGGTGGGCTCAAATTGAAAGATGGGAAAGATATTTGCATAGATATCCCAAACATCTACAATACACGCTGGAAAACTCGTGCTATTCTAGCTTTTCTTGCGTTTATTCTGATAACTGAAACATGGAAAATGTTGGGTAAAATCTGTTCATTAATTTTCTACTCATTGACTGATCATTGGTTCAGTAATCTCCGTTGGTTTGGCTTGGCTGGTGGGCACGTTCAATAAAGAAAGGATCAACCGATTTGGTTCAAACTGAAAGATTGGTCCACTACTTCGGATACCAGTTTCACAAAGATTCCAAAATATATGAAAAAATGTCTCAAATGTTCAAAATATAAATAAGGTTCGAATATGGATATAGTCCAATCCTACGGGTATATCCCACACAAAATTAGAATTCTTTTGCAAAAGTTCAGTTTTGGATCATTTTAAATTTGCCTTGCGGCTCCTATTACTACGGTACAATTTTTTTCGAGGCAAGACAATACATCATGAGATAATTGAACGAGCTCTAGCATACTCAGCCGTCACCAACTGAAAATGGCTGATGTGCACGATAACTTACGAATTGAGTATCTGATTTGGCCGAAATTTTGCCCAACGTGAAAATTCTTCTAAATATACATACATATGTATGAACATTACATGTAAAAAAATCTATGTATGTACATATATCTGACAACACCAGTACCTCCCTCACAAAAGTTCAAAATTTTCGACTAAGTGAAGTTTAAGGGCGGTTAGTAAAAAGTGTTGATATTCTTACAGAAAGTACTCCTTGCGGCTCCGTTTACAACGATATGTTTTTCGTGGACAAGCCCATGCTTCCTGACATAATAATAATTGTTCCACAAACATCCTAGGCGCACAAGGGAGACTTCTCCCATATCAATGAGTGCAATACTGAGGAAATGTTGCCATGCTGACATAATGGTCTAAAACTTCTAACTAATATGGGGACCAACTGAAATGATTATTTTAACCTTTATAAATTGGTGTCGCCTGATAACTATTGATAGGAATGACCTCCCAATTCCAAGATGGACTACAACTTGTAGAGAAATTTTACATGGCTGAAATATTCAAGAAATGTCGCCAACAACATTTTTTTTGCAAAAGTTCAGTTTAAGAAGGGAGAAGTTTAAGGCCTATTCGTTAAAAGTTTCGATATTTTCAAGGAAAGTACTCCTTGCGGCTCTGTTTACAGCGATATAATGTTTTTAGTGTACAAGCCCATGCTTCCTGACATAATAATAATTGTTCCACAAACATCCCAGGCGCACAAGGGAGACTTCTCCTATATCAATGAGTGCACCCCGATTCATATTACCGCAATGATGTGGGACCTACAGTATATCGCCAAGTCCGAACGGAGTGTTCTAAGACACCACTTGTAGGAAAGTTTTACATGGCCGAAATACTAAGGGAATGTTGCCAACTTTAGTGAGCGGTATTTTGCCACCGCTGACAATTTGATGTTGCCTAGCCGGGGAATCGAAACCACGACCTTCAGCGTGCAAGGCGGGTGTGCATACCATTGCACCACGGTGGCACCCATAGTGGCCCAAAACCTTTACCTTATACGGTGACCAACTGAAATTACCATTTTAAACATTGCAAATTGGTGCCTCTTGATAACTATTGATATGAACGACTCCCGATTCCAAGATGGACTATGTCGGTACCCCTTTTTAAACACCACTTTCGTAAAAGTACAACTCTTTTTCGCTTTAAAACCCTTTAAGGTCACTCCGATCGTGCTGAAATTTTAATAGGGTGAAATTTTTGTGATAATACTTTCTGATATATGGGTCTCAATACTTTCAGAGATATACCAATAATAAATAAGGGCCAAGTTTTCGATGTTCCATTTGTATAATTTTATTATACCCTCCGCCATAAGACCCTATAAAGTGTTTATATTCTTGATCAGTATAAAATTTCAAGTCGAAATAACGATGTCAATCCGACTGTTTGTTGAAATCAAGATATGGCTTGCACTATTTAAGATAGAGCCAAATAATTCGGTACAGAAGTTTTTATTAGCCCAAGGATGTTTGGTATTGAATATGGTTTATCGGTCCGCGTTCCGATATTGCCCATATAGAATTGCACCGAATTATGCAACCGTAATTGCTAGCAATTGGAATTTAGTCATGGTAGAACAATACAATATATTGTTACGGAATTAGATTTAACTAATGTCCGTGTAGACGTTGTTTTATTCCCCGATACGATTTGTACCAAATAAAACAGGGTTCGTTTTAGATTACGCTTCTACAATGCTTTATTTACTTTATTACACTTATTCGGAACCGACTTTAATTACTAGCACACAGCTTGTATCTAGTTAGCACGCAGCACTTCTTTTACCGATCTGTTCAGTTCAACGCTTAAAACACAACTCCTCCGTCATTGCCAGTTCCCCTGCATTTATATCCCAAAGTCTCCCTGTTCGAGAAATATCTAGAGCATATGGCAACACCTCGAATCTGTACAACGAACACACAGACGCACATTCGCACTAAGCGAACAACCATACTCACATACATACATGGGGGATGATCAATGACGTAATTACAACAACAAATAAATGTAAGAAAAGAAGTGACAAACTAAACAATAATTACATGACTATGGCAAAACAAAATAAAAGCACATTAATGAAAGGTAAAGTAACATCCAGAATAATGAAGAGAGTTCTACATGGTAGTTGTTGCTGCTTAAATAAAGTAACTGCGTAATAAAAACTTTACGTTACAATTCAAATTTTTAAATTAACGGAAATTAAACTAAACTAACTTAAACCTATCAGTTACATTCGTAACAATATGGTAAAAACCAAAAAAATTTTACAAACGATGAATCCGAATTTCACCTTTCAGAATTCACGTGGACATATTCTATATAATATGACTGAATTTATTGAAAATGAGGGTCTCATAATAATTTACGTGTAAGCTGTCTTGGCATCAGTGTAGAAAAATTGGTTGAGGCCAACAAGTTTTTTATGTTGCTTTTCGATTTCTGGTTTAGCCTTACATTTCATGGGCCTATGCCCAAAGGAAGAATCAAAGAAAAATCCATGAGCAACATGATACTAGTGTTCGATTTTTCGATATATCCACTGCATCTACCTAAAATTAATGCTGATATTTTGAAGCCTTAATTTCGGAGTTTTTTTTTTGATTTTTTTTTAATAATCCGGACGCGCAACAGGATAATATTCAAAACTGACAATAGCATTACATATATCGCCATTTTACGTGGTTTAAAGTGTATCTCATGAGTGTACTCCTTACAACTCCAAAGGCCAAAATTTGATGCGTAAATTAAACAAGTAAAAAAGTATCAGTCGGCTTGGCCGACAGAGATATACCCTCAGCCTGTGAACATTGAAACACTTTTTTCCCAAAAAAATATGTATATAGAGGGGTTTAAAAATTTTCGGCGTATAAACCGACAAAAATGTTGATAAGGATTAAAGAGCAAAAGTTTTGCGGATTAGATACTTAAAGGAATGGATCGACATTGACCATTATGGAAGTGGATCTCCAGGCACTACATATGGTGCCATAGGGGGTTTTTACACCTTTCGGGCTGTTTGCTCATGAAGTGTGGACTTGCCCCCTGAAAAAAAATTTTACCAACTTTAGTCCATATTTGAACCTGATCTATATCTGGTAGATATATTAGGATGTGCAAAGTATGGACCAATTCGGCTACTCCCTTCAAGAGTTAACGTACGAACAATTTTTCCCGAACATTTTGTAACTTTTGTGGGGGAGGTACCTGAAGGAGTGGACCGATATGGCTTATCTTCGAACTTAAACTATGTTTGGACAAAATATTACTAAGGCCAAATTTTGGACCCAATCGGCAGATCCGTTCGAGAGTTATCTTGCGCTCCAACCACCTCACGCGGTGGCATAGGGGTTTTGTGCAACTTTCAGGCTATTTTCTCAGGAAGTATGGACTTGCGCCTGATGAAACTTGTACCGTCGTATGGGGGGCAGTGAATACAAGTTGCTAAAACAAAAATCAAAGCGATTTGAGAGCAGGTCCTAAACTGAACTTATCCGAAATTTTGTGTGGAAGGTACCCGAAGAAGTGGACCGATTGAGTCCATATTGGAACCTCATCTAAGTCTGGTAGACATTTCACGATTTGCAAAGTATGGACCAAATCGGTTACTTCCTTCAAGAGTTATCGTACGTACAAATTTTCCGAACACTTTCGATTTTTTGTAGGGGAGGTACCGGAAGGAGTGGACCATATAACCCTTCTTCGAACTTAAACTAAATTTGGACAAAATATTACGAAAGCCAAAGTTTGGACCGGATCGGTTGATCCGTTCGAGAGTTATCGTTCGCTCTAGCCAGCCAGACAGACAGACGGACGGACATTGCTCAATCGACTCCAAATTGTCTGGAACACATTTCGTCCAAACATACTTGGGGTCTAAAACCATTCAGCCCAATCATGAATATCAACTCCCCGCGAGTTTTCTCACCTTCCCCTTTAAATTGAAAGGGCAGAAAGACAAAGCTCACGGTGAGTTGACATTCGTGATTACCCTGATTATTTCGATGAGGCACATATTGCCCTATGAAAGTGTATATACCCTCGTTAGCATAAATGCTGAGGGTATAAAAAATATATACATATATATTTTTTTGCGTGTAAAGTTTACAATTTCCTCTGAACCTCTCGTGAACTTAGTGTTTTTACGAAACGGATATAATGGGTCCTTCCTTCGAATCCATCTACTAAAACGGCGGATATACATAGATACCTTGAAAATAGGAAAATGCAAAAATACTAAACCGCGAATTTTCTTTAAACTATTTTTTTTATTTTGAAAATTTTGCATATTAGGGCGAAAACCTTTTTAAAATTAATTTTAAATTAATTTCTCATTGGAGTCGAGCTTATTGACAGATGATGTTTTGCAAGTGAAAAAGGAAAGCCGAAGATTCGAAACCACGCAACCACGATTATGTGACATATTTCGCTGTTGGTTGCAGCTCATCAATTGTATAGGCTGTGGAGTGGCTTCTCAGTCATCGAACTTTTTATTACAGTGTTTTATTTAACTTGCCTTGGTGTGTGTTTAGTTCAAATCTGGTAACTCATTTTTAACACGGTTGCAGTTGACCAATCGAACTAAAACTTTGCACACTTCTCAGATTTGGATGACAATACACGAATATGAAATCAAAACCAATATTGGTCCATTTTTACACTGTTTTATCTAATTTGCTTTTCAAATCTGGTAACTCATTTTTCACATAGTTGCAGTTTACCAATCGAACTTAAAATTTGCACACTTTTTAGATTTGGATGACAATACATGAATATGAAATCAAAACTAATATTGGTCCATTCTTACAGTGTTTTTACGGTGTCTAACTTGACCCCCTTTTCAAATCTGGTAACTGAATTTTAACACGGTTGCAGTTGACCAATCAAACTAAAACTTTGCACACTTTTCAGATTTAGATGACAATACATGAATATGAAACCAAAACAAATATGGGTCCATTGTTTCCTATAGCCCCCATATAACGGTACCACCCGATTTCCGGTATTTTGCTTTTCAAATCTGGTAACTCGTTTTTCACGCAGTTGCAGGTGACCAATCGTACTTAAACTTTGCACACTTTTCAGATTTGGATGACAATACATGAATATGAAATCAAAACTAATATTGGTCCATTCTTACAGTGTTTCTAGGGGTCTAACTTGACCCCCTTTTAAAATCTGGTAAGTGATTTTTAGCATGGTTGCAGTTGACCAATCGAACTAACAATTTGCACATTTTTCAGATTTAGATGACAATACATGAATATGAAACCAAAACCAATATGGGTCCATTTTTTCCTATAGCCACCATATAACGGTACCACCCGACGTCTGGTATTTTGAGGATTTTGTCTTCATTTTTAGCCCGAATTTGCTGTAACTTGGCATTTGGTTTTCTCAATGGTCCAGGAACTTCCCCACTAAAAATTGTGGACGTAGGTCAAGGTTTAATATAGCCTCCATATAACGGTACCACCCAATTTCAAGCATTTTAATCTACATTTTCTGCTCAAATGGACTGTAATTCGGCATTTGGGGATCTCAGTGGTCAAAAAATGTATTTACTAAAAAGTTAAAAATAAAAAATAATTTAAAAAAAAATTAAGTTTCAGTGTTTTATTTGGAAATGCACTTAAAACTAAAAAATAATTTGTCGCTTAGCCTCAATATATATATTCTTTCTCATGATAGAATCTCTCAAATAAAACGCTTGGCGTTTAATTTTGCCACCATTCATAATTTAAATGCAAGCGTTTTATTTGAGAGATTCTATCATAAGAAAGAATATATATATTGAGGCTAAGCGACAAATTATTTTTTAGTTTTAAGTGCATTTTCAAATAAAACACTGAAACTTAATTTTTTTAAATTATTTTTTATTTCTCTTTTCAAATGTATGTAAGTCTTATGCCAGACTATGGGCATTATTATATCTTTCCTTTTACTATTGGATGAATTTGAAAACGCAAAATAAACCATTTTGGAGGCATTAAAAATATAATTTTCACATTAAAAGTTAACGCCAAGAAGCTTCTCCCTGAAATTTAATTATCACTTTTAACTTTAAGTTAACTGGATCGCTATACATATATCTGCTCGGAAAATCCAAACTATAACAAAAGAAGACTTGTAATAATGGCGGTATGAAAATTTTCATTAGAAAATTCTTTGTTATTCTCTTTTAAATTTTCATTGACGTCTACACACATATATGTATGAAATCATATGAAAATTTTGATATTTTCATTGGTTTGAGAATTTATCTCTTTTGTTGTTGCTATAATATGCAATTTATATACCCAATCTCTCTAAATTCTGTAGATATTTTTCATTTATTTTTTTAAGGTTTTTACGGACTCTGGGGCAGGATAATTTAGATTTACTACAAGATTTTTTTATTATTTGTTGATTTTCCATGAAAATAAAAATAAATTTATTAAATATTTAAACATCTACCAATAGATATGGAATGCTGTTAACGATTTATTTATAAATTTTCTCCTAAAAACAAATAAGACATTTTTAACTATTTTTTCTTTATATGAGAAAAACCAGCTATAATTTCTGCGCGCATCGGCAAATTTGTCCTTACGAACGGACACTAAAAATTTGTCCTTAACTTCTATACCAAAAATCGTAAATGTGCTCACAAATAATTTTTTTAGAATTGCAAAAGAAATTTTGTTTTTAACATGTACAATATTGCTTTACCATGGATTTTAGTCTTCAGTAGGGGTGTCAAACATTTCTTCAGAGAATTCTAGGTATACGTTCTGATATTGCCCCCATAGAACGGTGCCACCCGATTTTCGGTTTTTGAAGGATTTTGCCACGTTTTCAAACATATATGGAGTCTTTTTTCTCATTTTCGGAACGAAATTGCGGTAATTTTGTATAGCAGGTCCCAGTGGGTGCAAAAACCAGTTCGGAAAATTAGAAATATACATACATAGATGTAAGTTTTGATAGGAACACCATAAACGTTATAGTCCGATGCGAGTTATTTTGAAGTGATTTGCCACATTTTCCTACTTAATGCATGGTTTACATTTACGAAATCCACTCAATTTCAAATGTCAATTCCTTTGCGTATACGTCAAATGAAAACTCGTCTGAAATCCATTGGATTTTATTTGACGTTTAAACAATGGAATTGACAGTTGAAATCGAGTGGATTTCGTAAATGTAAACTCACTGTAAGTCGGTGTTACATTGTATTTCGAATTCTTAATGGATAAGAAAACTTTGACGCATAATACGATCAATATATAGATCCATCACTTAATATGACAGTAGTTCCCGATTTAACGTATTTTGAAGCTTAAACATCGGAATGACTATAATTTGGTATTTTGAATTCCTTTGGGCAAAAAAAACATCGAAGTCTCATCTTGTATCAGTGTACCAGATAACATATTCTACACCTATGAATAAGCCTTGACGTGGCAAATGAGCTAAGCTCCTACTAATTATTACCCAGCAAAAATTCGAATCCATTAATCATTACGTAACCCATTACAAAGTAATGTAAACAAGCTTCTTTTCCCATTACAAGTAATCTAAAAAGTAATGGGATACTTCTTAAAAAATTACAAGGCAAATCTACCTACTTTGCTCCTCACTAAGTAATGAGGACGGTGGCACAGTGAGTGTGTGTCCGACTATAAATCCTAGGGTTGTGTGTTCAACGCTTACTGTCGGCACGCGAGTTTTTTTTTAATTAAAAAATAACAGTTCGTGGTGCACATGTGCACTGCACATTTAAGTTCTTAAGCAACCCTTAATGTTCGTGTGCGTGGCATCATAGTATGTTGTGTCTTTGGCTAGAAATCAGAGGGTTCGTGTGTTCAACTCGCACAGCGAGCGAAATAAAATAAAGTAAGAAGTGTGATGAAATTAAAAAAAAAAATCTCTACATCAACTGTTCTAAAAATAGAATTTTCAACTTCTAGTGGCCACAGAATAACTAGTTATTCTAGTGGTCATAAAATAACTACAAACTGAGTGCGACATGCCCTTGTAAAAATAATGGGGAAGAAAGGGGGTTTGCGAGTAGTTACGACTGCCAAAAATCCCTTACAAAACCCATGATTTTGGGAGGACTTTTTTTGCTGGGTACTTTCATAGACGAAAGGAATGTTATAAAGTCGAAATAGCATATAACGTCGGTCAAGGGACCGACCAAAATGGGACGCTATAAGCGATAGTAGTTCTAAACGATATTCATGAAAGAAGTGAAATGATATTATGTATAGTGACTTTTGGCGACGTTGTTTTATTAATTAAATTCAATTCAATTTTTTTACTTTTTCCATCTTATATACATACATATGTATAAATGAGTTAACAACAAAATAATAAAAAATAACGATATTAAATTCATTCTTCGACAGGTATATTACGTTAATAAAGGATATGGTTCTACTTAAAATAGCCTGTTACTTTATTTTGGGCTTTTGAATTCCAACATAAGTTTTGAATTTAACACAGATCTGCGATTTGGAAGGGTTTCCAAAACACATTCTTTGCTTGTAACATCTTCTGAGTAAATACATTTTTGAAAAGTTTCTACAGCTAGCCTCTGATACTGACGATAATTGAAATTCTGTTTCTGCAGCATCCTCAATTTCTTCGTTACAATTGCCTTAATCTGAAACTTCCAAGATTATGTCGCCGTCATTATAAATGTCAGATGTGAAAATATTGTCATCGATGACAACTAATTCCTCAATAACTTCTACGTGTTGAGAGAAATGAGAATGAACATGGCATCCAGCACATTTAATTTCGTACTTTCATCCTTTCTATTATTGCCAGGATAGTGGATACTCCCTATTCCGGAAATGCGATTTTAATGATTTTATCACACCTTGGTCCATTGGTTTTAAAACAGATGTGACATTGTCAAAAATTCAAAATTAATTGTCTTTAGACCTTAACTAGGCGTTTACACCAGACAGTTTGTCTTCAAATACAACTCTGATTTACTAACACATGCATACATTTGTCGTTTGTCTCTCAGCTGTCCATCAGTTTTTCACAGACAGCCGGGTTAACAAATTTTTGACATTTTTGTGAAAAAGAAGTGAGATGATAATTCAAATGTGCTGAAAACAAAAGAATATGTACAAAACAAAATATGTGAACGGAAAACAAAAAGAAATCGTTGATTTTCATTTATAATTTTACAACTGACAGGCAAGTTGTGGGACTTTGACAATCAATACATGAAGTCAACTGTCCTGTCATTTGTAAACGCAGGGTTAGGCCTACATGTCAGTCGTAATTCAGTTGTCCAAACCCATTTTCAAACATGTTGTGCATATGTTTGGTATTTTGTTGTTGTTTGGACTTTGAAAAAGAAATACATACAACAAAATATAGAGAGATATTTTTCTTCTTCGTATGGTTCGACGTTATAACCGATAGCAAAATTCAAAAATTAAAAAAAAACGGACTTTACAACCGATATGACGTTATAAGCGATGACGTTATAAACGATATTTTTTGTGTGGAGTATAAAGGACAGAAATTCGGGACTTTGGAATTTCGTCGTTATAAGCGATATAACATTATAAACGGCAATGTTATAAGTGTTTTCGACTGTATTCCATTTTACTTCAATACAATTCGCTTTATAGGTTTATTCTTTCTTTCCTTTAAGTGCTCGTACAAATAGTTTGATATCGCCGAATATATCACCTTCTTCAATTACCCTACTCAAGAGTTCCCACCATCAAATTCACTCAATTAATCGATAATTGAGTGAAACCGTGAACGAAAACAATAAATTTGCTCACTTGTCGAATGAACTGATAACGAAAAACCAAAGCATATTGGCCCACAAACAACAAGTTCGAAAACTACAAAAAATATCAATAGAAAAATAAATTTAGTAGAGTATTTGAACGAAGTGGAAGTATGCTCGCTATACTTTGTACGTTATACTGGCTATAGAATGGCCCTCAACTATTAAGAGCTTTCTTTAATAATCTTATCTTGTCTACAAATTAAATGAGGTGGGAATGCCATTGTTAAGTTAAAAACATAGAAACAACTACAGTGAATAAAGTGGATGCCACAAAACGTTAAGAGAATGAATGCATTTTTAAAACATCTAAAAAAGTAACGGAATAAACAATGTGTGTTTCTTTATTTAAAAATTGTGCTGGGGGTGTTGTTACGGCGCAGGACCAACAAATACAACACTGCACCGCCTTCGCTTTCCAGTACCAAAAAAAGGAATAAATGTCATTTATGAATGAAAACATTTACGTTATCCTTTCACTTAACCACCCCCCTCGCGGCGGTTGCACCCTCCAAACGAACGATAAGCACACAAACAGCCGGAGCAAAAACAACAACTTTTGGAAAGTTACACTCACGCATTTTTGAGGGATTTCTCTGAAAAGTTAGTTTTGGTGGTTATTCCAGTTTTCAAATATACGAAGAGCCACCACAACATAACAGCCGTGACAGCAGCAAGAACAAGAAGAAGACTACATAGACAGCAACCAGAACCAGGCAATTTTAATCAACAACGACGACAACGTCGTCCAAATCGATACGTAAGAATCGCAAGTGAAGAAAAAAAAAAACGGAAGAAAATTTTTTCGGTATTAAAAAGTTAGTGGCTTAATTGTGTAAATTTGTTTAAACGGGCCGAATCGTGCTCTTCATGTGAAGAAAAATCAATCAATGGCCAAAAAGGAAATCGCAACCAAGAAAAGTGTTAGAAAAGTTTGAATTTTCTTATATACCACAATCCCTTTTTGCCCTTTTTTTGCAATGAAAAAAATATACCTTGAAATTGTGTAGAAAATCCATAGAATTGCTTGTAAATAGCCCACGCCTACGCTATTTGCTTTTAATACGCTCGCCTGGTCCTTGAACAAAAAAACAAATTGAAAATCTATCCATTGCAAAATTGCATTTATTCGAAAAGAATTAAAAATTTAAATTCAGTGAAGAAAAAAATGTGATGTATTTTTCTTCCTCATATACAAACATTACATAAGTGTACATAAGACACCAATACCCAGGCAAAAAAGACACACACACACACGCGTATATACATAAAACATAATATAGCAGGAATATATACACACATCTACACAAAAGCATAAATATTCAAACACAAGGGGGATATCCTTTTATGTTGTGTATTTTAACCTCCACCATTGGTCGGACATGAAAAACTTAAATCGTAACTAAAACTGAACTGTGTTCCGATAATCTATAACATTAGCTTCGTACCGAACTTCTTAACTATTCATGTACAATAAATTGGCAAGTTATCAAGTGTTTTTTTTTTTTTGTGGACTCAGGGACATGTGAACATGAAAAGTGTTTCTTTTTTCACGAAGAAAATCGCTTCACGTTTTTCCTATCTATAAAAATGTGGCATATATTTGAATTAATCAACCGTCAAAGTGCATTGCAAAAAATTGTTATTCCAAGCAAGTGAAAAAAAAGTAAAAGTGGTTTCCATAGTTCCATAGAACTGGGTAATTGGCTTAAAAGGACATACACACGTATAAAAAATACTCATACCAGAAAAAAGTCAACAGAGTGTCCTAAATTGAAAAGAAAATTGAAAATTTGAGAAACTGCAGCGAAAAGTGGTGGTGTTTGTGGAAGTAACGAAAATATAATTGGAAATACTAACTTATTAAAACTATAAAGAGTTACAACCCTTTTCATAAGAAATGAAAAAAAAAAACAAGTAAAAAGTCGTTAAATTCGGCCGGGCGGAAGTTTTTATATACTCCATCATAAAATAGTCTTAATTAAAAAGGAATAATAAGTTCCCTTTCACAATTTTAGGTGGAAACATTTTTCGACCATGGATACCCCAAATGCCTATATTATCTAATATAATCTAAAAAATGTGTTCAGCCAGGTGAAAGGTACTGCCTACTGGGCTGTATCAATGTGTTGACCTATCTATCTTTACAATTTTTGGTGGATAAGTTTTATAACTGCAGGGAAGCTCAAAAGTCAAATTACGGCTAGTTCCATCATACAATGTAGCTAAGAACCTCAAAGTACTGAAAATGGAGAGGTACAGATATATGGGAGGTATATCAAAATATGGACCTATGATGACTATTTTTAGTGAAGCAGTTTCGTGATCACAGAGAACCTCATATGTCAAATTACTGCTAGTTCGGTTAAAAATTGTAGCTACAACCCTCAAAATACCGAAAATCGGGAGGTACCGTTATATGGGGGTTATACCAAAACATGGACCTATATTGACGATTTTTGGTGTAAAGGTTTCGTGGCCACTGATATTCTCAAATGTTAAATTACAGCTAGTTCGGTTAGAAATTTTGGCTAAAATCTTCAAAATACCGAAAATCGGGCAGTACCATTATATGGGGGCAATACCAAAACATGCACCTATGTCCAAACATTTTGGCGGAGAAGTTTTTGACCAATGGGAACCAAAGAAGCCAAATAACTGCCAATTTGGCATACCACGTTGCGCCTGAACTAACTTTAAATGAAGGCTGCTTACATTGTGGCTAACCTTCAGAATACCGAAATTCGAGAGGTACGGTTCTATGGGGGCTATATCAAAACGTTGATATATATCGACATATATTTGGAGGAAAGTTTTTAGACTCAAAGAAGACTTAAATTTCCGATATTTCGTAGCTAAAACTTAAAAAATTCCGAAAATCAAGACGTAAGTTTGTATGGGGGGTATAGGAAGATGTGGACCTAAACTGACAATTCTTTTCTGGAATATTTTATAAACCCATGGAAAACTAAATAAAAAATTTCAGTCATTTCGGTGAGATAATGGCGTCACAAGCTTCAGAATTACGAAAATCAGTAGGTACCCTTCTATGGGGGCTATATCGAAACGTGTACCGACAAATTTGATGTACCGTTCTATCGGGGCTATATTAAGGCGTGGACCTGTACCGACAAACTTCTGGGGGAAAGTTTTATACCCCCAACGAAGATTAGTACCAAATTTCGTTGGAATATTGAAAATACTGGAAATCAGGAGGTACCGTTCTATGGGGGCTATATGAAGGTGTGGACATATACCGACAAATTTAAGTCAGGAAGGATTTTATCTCCAACAAAGACTAAATTTTAAATTTCAGCCATTTCAGTGGGTTGCTGTGGCCAAACCCTTCAAAATACCGAAAATCGTGAGGTACCATTCTATGCGGGCTATATGAAGGCGTTGACCTATACCGACAAATTTCTGGGGGAAAGTTTTATATCACCAATGAAGACTAAATACCAAATTTCAGTCATTTTGGCGGAATATTGAGGTCACAACCTTCAAAATACCGAAAATTGGGAAGTACCGTTCTATGGCGGGTATATTTAGGCGTGGACCTGTACCGACAAACTTCTGGGGGAAAGTTTAGTACCCCCAACGAAGATTAGTACCGAATTTCAGCCATTTCGGAGGAATATTGAGGCCACAACCTTTAAAATACCGAAAATTGGGAAGTACCGTTCTATGGGGGCTATATTTAGGCGTCGACCTATAACGACAAATTTCATATGGAAATGGAATTTGGAATTTTATACCCCAAATGAAGACTAAATACCAAAATTCAGTCATTTCGTTGGAATATTGAGGCCACAACCTTCAAAATACTGGGCGGTTAAGTCCGATAACACTGTGAACACAAATTTTGGGGCAGAGATAGTTCATTTTGGAGATGGAAGCCCTTGGTGAGTACATTAAGAACACCGAAGGACAGATCCGCCGTGAGTCGAACTTCCGAGTTATGGCGTGATGAAGTTTTTGCTAGAGACCCTGTAAGTCATCAGGAATTAGAGTTATATCTTTGTTCACTGTTGCTTTAGCTTATTTTTGAGATGACATGTCTTCAGTCAAATGGAATGAGGATTATTTTCGTAGAGCACTTCGACCTTCTACCTCGCTTCCTTCAATGCACTTTTCGTCCCTTAATTTAAGAGCCGGTATAACAGTACCACAAGATGACGTTTTTCACCTTCGAAATGTTGTGGAAAAATGTCGCTCAGAAAATTTTAGGTACGGCTCTCATTGACAACCAATCGATTTTGTCGCGTTTTCATGGTCGTTTTGTGGATTTACACTGTTTTTGTTTATCCGTTCGAGACTTATGGTGCGCTCGAGTCAGTCAGAGAGGCAGACGGACGGACATTGCTAAATCGACTCTAAATTGTCTGAAACGGATTTCGTCCAAACATACTTGGGGTCTAAAACAAGGCACATTTTGCCCGTATGAATGTGTAAATACCTAAAATCTGTTGTACCCTTATATAGCCCATCTTCGAACTTTACTTGCCTATGGAAAAACGGTGGGGCCTACATATATTTTTTCGGCAACAAAGCCACAAACGACTTAACACCCTCCTAAATGAAAAAAAAATGGGCAAAAAGGATTTGATAAAAGTCTCAATTTCTGTCTCATATGGAAAGTGTGATTAAAGGATCCAATTTTGAAGAAATAAAATCCGTTCTCGAACGATTTCTTTAAAATTTTAAAAGTTAATGTGTTTGAAGACGTCATGTCTAAAAGATTTGGGTTTACTTCTTTTTTATGTCACAATCTGAAAGTATATCTCTGTTGGCAAGGCTTACATATTTTAGCAAGGGAGTTTCCACCGTCGAAAATGTTTGCAGTTGTCTAACCTACGGACCGAAACCAGACATTCAATGTGCAAAACGGTCATGCCTAGATTAAAGGCTTGATCTCGGAAACATTCCAAACGATTCGAGATCGAATTTTAATTGAACAAAAAAAGTTCAAAAATATTTAAGTTGGATCACAGTGTGCCACTTCGGGCAGTAGTCTTAGACAAAAACACTTTTGAAAATGCGCCCATTAAACCATTCAATTTAATATCTATTTGAATGGTTTAATGGGCGCATTTTCAATTGAATTCATTCTTCAATCTTATCACTTACCAAGCAAATGAAATAGATAATAAATATTCTCAGGGTCAAGTTTCTCACAATTGTTTATTCTATCCAAATGCTTATCAAATTTTTTTCGAATTTATTGTTAAATCCAAATAAATTTAATCAAATTATGTCTTTATAATGCATAGTTGAGATTTTGTTGCGATATATGTAAATAGAATTTCGAAGAATGATAATAGGTACAGTGTTTTTATCGTCTTCATACTTATAACCTCAGCCGTATAACTAAAGAGGATTGTTGAGCTTCAGTGAAACGATGTTCCGCTGGAACATTAATTGATCAAAAAGCGTGCATTTCATTTGAAATTGTACAAAAAAATGTACAAAATCGTTTGATTGTGGCCTTCAGTCATTCGTATCTGGCTAAATCGACTCCATATTGTCTGAAACAGATTTCGTCTAAACATACTTTGGGTCCATAACCATTATTTCGCTGAGACACATTTTTGATCGTATCAATATATATATGTACTCTCAATGTACTCTCGATAGCCTAAAGAGTGAAGGTGTAATGACGATTTTTATACCCTCCACTATAGTATGGAGAGTATTTTAAGTTTGTTTTTCTGTTGGTAACTCAAAGTTAAATTCTGAGTCCATCTAGCCATGTCGGTCTGTTTTATACCCTCAGCATTTATGCTAACGAGGGTATATACACTTTCATACGGGAAAAATGTGCCTCATCGAAATACTGATTTTAGACCCCAAGTATGTTTGGACGAAATCAGTTTCAGAGAATTTGGAGTCGATTTAGCCATGTCCGTCCGTCTGTCTGGCAGGCTGGAGCGCACGATAACTCTCGAACGGATTAACCGATTCGGTCCAAAATTTGGCTGTCGGAATATTTTGTCCAAACTTAGTTTAAGTTAGAAGATGGGTCATATCGGTCCCCCATAAAAGTTCTGAAATGTTCGGAAAATTTGTGCGCACGATAACTCTTGAATGAATTAACCGATTTGGTCCATACTTTGCACATCGTGAAATTTCTACCAGACTTAGATGATGTTCCAATATGGACTCAATCGGTCCACTCCTTCGGGTACCTTCTACATAAAATTTCGAAAAAGTTCAGTTTAGGACTCTTTAGGACTCGAATCTCTTTGATTTTTGTTGTAGCAACTTGTATTCACTGCCCCCCATATGACGGTATACGTTTAATTAGCGGCAAGTCCATACTTTCTGAGAAAATAGCCTGAAAGTTACAAAAATCCCTATGACACGGTGTGTAGTGGTTGGAGCGCAAGATAACTCTCGAACGAATCTGCCGATTCAGTCCAAAATGTGGCCTCTGTAAAATTTTGTGCAAACTTAGTTTATGTTCGAAGGTAAGTCATATCGGTCCACTCCTTCAGGTACCTCCCCAACATAAGTTAAAAAATGTTCGCACGATAACTCATGATGGGAGTGACTGATTTGGTCCATACTTTACACATCCTAATGTATCAACCAGTTATAGATCAGGTTCGAATATGTACTCAATCGGTCCACTCCTTCGGGTACCTCCCACACAATATTTCGGAAAAAAACTTGTATTCACTGCCGCTCGAACCGAATACTGGGTTCGTCCACACTTTGGATGTTGTAATATTTCTTCGAATATTAGATGAAATTCGAAGGTGGTGCTTATAGTTTCACTCCTTCCGGTCCTCCCCCACAAAAATTCGAAAATATTCGCTAAAATGGTATGCGCGATTTCTCATAGACGTACCAACCGATTTGGTCCAAAATTTGGATCTCTAAATATTGTCGAAACTTAGTTTATGTTCCAATTTGCGCTCTATATGTCCAGTTATTGTGGTATGTTCGAGGATCCTTTGGATATTTTTACCGAAGGTTTTCCTAGTGGCCCTGTTTTTCGTAGGTTAGTGTGACAAAAAAGCTCTATCTATCGATATCCCCGCAAATTTTTGAGCTTTAATCCTATCCATACTTTTGTCGGTTCAAACGCCCAAAATTTTGAAAACCCCCTAAATACATAATTTTTTTTTGGGAAAAGGTATTTCTGTCCACACAGGCTGAGGGTATATCTCTGTCGGCAAAGCCGACTGATACCTTTTTACTTGTTTCTTCGTAATTTAACATTTGAGGTTTCCAGTGGTCAGGGACGTACGCAGGATTTCATTTCGGGGGGGGCCCAACTTGACCAAAAATCATGAAAAATTCAGATGTTGTGTAGCGTTACGTAAAGCTATTTTAATGGGTTATGACCGTTTATAAAAATCAGAAAAGCTATTTTCATGCATTTTTATAAGAAAACTATTAAACCTTGAGTTACCATCTATTATTATTATTTTAAAGCACTGTTTTTACTAAAGCAGTTTGCTGTAACCACTGTAGTTTGAAAAAGAGTTAACCGATCAGCACATATTTTTGTGGGATCATTACGAACCTAATAATCTTGTCCATTATCGAAGCGGAAGTAAAAAAATAAATTTTTAAAAATGTTGAACAGTTAAAATCAAAGTTTCGATTTTAACAAAAAAAAACTGTAAGAAAATTGATATTTTTGTCGGACTCCATCAGAAGTTTTTTAAAGACTCTCTCGGTTAATCACATGCTTTATATGTATAATAGTCCCCCAAAAACATATAAAGAGTCCCACAAAACATACAGTGGGCACCGCTTTCAAAAGTGCCTCTTCGAGGAAAATGAGTTTTTAGTTTTTATGCTACAGAATTTTACAACCACAAAGAATTGCCGTTGTCGTTGCATATATCGATGATCTTAGCTTAATTTTTAAGAATTTCGTCTGTCGTTGTCGTTGATATGTTTCCAAAAGAACACTTTCAGCAAAATTTAACAGTTTTGGAGATATGGTGCGAAATGTCTACAAATTATGGAATTTTTAGATATATTATAGCATTTGAGGCAAAAAATGTAGTTTTTCCAGTTCATTATTTCTCCAAATATTTTATTCTGGCCTTTATCTACAAATTTGCTTCAAAGTTCAGAAGCAATAAAAATTCAATATATAGCAATGTTTAGATGAGGCCATAAAATCCAAGCTGGATCTGACTCAACAAAACGCAACTAGGGCTGTTGTATTTTGGGTCTGTACTTTCACAAAATCCTCATTTCGTTGTTTGCACAAGATTACATTAAAAATTATGCATAGTGTTATTTACCTGAAGAGATAGGGTCTGATTCCAGGATTATTTTTACTTTTAATATAATGTTACAAAAGAATCGTTATAATTGTTTTCTTAATTGTACGATTCGAAGTTTTTGGACTCGATGACAAACACTTTGATGGACAATAGATCCTTATTGAACCCCACATATTCGCTAATAACACTATGCAACATTTTTAAGGTGATCTTGTGCAAACAATTCGAAATGAGGATTTTTTGAAAGTACAGACCCAAACGACAAAAAACCCTATTTGGGTTTTGTTGTTTCAGATCCAGCTCGGATTTTATGGCACCATCTAAACATGGTTAAATATTGAGTTTTTAAAGAAATTCGGGGCTATATCTCTGAAACCAATGCGAATCTTCTTCTGACCTCTGAAGCAAATTTATAGATAAGGACAAGAATAAAATATTTGGAGAAATAATGAACTCGAAAAACTACATGCATTGCCTTAAATTTTTATACATTTCGCACCGTATCTCCAAAACCGTTAATTTTTTCTGAATATTTTCTTTTGGAAAAATATTCTTGGAATGTAATACACAACTCTTCAAAACATGTCAAAGTTGTAAAATGACTCTATGCCGTTGTTTTCAGTACATTTTTCAAAGACGATTTAATAAAAATGTCAATAATGTAGTGAAGTCCGAAATTCGAGAATAAACTGCTGGTGTGAACTGTGTTTGAAATGCGTGTGTAAAAGATATGATGCAAAATACCACTGAAACAATATGAAGTAAGCATTTTAGAGTTTCAGAATGTTCTGAAGAATTGTTGAGAACTTTATTTGCTTGGTTCAACTCCTAATAGTTTAGCCGATACTGACCAGAATTTCAGTAATTATGTAAAATGTTCTATATATTATAGATTTTGATGCCCTAGATAAAGTTTTTCTTATGTGGTTTTTTCAAAAGATAAGTTCTACTAGTTTAGGGTTACAACAGTGCTAAAGACAGCAAGGCCAAATTCCTATTCGTTTCTGAGATAAAGGCCTGATAAATGCAAAAAAGTGTAGATTTAGCCCGGTTTAGATGAGGCCATAAAATACGAACTGGATCTGGCAGGACAAAACCCTACTAGGGTTTTTGTAGTCTAAATATGTACTTTCAAAAAATTAATACTAGAAGTTGTTTGCATTTTCAGTGTTGCATAGTGTAATAAGCTAATTAATTTTGGAATTGGATCTTATTTTGAGAGACACCCCTCTCGATAGTTATCGCGCCCATAAGTTATTTTAGTTGGTCACCGTAGTATTTAGAGCTTTGTCAGGAAGCATGAACTTGTCCACGAACAATAGGATATCGCTGTAAACAAGACTACACAATGTCCAAAGGATCCTCAAACATTCTTTAAACTGCAGTTATGTTAGACTTGTATGAGGGACCTGAAGATGTTGTCCAAACATATTCTCTTGGAACTTGATCTACTTTTGGAAGTAATTTTGCGAGTGGAACGAGATAGTCCATATTAGGTTCGATTTTAGACTGAATCGGTTAGTCCCTTCGACAATTGTAGTGAATATTTTTTAACTTTTATGGCAGAGGTACCGATATGATCCATATCTTGAATCAAATCGGTTGATCCGTACGAGAGTTATCATAAGTTCCAACCTGCCAGACAAACAGAGACACAGAGGGACGGTGGTAAGTACTTCCATCTTGTCTGAAACGAATATCGTCCAAACACATGTGAAGTCTTAAATCATTATTTTGATGAAATCTATACGATACAATCCTAGTGTATATAATTTCTTAATCTAAAGACTGAGGTTACAATTATACATCGGTAATGATAAGTAAAAATCAAGTGACGCACAAAAATTCATTTGTCTTCATTATTTTCTCATACCGTTTAACAGCAAATTTGTCTAAAACAGAATAACAAAATTTTGGCGATGGCAGTAAAACAAATTTCTAATTGGCTTTCAATATGTAGTCCACGAAGGACCGACCCTTCATACATTTTATTCAATACATTTTTTTATATATTTCCATTCCCATAATAATGAACTCGTTATTTTTGTTATAACCGGATGAGTTTTAAGCCTCGAGAGCACTATACAGTTCGAATAAATAATAGACATTGGGTATATTCATTAAGGAATTAGCATTTGATAGTGGTATGATATGACATGAAGAAGTAATTCAGATTTTATTGGAAGTTTCTCTCAAAAACAGCTTACAAACAAAAATTTTTAAAATATTTTCTTACAAAACTTGTTAATGATGTACATTTTCTGTCAAGAAACTTAAGAAAATATAAGTTTTAATTTGAAATCTTCAAATATACAAACATTTTTATGAGAAAAATATAATAACTAGTTACAGTAGCTAAAAAAATTTTGTTCGACCAAACCATTTCGGGGGGGGCCCGGGCCCCCCGTGCCCCCCCCCCTGCGTACGTCCCTGCCAGTGGTCACAAAACTTCTGCACCAAAAATTGTCAACATAGGTCCACGTTTTGGTATAGCTCCGATATAAAGGTACCTCAGGATTTTACTTGTTTTGAGGATTGTTGCTAAATTTTTTCAACGACCTCTATGTAAGTTTACAGTTGAGGTTTCCAGTGGTCACAAAACTTCTTCACCAAAAATTTTAAACATAGGTCCATTTATTGGTATAGCTCCGATATAACGGTACCTCAGGATTTTAGGTATTTTGAAGATTTTAGCTGCATTTTTTCTGCGTAATTTAACATTTAAGGTTTCCAGTGGTCACAAAACTTCTGCACCAAAAATTGTCAAAATAGTTCTAATGTTTTGGTAGAGCCCCCATCAAACGGTACCACCGATTTCATGTCTTTTTATGCCATGTCCGTCCGTTTGTCTGCCTGGCTGGAGCGCAAGATAACTCCCGAACGGATCCACCGATTCGGTCCAAAATTTGGATTTCGTAATATGGTGTCCAAACTTAGTTTAAGTGCGAAGATAGGTTATATCGATCCACCCCTTCCGGTACCTCATCTACAAAAGTTCGAAAATCTTCGAAAAATTTTGCGCACGATAACTCTTGAAGAGAGTAAACGATTTGGGCTATACTTTGCACATCGTGAAATTTCTGCCAGTCATAGATGAGGTTCCAATATGGACTTAATCGGTCCACTCCTTCGGGTACCTCCCACACAATATTTCGGAAAAAACTTCTATTCACTGCCGCCCTTACGACGGTACAACTTTCATCAGGGGCAAGTCCATACTTTCTGAGAAAATAGCCTGAAAGCTGCAAAAACTCGTTATGTGATCATGCGTTGTGGATGGAGCGCGCGGTAACCCTCGAACGGTTAAACAGATTTTATCGAAAATTTGGCTATCGTAATATCTTGTCCGAACTTAGTTTGTTTTCGAAAATGAGCCATATCGGTATACTCCTCTAGATATCTCCCCACAAATGTTCAAAACTTTTCACGATAACTCTCGAAGAGATTAGACATAGATCAGGTTCGATCAGGCTCCCACACAAAATTTCGAAAAACTGCAGTTTTAAGGAAGCGCACGATAACTCTCGAACGTATCAGCCGATTCGTTCCAAAATTTGGCTTTCGTAATATTTTTCCAAACTTTGTTTAAGTTCGAAAATGGGCAATATCGGTGCGCTACTTCCGGTATCTCTCCCCTAAAAGTTAACAAGTAAGAAAGTATCAGTCAGCTGTGCTGACAGAGATATACCATCAGCCACTGACCCAAACAAAAAAAGAAAAAAAAAACAAAGAAAATAAATATGCCGTTGTATCACGAGTTTGCTTTAAAATCTGTATGTACCGTAATGTGGGGCTATACCAAATCATTGACAGACTATTAATTAAATTAAATTACAATAAACTATGTTTTTAAAAAAGTTTTAGAGTTATCTTGCACGATAGCTATTTGAGTATGCCCCGGCAGGGTTTTTTAGCTTGGACCATTATCTCAGGAAGTATTGACTTATTCCGGAAAAGGATTGTACCGTTTTAAATGAGACCGCTAGAACAACCTACTGAAAAAAGAATCTATACGATGCGAGAGGAGTTCTTAAACTACACTTTTTTCGAATTTTGTGTGGGAGGTACCCGAAGGAGTGGATCATAGTCCATATTCCAACCTGATATATGACTGCATGAAATAATATAATGTGCAAAGTCTGCACCCATCAGAAACACCCTGCGAGAATTATCTTGCGGATTTGCCATTTTGGGTGGCGCCGTCAGGATTTCTTGGATCATTTTGCCCAATATCTCAGGAAGTATCGACTTGTGCTAGAAAGAAATTGTACTGTAGTAAATCGAGCTGCATGGACAACCTGCTGAAAAAAAATTTCAAGACGATCCGAACGGAGCAACCGTCCAAACTTTGGATCTTCGAATGTTTTGTCCAAATCTAGTTTTACTTCAGAAATGCTCCATATCGGTCTTCACACACAAAAATGGCTGAAATTCGGTATTTAGTCTTCGTTGGGGGTACACAACTTTCCCCCAGAAATTTTTCGTTACCGGTTCACGCCTTAATATAGCCCCCCATAGAACGGTACCTCCTGATTTTCGGTATTTGGAAGCTTATGGCCACAATAATCCATCGAAATGGTTGGTATTTAGTCTTCGTTTGAGGTATTCAACTTTCCCCTCTAATTTTGTCGGTATATAGCCCTATTGAACGATACATCCACATTTTCCATATTTTGAAGGATGTGGCCTCAATATTCCACCGAAATGGCTGAAATTTGATATTTAGTCTTCGATGGGTGAACAAAACTTTCCCCCAGAAATTTGTCCGTACATGTCCACGCCTTCATATAGTACCACGCCAGAATAGTACCTCCCTATTTTCGGTATTTTGAAGGTTTGTGACCATAACCTTCAAAATACCAAAAATCAGCCACCTAAATGGCGGAAATTTTGTATTTAGTCAAACTTTTCAGACTGAAATACGTCGGTGTAGGTCCAGAAGAGAATTATCAGTAAAGGTCCACGGCTTCATATATTTCCCATAGAAGCGTACCTCTTGATTTTCGGTATTTTGAAAAATTTACCCATATTTTCTTATCGAAATATCGGAAGTTTGTTATTTAGTCTTCTTTGAGTCTAAAAACTTTCCGCCAGAAATTTGTCGGTAAAGATCGAAATTTTGATATAGCCCCCTATAGAACGGTACCTCCCGAATTTCGGTATTTTGAAATAGCTTAAATTTGGTATTTAGTCTTCTTCATAAAAGAAAGGAAACTAATTGTTCCATTTTACTGCAATACAACTCGTGGTGGACGGTATAAAAAGTTCGGCCCGGCCGAACTTAACACCGTTCTTACTTCTTTTTAGTTTATATCATTTTCGGGCAAGATTGGTTATCCTTTGGCATTTATGGTTCCCAGTTGTTAGAAACTTCTTGATTAAATATTGTTGACATAGGACCACGTTGTGTTATAGTCCCCATATTATGGTACCGCCCGATTTTAGGTTTTTTAAGATTTTAGCTGACCGATTTTTTAGATATTTGGGGTTTCCAGTAGTCTAAAAACGTCTGCTCCTAAAATGTGGGCATGGGAAATTTCGTAACACAAAGACAATTAATTATTCCATATAAGATCCGCGTATTTCAGAGTGAAGGGTATACAAAGTGACTCGGGCGAACGTAACGCCCTTTACATGTTGCAAGGTTCAAGAATAAGGTTATCCAGGAGAAGAATTTCCCCAAAAATATTACTCTGCACATACCTTTGTTGTCAATATATTTTGATCGGAAATGTAGATATCAGATGGATGGCCTTATAAGTAGGCCTCGATCGTGGGTTTAACTTCAGTTCGTCACCTGCATTTATTCAGGCAGTAATGTTTTCAAAACTCTTTGTAATAATTACAATAACGAGGGTCTTCATTATTACAGTTAAATGCTTTCACAACACACAACCAATTATTTTTCGTCTAACTTTAGCATTACTACATGACCACTTGCCTGGGGTAATGGTTAAGTTTATTTTTAAATTGATGAAACCAGCTAATGCATCGTACAACTACCACCTTATTGCACATCTGTCGATTGGAAACAATTCAAAGCACTAGCTTGTGGAAATAAAAAACCTATTTTTTCTCAATAAATTATTCATACTGACCTCCTGTCAATAATTTTCATTTATTTTTTGTTTGTCCAATTGCATTTCTCTTATTAACTTCTATTTTTGTATTGTATTTTTAGATAAAACGACCATGTGTTCGTGCTTGTGTTGAATAGAAAAAAAAAATCAGAAAACTAATAATAAAGAAAGCAGAAATACCGCTAAATGCTTAACGCTTAAACGCACCAATACTCACCTAAAAACACTTACATACTACTCTCATAACGAAAGTGGATGACTAACCAACCAACGGACATACTATGTGCTCCCATTAAGATTTGCATACACCTTTTTTCACACACAAACACACACTCACATACACACTTATATTTTATACATTGTACCGTTGAAGAGCTAAAATAAGACCAGAAGAAGAATATTCAGCCAGAAGAAATAAAAAAAAAACAACAAAACGAAGAAAAAAAAAAAAAAAAAACAAAAATTTTTGTCATTCCCATAAATTGAAGATTGGATAGAAATTATTATTAGGATAACAGAATACTAGAATCACTAATAATAAGAAAACATGCAGCCCCCACCGCGTAAGGTAAGCCCCCCAAAATAGCTGTGATATGTTTTAAAAATGTAAACCACCAGCATATCCACAAATTTGTTTTAGTGGATTCAATGTTTGTGTTTGTCTTTTTTCTTGTTGTTGTATTTTTCTATCTCCCAATAATTTATTAAAAACAAAAAACTAACTCATCTGTTTCTTTGCTATTTACTCATACAACAAACGTGACAATCCATCTAACAACCAACTTTTACATTCATCTCACATATCATTTACATCATAACGCATGCATCACCATCATCATCGCCACTATCACCTCTCATCCATTTACTTTATGCGTTTATTTTTATTCTCAAATCATTGCCTATTTCCTGTTGTTATATCCTGAATACTACTTATCTATGTATATGTGTCTTGTTTTATATTTCCATCTTCTATTCATTGCTGGCCTTCGTGACTAATTAGGGTAACTATGTGAAATTCCTCAAGAATTTACATACGGAACAAGTGGCCAAGTTGCAGTTAAAGAATCAACATGAATGCGATTTGCTCGAGGATATACGACAATTCACCATTAAGCGTTCGGCCGTGGAAAAGTCGTACAGTGAGGCACTGCTTAAGATATCCTCACACTATTTGAATAAGAAGATACCCAATATACCGGATATAAAAATGGAAGGCATGGAAGAAAGATGGTAAGTTTTTTTCTTTTGTAAATTGCTACTTGTACACGTTGGAGGAGGAGCATAAAAGAGTTTTACCTTAAATTTGATAATATTATATATGGGGACCCAGACACTAGGCTCCCAAACAATGTTGCTTCTAACTAATAAAATAGACTGGTTTAAACTCAAAGGAAAAAATCGATGTCGGAGCTAAACCATTGGGAGTCGAACCAAGTAACTTTTACAAAAATTTTCCAAATAATGTGCTCAGCATCTCTTCAGAACATTCTGAAACTCTAAAATACTTATTTCATGTTGTTTAGTCGGTATTTCATATTGTACTTTCTACAAAATATATTTCAAACAATGTTCACACTGCATGTTTATTTTCATATTTGGGATTTCAATGCATTGTTGATATATTTATCAAATTGTATTTGAACAAGTAAAAAAGTTTCAGTCGGCTTTGCCGACAGAGATATACCCTCAGCATGTGTGCATTGAAATACTTTTATTCCCAAAAAAACGTATGTATTTAGGGGGGTTTTCAAAATGTTGGGCGTATGAACCGACAAAAGTATGGATAATATTAAAGCTCAAACATTTCCGGGGATATCGATAGATAAAACTTTTTTATCACACTAGCCTACGAAAAACATAATATCGCTGTAAACAGGGCCACTAGGAAAACCTTCGGTAAAAATGTCCAAAGGATCCTCGAACCACACAAAACTGTTAAACATTTGTGTGGGTGATACCACAAAGATTGGACAGATAGGGCCAAATATGAACATAAACTAAGTTTCGACAATAATTAGGGATCAAAGTTTGGACCAAATGGGTTGTTACGTCTATGAGAAATCGGGCGTACCATTTTAGCGAATATTTTCGAACTTTTGTGGGGGAGGTACCGGATGTAGTGGGCTTATAAGCACCACATTCGAATTTCATCTAAAATTCGAAGAAATATTGCAATATCCAAAGTGTGGACGAACGCAGTATTCGGTTCGAGTTCTCCAGCCACTACATATGGTGCCATAGGGGAGTTTTTACAACTTTCGGGCTGTTTTCTCAAGAAGTATGGACATGCCCCTGAAAAAAACTTTTACTGCCGTAATTGAGGCAGCGAATGCAAGTTGCTTCAACAAAAATCGAAGTGATTCGATATCAGGTCATAAAGTGAATTTATCCAAAATTTTGTGTGGGATGTACCGGAAGGAGTATACAAATATAGTCCATATTCGAAACTGATCTATATCTGGTAGATATATTAGGATGTGTAAAGTATTGACCAATTCGGTCACTCCCATCAAGAGTTATGGTGCGCACAATTTTTCCGAACAATTTTGAGCTTTTGAGGGGGAGGTACCTGAAGGAGTGAACCGATATGGTTCAATGAGGTACATTTTATCCGTATGAATGTTTATATACCCTCGTTAGCATAAATGCTGTGGGTATAAAAATATGTTAGAAACAGCCTAATAGAATCATTTTACATGGTAGAACAAGAAAAGGTAACAGCAATACCCAGCTGACTGAACTGGGCTGTAATGTTAGTGTCAAATTCTATACGACATTTTTATAGTTATTCTATGTTCGATGTTTGTTAGGGATATATGTATATTTTTTGAAGAAAAAATATATTCATCAGAAAAAAACCTATTTCCCATAAAGACTTCTTCATATAAATGACATGTAAGCTCATCTAAGTCCAAACGACTTGCCGCACACTAAAACACCGCTTATAGAGGCAGTACAACGTTTGTTAATACGGTGTGGTATTTTAATAAGTTTGAAAAAATAAAGCCCTAATAAACATGTGTTTTATGATTTCAAAAACAAGAGATTGAAAGAGCTTCTCAATGAATTTCCAGCGACCTCAAACCTATTTGCAAGAATTCTACTTTTTGCGAGATATTATGCATTTAGTGGAATGATATGGAAACATTCAAATTGAAAATCTAACGAGCTTTCATTCATGTTTTCCAAAATATTCAATCAATTGTGAAAAAATATTAGTTTTTAAATTTCAATAATTTATAGACATTTCCTTATTTTGTTTACATTTATCTTTGACACTAACAGTACAAACAAAAACAAATTCCTATGTGGTTGTTGTTGAGTTGTATTTGTTGTAGTACTTATTTTACCTGCTTTGTTCTACCATGGGCATTTTACATGAATGGAATATTCTGAAGACTTGCGAATAACATTCCAGCGGCTAATTTTTCCAAAGATAATTCAACGACTAATGTAACAGTTTTGGAGATATGGTGCGAAATATACAAAATAATGGAGTTTTCAGATATATCATGCATATTGACGCAATAAATGCAGTTTTTCGAGTTGACAAAACAAGATTCTAATTGGTTTCAGAAATATTTCCTCGATTTGCTGTAAAAAGTCAATATTTAGCCATTTTTAGACGAGACCATAAAATCTAAACCCGATCTAACAACACATAACCCAAATATGGTTTTTGTCGACTGGGTCTGCACTTTCATAAAATCCGCATTAGGAATTGTTTGCGCACAATTATCTCGAAAATGTTGCACAGTGTAATTTGTACAGGGCCAAAGGTGAATTTTACGAAATTGCTCTAAAGCCCACATTTAATGTCCAATCGAAGAGAAAATTTTACCAGTTAATTTCTGTGTAGTTCAATCCTACGAAAAGTTGTGAAAATCTGCTGGATTTTAATATAAGGCTACATTATAGGGCACCAATTGGCCAAATATGTATACTATTGGAGCAATATCACAATCTTATCCGATTTACATACATTTTTATAGAATAATACACTGAATAATAAACTGGTAAAATTTTCTCATCGTTTGGACAATAAATGTTGCCTTTAGGGCAATTTCGTTAAAAATTCACCTTTGGTCCATAAAAATTACTATGGAAATTTTGAGGCCCCAGTGGCACGTGTTAACATATTCCTATTGTGCTCAAATTTTGGCAATCTTAAAATCTAACAAAACTAAACACCGACACCGATTTTTTAAGACCACCCTAGTGCATATGTATATGCGTGTCAATAAACTGTTCATGGTTTTTGTCTCCCATAATCCTAATATCTAATATCAACTTCCAAATTTCTCTCATTAACTACTTCCCGTTAACTTTAGAGAGAGAGGATGGATTTTTATTATCGTATCCTGTAAATTGAGGATGGTAATTTTTAAATGGTAAACAATTGCTTTTGGTGAGAACGGGTTCAGGATATAGCTTCCATATATTTTAGGCCAATTTCACGTATGGGATGCACCAAATATGCTACGTAAGGAATTTGGTCTAGAAATAATTTAATGTAGTACCCATATACATACATACCCTGTAGGAAATGTCAATAGTGAATCTATACTGACTTACTACTGACATTGTCAACAGTACTACTGACAAACTGTAGACAACTAATGTAATTTCCTATAGACATTTTGTATGAACGTGTCATTCGAAAGTCAGTACTGACATTGGAACTAGTATGTCAGTAGTAAGTCAGTAGTTCCTGAGGAACCATGTGTTGACATTGGAGGTAGTGAGTCAGTATAGACATTGGAGGTAGTGAGTCAGTAGAGACATTGGAGGTAGTGAGTCAATAGTTCATAAAGGGTCATATGAAGACATTGGTACCAGACTTCCCTTACTAAGTTTTTTGGCTTATATGAACTTTTTATAGATTAAAAAGCTATATGGTACGTTTAATAAGACGATGATCTTACACTTTTGTTTAAATAATATACATATTTTATTAAAGAAAAATACATATTATTGAAAATGCTAAAAAAGTAAAAATTGCGTAGTAAATAAGGGCTAAGTCCAAAATTCCACATAAGTTCAAAATAAAGCCAATGTTTTCGAGGCTGGCTAAACATTTGAATATTTAAATAATAACAAAGTCGTTTTCATTGTCAGAAATATCATCGCCTTTTATTTTCTTTGCCATAAGACTTGGTGCGACTTGTCTGCTCAAAATATTTCTTCTTCTGCTTCATTTAACCTTTTATCATGCGATTCGCTAAATGTTCATATAACATCTAGGAATTGAAAAGAATAAACATGTAAAAAAAAAAAAAACAAAATGTACAGGTGTATAAACAGTGGACATTATAACTCATTATTATGTCGTGTTCAAATATGTATATTGGGTTCCGCATTTCCTGCAAGACGGAACATTATACTCGCCAGGTCCATAATCTTCTCTAAAGATTCCACAAAATTGTCGAAGTTTCACCACACATGTTGTCAGCCGCCTCAGAATTTGTATTTTCATAATTGTCCATTTTTCACTTGTCTTTTATAATTTCTTTTGGTCATACTTGTTATTAAAAGCTGAATCACACGTTAAATTCACTATATTTTATTGATTTTTCACAAAAACACTTTTTTCACGAAGCGCCAAAATTATTTTACACCAAACAATCGTTTGGATATCAGCTATTAAAATAATCAATGCTTCTTCTTATTAAGATAAAAGCATCAATAGTTGACAACATGTTGACAAAGTGTTGACTTTGTCACCATAATAGTAGACAAAGTGTTGATATGTCGACACATGTCCCCATGCTTCGCCCGAATTGGACAGACACTTTAACAAATTTGGAAAGTTTGACGGAATTTGGTCATACAAAATTAACAGCATACCTCGATGCTCCTGAACTAACTGTAAATGAAGGCTGCTTAGATTGTGGCGAACCTTCAAAATAGCGTAATTCGGGAAGGTACCGTTCTATGGAACGTGGACCGATATAGACCATTTGCAATACCAAACATCCTAGGAGTAATAGAAACTTCTATACCAAAAACAAATTTCGAGCTGTGTCTCGATTTCAACAGAATCAACAATATATCGACACCTCCAAATAATAGTATGCTAAGTCTAAAAAGTGAGTTTTGCAGGAGAAGCACTTAAAGTGTGGACATTTTTTTGGACTTCAGTACTATGCTAAGTCTATATTTGTTTATAACTTCTGTTCGGATTGACCGATCATTACCAAAATTTGACAGAATTTAAGTTAAAGGACATTCGACACCTCCAAATAATAGTTTGCTAATTCTGAACAGTGACTTTTGCAGGACGAATTCTAAAAGTTTGGAAATTTCTTTGATCTTCAGTACTATGCTAAGTAAATATTTGTTTATAACTTCTGTTCGGATTGTCCGATTATTACCAAAATTTGACAGAATTGAAGTAAAAGTACGTTAAATATAAAAATGTAAAGAACTTGAAAACATGCTAAGTCGACTTAGCATACTATTGTTTGGAGGCGTCGATATATACTTTAAAGGTTTTCTGATGAATATTTCGATGTGTTACAAACGGAATTACAAATTTAGGGTATAACTATATTATAGTGGAGAGTATAAAAAAATCGGCGGAGGGTTATTTTAAATAAATCTCGGTTAAAGGTCAAATTTGTATGGTTTTTTTGCGTTTTTCAGAATTTTGCATGGAAACAGCAAGCCCTATCGAAATGAGAAAGAAGAAAATGTTGTAGCTGTGAAAATTCTCTACAACATTTTGTTAGCAAAATCATGAAAATCGAAAAAAAACCCTAAAAATGTGAGCTTTGACTGCGAAAATAGTTTGGAGTACATAACCTGAGTACATTATCTGCATCAGCTACCAGATAACTTTGCTTGTGTCTATAGTAGAATGTGCCTGTACCACAGTCAGTTCGATGTTTCTTCGCAAAATTATGAACGAAAAGTTCAAATAAAAGTTGACAGCAATCTTGCTATCGGTAGAATTTTACGACTACTTGTTTTTGATCGGTAACTTACTGAAATATATCGTTAATTACGGAAATTATTAGAATTTTTATTTTACCAATTTTTTTAGGTCCCAGATCATGGTCCTCAAACGTTTGCGCGGGTCGTCAACTGTGGAGGGGTTTGTGTTTCTTTTTCTTTGTTTTCCTACTGGGATGTTTTCTATAGGGGTGAGTTACCAACCCGTCGAAAATTCTCAAACATTGGGTGTATGGTCAAATCCGTCTGCAATGGCTTTTAATTTTACTTTCATAGGTTGAAAGACGACCAAAAAACATTTTTTGGAACTCCTACCCCCTAATTGTTGTCCATTTGATTCAAAAACCTTATAAATGAAATTTTATGGCGATTGGTTAACGTTAACCCGTGCCAACCTAGCGATCTTTGTTTCCATACCCAGCAAAATTTGAAGTATGGGGTTCCATGCGATGACGTGATTTCATGGCATCTTTTGCATTGGTTCAAACGAAGTCGTGAAAGATCCGATCTTTTCATTAGCATTTGAACCAATGCAAAGGAAGTCTTGAAAGATCCGATATTTTCATCAGCATTTGAACCCATTCCATCGATCCAATAGAGATGAATTTTGTGTTTTTATTTATATACATTTTTCTAAATATAAAAGATTAATTATTTACAATAGGCTTGATGTTGTCGGAGACTCGAAATCACAACCAACGTTGTTAAAACTCTCGTGATAATGTCATTGCAAAGGGTTGGTGAAAATGACATGCCAATGCATTGGTGGAAGTGATATGCCAAAGTATTGGTGAAAATTACATGTCAAACCATTGGTGTAAATGCTTTGGATCCAAAAATGAATAGCATTTTTTGGGCTCCACGCTCATATAAATTTTATCGATGAAGATGCTAAAAAGATGACATGCCAGATCACTTGCATCCAAGATTGAATGGCTATGGGGCTAAAAGTGAATTTTCATGAAAATTCACAAAAACGTCGCAATTATGGTCAAACCAATGAAAAATTTTACCAGTTCATTGTTGCGGCTAGAAATGGAATCCTACAAAAATTTGTGTCGGATTTCGAAGCCACCTTATTCCCTCTCTGGTGGACCATAAGTTTATTTGAAACTATTTTTAACTTAAAGAGGATTATTAGCAGCAAATAAATCTCAGTTCATCTAGTTTTTTATTTTAGTTTCAAATATTCTTTTCTGTTTTTCCCGAAAGTATTCAATGTCGTCCCTTATAACTCATGCAAAATAAAATATTGCTAAAATTAAAACAACAAAACTGGGATTAAACTGGCTTCCAAATAAAAATATACAAATAAAAAGTACCCGTCACTTCGATGTACATGACGTAATAAAACAACAAAAAATATGGGTCACTGAACTACATACAATATTTATTTTTTGTAAGTGTCTGTCTCTAAAAATCTAATCAGTTTGAAACATTTATAACTACGAGTATTTTTAGGGGGTGGATTATAATTTGGAACAATTCAAATGTAGCACATTGAAATCTCTACAACCATACACACCCATTAATAGATAAACAAGCAAAAAACTGACAAATACACCCCCAATTTCATTGGCCGATAAACTAAAAACGTTTTTTCTCCCCCTTCCCCATTTTTCAGGAACATGTGGAGTGTCTGGCGTACGGTCTTGGAAGAAAATGAAAAATTGGCCCGTGCTCGCCTTGCTGCCATTGAAGTTTTTCAACAGCAAATTGCCGATGAGGCTAAAGTTCTGAGAGACTATAAATTGGGTATTGCCAAAAAGTCACTTTCCTACATTGTGAACGTACAGAAGGAACTTCACTTGAGTGTTGGTGACTTGGACAAGGCCAAGAAACAGTATTTCGATGAAGAACATTGTGCCCATGATGTACGTGATAAGGCCCGGGATATTGAAGAGAAGCTAAAAAAGAAGAAAGGCTCATTTTTCCAATCAATAACTTCGCTGCAAAAGAACAGTGCCCGAGTAACATCGCGCAAGGAATTGCTGGAGGAAAAATCTACCGGAGCTCGCAATGATTACATCTTAAGTTTGGCCGCTGCCAATGCTCATCAGAATCGTTATTTCACCGTTGATTTACAAACAACAATGACCACAATGGAAAATTATGTTTTTGAACGTGTAGCCGAGTACTTGACCCTAATGGGTCGTACCGAATTATTAACCTGTTCGGCAACACAAAACTCGTTTGGCAAGATCCGAGATCAAGCTCAACAATTGACACGAGAATATAATTTACAATGTTGTTATCTATTCTATCCGGTGCTTAAGCAACATATACAATATGATTTTGAACCGTGCGATAATGATCCGATACGCAAGGTGACAACCGAACATGAATCGGCGGCAGAAACTCTAACAAAAGAGGCAAAGAATTTGGCCGGTCGTGTTGTGAAGGAAAATGTTTCGATACGTGAAAATGCCAAAAAATTGGCGGTATGTGTTGCTCTACGTGATTCTGGTCAGCGTACAGATCCAAACGATCCCAATGGGCCTGATCTTGATACAAAGATTGAAGAGTTCCGTGATCAGATACGACGTTCGGAAACGGAGAAAGCCAAGGCAGAGGCATGTTTGCAAAGTTTACGTGAAGGTGGTATTAATGTTGACGAATGGGTGCAGGAGGCTGAAATTATGGGTGCTCAGGAACTTACCCGATCGGCAAGTTCAATTTCAATGCGTACCGATGCTTCGGGTCAAGGGGTAAGTTAAAGTCAGGGGAATGAGTGTAAGTTTTTAACTGATGATTGCTTTATGCTTGCGTTTTGTAGGAAAATCCAAGTTCAGATTCATTCTACGACAGTGATAAGGAGGAGGCTACAGGTGGTGCAACTGCTGCAGCTGCTCCGACCACCAAGGAAGAGCCACAGCTTACAAGAGATCATACATTTAGTGATAGTGATGATGGTAAGTTAATAGATAACATCCAAATACTGGATTATCACAATGGACTTCAAGGTCTCCGAGTGGAGTTGCTGCCAGGATGGCAGTTACGCATCCTGAACCTATCCAAATACTGAACTTTGGTAGTCAAAGTATAAAATACAAAATTGAAATTATAAAATATAAATTATAAAATATAAAACACTTACTTAGCTGACCCATTTCAGAACATTTGTTCCATAGACCAAACTAAGAAACGATCTTCAATTCTCTCTGTTTAGTGCTTCGTTTTTTGGAATATCGCGCCTTGTCATCTCTTCATCCACTTGTTTGCGCCGTCTATTCCTTGGCCTGCCAATTCTGCGTGCACCGCCATGTGGCTCGAATATATATGCCCTATTAGCGGGTTCATCATCATCGCTCTTTCTTAGTATATGGCCTAGCCAACGCAATCGCTGCATATCGATACGTTTAAGTATATTGATATAGTTGTATAGCAGATACAGCTCGGGGTTCATACGACGTCGATATTCACCGTCAACGCAAATTGATCCCTAGATCTTTCGAAGAATTTTTCTCTCAAATACGCCAACCACTGCCTTATCTGCTTGCGCAAGTATCCAGGCTTCGGAACCATACAACAGCACGGGTAGTATCAGTGTTTTGTAAAGCGTTATTTTTGTTTGACGAGTTGTGGCTTTGCTTTTAAAGTGCTTACTTAAGCCAAAGTAGCATCTGTTGGCCAATACAATTCTTCTTTGTATTTCACAACTGATGTCGTTTGTTGTGTTTACGGCGGTGCCGAGGTATACGAATTCTTTTACTACCTCAAAAGGAATCAACTTCAACAGTCGGTCCGATCTCAATGGACGCATTGCGCGTCGACACCACCAACTTGGTCTTCTTGCCGTTTACCGCCAGACCCACTTTAGCAGATTTTCCTTCGACCTTCATAAAGGTATCGGTTACTTTTTTACTGATCGCCCCATGATGTCTATATCATCAGTATAAGCAAGTAACATTAGGCTATTGTTGTAGCTTGTGCCACTTCTTTTGACGTTTGCCTCTCGTATAACCTTTTCCAGGAGGATGTTGAAAAGATCACACAAAAGGCTGTCTCCTTGCCTGAAACCTCTTTTGGTACAAAACTCTTCGGAGAGGTTCTTTCCTATTTTAACTGAAGATCTTGTGTCAGTTAGAGTCATTTTACAAAGCCGAATGAGCTTTGCGGGGATACCAAATACAGACATGGCTTGGAATACCTTTGAACGTAGCGGGCTGTCGAAGGCTGCTTTATAATAGACAAAAAGGTGGGAGGTTTCGATCTGCATCTCTTAGGTCTTCTCCAGGATTTGCCGCAGGGTATATATCAGGTCACTGGTGGACTTGCCAGGTCTAAAGCCGCATTGGTATGGCCCCATTATTTTGTTGACCATGGGCTTTAGTCGCACAATATCCCTGACTCTATCTTGTAGGCGATAGAGAGAAGACTTATGCCCCTACAGTTGGAGCATAAAGTCTTATCTCCTTTCTTGTGGATGGGACACAGGATGCTCAGATTCCAATCGTCGGGTACGCGTTCTTCCTGCCAGATGGAGCTAACTAGCTGATGCATACACCTTATCAGTGTGTCGCCTCCGGTTTTAAACAGCTCGGCTGGTAGGCCATCAGCTCCTGCTGCCCTATTATTCTTCAGCCTGTTTATTGCTGTCTTTACCTCATCTTGGCCGGGTGGTGTACATTCAATACCATCTTCTGGGATTGGATCTGTGGTATCTTCGTCGACTTCGCTACTATTGGATACCAACAGTTTGGAAAAATGCTCTTTCCATATCCTTAGCACACTATCTGTATCAGTTACCAGATTACCTTGCCGGTCTCTACAGTAGGATGTGCCAGTTCCAAAGCTATCAGTTTGATGTTTCACTCTTTGGTAGAATTTTCGGATTTCATTCTGTCTCCTGTACATCTCGATTTGTTCACACTCCCGCTTTTCCATCTCTCTCTTTTTCCTGGGGAGAAGACGCTTCTCCTCTCTCCTTTTCTCCCGATACCTCTCTGGTGCGCTAAGCGTTGCTACTGTTTTTTAAAGTAGCTCGATGTGCCGCATTTTTCTCTTCGGTAGCAGCACGACACTCCTGGTCATACCATGGATTCCTTGGTGAAGGTCTCTGGTATCCAAGTACTGATTTTGCGGCTGTTTGCATGGAGTGGGCAATGTTTTGCCATTGTCCTGATATGTTATCGGGGCAAGGAGTGCTTTGATGAAGCAGTTGGGCCAGTTGAGTGGAATATGCAGTGGCTATCTGTTGTGATTGCAGCTTACCGATGTCCAACTTCCGTTTTGTGTCTGTTCGCACTTTGTTCGCTACGTTTAATCTGGTGCGTACCTTTACTGCAACAAGGTAGTGGTCCGAGCCTATATTTTCACCTGGAAACGATCGTACATCCAACACGCTTGATGCATGTCTTCCATCTATCAGAACGTCATCAATTTGATTTCTTGTTCTTTGATCTGGCGACAGCCAGGTGCCCTTATGAATATCGAGATGCTTAAATCTGGTACTGCTAACTACCATGTTTCTGCAGCTACAAAGTCTATCAGCCTCATACCATTGTCAGATGTTTCACTGTGGAGACTGAATTTCCCGACTGTTGGGTCAAAGATATTCTCCTTTCCAATTTTGGCATTAAAATCGCCTAGAATAATTTTAATGTCATGGGCAGGGCAACGGTCATAAGTTTCTTCTAAGCGCTCGTAAAATATGTCTTTGGTCTGTTCGAACTTGTCTTCAGTGGGAGCATGAGCGCAAATAAAGCTGTTGTTGAAGAATTTTGCTTTTAATCGAATAGCAGCGAGTCTCTCATTCACTGGGGTGAAGCTGGATGTTTTGAACCTCCAACCAACTACAAATCCGCAACCAAACTCATGCTTTGTGTCGTGGCAGCTATAATACAGTGCGTCGCCTTTAGGTGTTGTTGTGACGCCTTCCCCGTTCCATCGTATTTCCTGTATGGCTGTAATGTCGGCCTTGTACTTTTCAAGTACATCTGTCAATGCGTAAACTGCACCTTCTCTATAAAGAGTGCGAACATTCCAGGTGCAGATTCGCAGGTCATGGTCCTTAAAAGGTTTGCGGCGTTCGTTAACTTTAGATGGGTTTGTTTTTCTTTTCTTTTGTTTTTTCATAGTAGGCTGTTTTTTCTAGGGGAGAATTACTAACCGGACGCCCAAACCCAAGTTTTTAACGTTTTTATGGGTGAACGTGGGGCACATGTTAGCTCACTACCTTTAACGGGTGTTAAGGGCAGCTACCCAGGGAACAACACGGGGATGTCAGTGTCCACTTGAGATGAAAGAGGAACCAAGATAAATCCTGGGCTTTGCCATGTTAAAGGCGGTCAGGACCGTTCCTTGGTATCTTTCATCCCCTACGTCACACAAAATATAAAATATCTTTTGAGAGTTCCATTGGCAGTCAACATTTTCCCTTGGGCGTTTATAAGATCTCACCACTTCCCTCTTTTTTACAGAAACCGAAGAACATATACCAGAACCAACAACTCAAATACCTGCTATGAGTGCTAGTACCGGTTGGGAAGATCCAACTGAAGTTAATTGGGGTGGTGAAGAAGAGGAAGAAGAGCCTGAAGAACCCATTGTTCCTGAACCCAAAGAGGCCATATTCAAGTGTACCGCTTTATATAGTTACACTGTAAGTACCACCGCCGAGATACCACTAAGCTTTGCAACCTTCATAAATAATTTACTTTATTTTCATTCCTTTAAAGGCTCAAAATCCTGACGAATTAACAATTGTCGAAAACGAACAGTTGGAAGTGATTGGCGAAGGTGATGGCGATGGCTGGCTTAGAGCCCGCAATTATCGCGGCGAAGAAGGTTATGTACCGCATAACTATTTGGACATTGAACAGGATGCGGTGGCAGCTGCTAATGGTGGTAGTGGAGCTAATCAATTGCGTTCACAAATCTCTTTCTCATCTGTCGATTATACAGTTGACAATGAAGACCAAACGGTGGATTCAATGCAATCACCCGATCAAGTGTCGGTTATAATGGCACCACAGAAAAAGAAATCCGATGTTATGTACTGTATTGCCTTGTACGATTATGATGCTACAGCTGAGGATGAGCTTACCTTTGAGGAGGGTCAGATAATTAAGATTGTCACCAAGACAGCTCACGGTGTCGATGATGGTTGGTGGGAAGGTGAATTGGATGGTAAATTTGGCAATTTCCCATCTTTGGTTGTGGAAGAGTGCGATGAAAATGGTGAACCATTAACGGAGGGTGGTGATGAATCGCCACCACCCACAGCACCACCAAGTTTTGCACTACCTCCTGCCCCCGCACTACCGCCAGAGTATGCCCATGAATTGACCGAGGATATGTTTGGGTCACAAGATACAGCTGGTAAGTTGAATAGAATATACATAATTAGAATAAGTAATAAGTTATTATATCCAATATGACGGCCTATTAAGCTTAGACACAACAATATCAAACGGAATTCTTAAATATGACCTATTGGTCTTCTCTGAAAAGACATTTTATGTTTAGTTTATATATTTGTTATTTTAAATTTAATTTCTTTTATATTTTATTTTTCATATTTGTATACCCTGCACCATAGTATGGAGGGTATATTAAGTTTGTTTTTATGTTTGTGACACATCGAACTAATCATTTGCGACCCTATAATATATATATATATATATATATATATATATATATATATATATATATATATATATATATATATATATATATATATATATATTCTTGATCAGGATAAAATTCTAAGACGATCTAGCCATTTCCGTCCGTCCGCGTCTCCGCTTGTTGTAGTCATTCTAGCATCCGCAATAATTGAGATAAAACGCTAAAATTTTGCACCAGATTTTTTTTTCCATAGGCAGGTCAAATTTGAAGATGGGCTATATAGGTCCACGTTTTGGTATAGCCCCCATATAACGGAACAACCCAATTTAAGGTATTTTCAGGATTTTAGCTACATTTTCCTTCCAAATTGGATCCTATTTAGCACTTGGAGTTTCAAGAGATCAAAAAACTTTTGCACCAAAAATGGTAAAGATCCACGTTTTGGTATTACTTACTTAGCTGGCCCATTACAGAACATTTGTTCCATAGACCGAACTAAGAAAAGATCTTCAATTCTCGCTGTTTCGTGTTTTGGAATACCGCGCCTTGTCATATCTTCATCCACTTGTGTGTGCCATCTACTCTTTGGCCTGCCAATTCTGCGTGCATGACATGTGGCTCGAATTAAAACGCTTTTTTAGCGGGTTCATCATCGCTCATTCTTATTATATGGCCTAGCCAGCGCAATCGCTGCATCTCGATGCGTTTAACTATATTGATGTCGTTGTATAGCAGATACTGTTCGTGGTTCATATGACGTCGATATTCACCGTCAACGCAGATCGGTCCGTAGATCTTTCGAAAAATTTTTCTCTCAAATACGCCAAGCACTGCTTATCTGCTTGCGCAAGTACCCAGGCTTCGGAACCATACATCAGCACGGGTAGTATCAGTGTTTTGTAAAGCGTTATTTTTGTTGGACGAGTTGTGGCTTTGTTTTTGAAGTGCTTACTTAAGCCGAAGTAGCATATGTTGGCCAATACAATTCTTCTTTTTATTTCACAACTGATGTCGTTTGTTGTGTTGAAGGCGGTGCCGAGGTATACGAAGTCTTTTACTACCTCAAAATTATAGGAACCAACTTCAACAGTTGGTCCGATCTCAATGGACGCATTGCGCGTCGACACTATCAACTTGGTATTCTCGCCGTTTACCGCCAGACCCACTTGAGCAGATTCTCCTTCGACCTTCATAAAGGTATCGGTTACTTCTTTTACTGATCATCCCATGATGTCTATATCATCAGCATAAGCAAGTAACATGTGGCTATTGATGTAGATTGTGCCAATTCTTTTGACGTTTGCCTCTCGTATAACCTTTTCTAGCAGGATGTTGAAAAGATCACACGAAAGGCTGCCTCCTTGCATGAAAACTCTTTTGGTACAAAAATCTTCGGAGAGGTTCGTTCCTATTTTAACTGAAGATCTTGTGTCAGTTAGAGTAATTTTACAAACCCGAATGAGCTTTGCGGGGATACCAAATTCAGACATTGCTTGGAATACCTTTAAACGTAGCGGGCTGTCGAAGGCTGCTTTATAATCGACAAAAAGGTGGTAGTTGTCGATCTGCATCTCTTGGGTCTTCTCCAGGATTTCCCGCAGGGTAAATATCTGGTCAATGGTGGACTTGCCAGGTCTAAAGCCGCATTGGCATGGTCCAATTATATCGTTGATCATAGACTTTAGTCGTTCGCACAATATCCCTGACACTATCTTGTAGGCGATGGGGACAAGACTTATGCCCCTATAGTTGGAACATAAAATCTTATCTCCTTTCTTATGGACGGGACACAGGATGCTCAGGTTCCAATCGTTGGGTAAGCGTTCTTCCTGCCAGATGGAGCTAACTAGCTGATGCATACACCTTATCAGCGTGTCACCTCCGGTTTTAAACAGCTCAGCTCCTGCTGCCTTATTATTCTTCAGCCGGTTTATTGCTGTCTTTACCTCATCTTGGCCGGGTGGTATACATTCAATACCATCTTCTGGGATTGGATCTGTGGTATCTTCGTCGACTTCGCTACTATTGGATACCAACAGTTTGGAAAAATGCTCTTTCCATATCCTTAGCACACTATCTGTATCAGTTACCAGATTACCTTGCTGGTCTCTACAGGAGGATGTGCCAGTTCTAAAGCCATCAGTTTGTTGTTTCACTCTTTGGTAGAATTTTCGCACTTCATTCTGTCTCCTGTACATCTCGATTTGTTCATACTCCCGCCTTTTCATCTCTCTCTTTTTCCTGCGGAAAAGACGTTTCTCCTCTCTCATTTCCTCCCGATACCTCTCTCGTGCGCATCGCGTTGCTTGTGATTGTAAAGTAGCCCTATATACCGCATTTTTCTCTTCGGTAGCAACACGACACTCCTGGTCATACCATGGATTCCCTGGTGGAGGTCTCTGGTATCCAAGTACTGATTTTGCGGCTGTTTGCATGGAGTGGGCAATGTTTTGCCATTGTCCTGAAATGTTATCGGGACGAGGAGTGCTTTGATTAAGCAGTTGGGTCAGTTGAGTGGAATATGCTGTGGCTATCTGTTGTGATTGCAGCTTACCGATGTCCCACTTCCGTGTTGTGTCTGTTCGCACTTTGTTTGCTACGTTTAATCTGGTACGTACCTTTGCTGCAACAAGGTAGTGGTCCGAGTCTATGTTTGCACCTCGGAACGATCGTACATCCAACACGGTTGATGCATGTCTTCCGTCTATCACAACGTGATCAATTTGATTTCTTGTTCTTTGATCTGGCGACAGCCAGGTGCCCTTATGAATATCGAGATGCTTAAATCGGGTACTGCTAACTACCATGTTTCTGCAGCTGCAAAGTCTATCAGTCTCATACCATTGTCAGATGTTTCACTGTGGAGACTGAATTTCCCGACTGTTGGGCCAAATATATTCTCCTTTCCAATTTTGGCATTAAAATTTGGATCTCATGGACAGGGCAACAGTCATAAGTTTTTTTTAAGCGCTCGTAAAATATATCTTTGGTCTGTTCGTCCTTGTCTTCAGTGGGAGCATGAGCGCTAATAAAGCTGATGTTGTAGAATTTAGCTTTTAATCGAATTGCAGCGAGTCTCTCATTCACTGGGGTGAAGCTGGAGACCAGATGTTTTAACCTCATGTCAAAACTCATGCTTTGTGCCATGGCAGCTATAATACAGTGCGTCACCTTTAGGTGTTGTTGTGACGCCTTTCCCGTTCCATCGTATTTCCTGTATGGTAGTAATGTCGGCCTTGCATTTTTCAAGCACATCTGCCAATGCGTAAACTGCATCTTCTCTATAAAGAGTGCGAACATTCCAGGTGCAGATTCGCAGATAAGGGTCCTTAAAACGTTTGCGGAGGTCGTCAACTTTTGAGGAATTTGTTTTTCTTTTCTTTCGTTTTTTTGTAGTAGGCTGTTTTTTCTAGGGAAGGGTTACAAACCCGACGCCCAAACCCAAGTCTTTAACGTTCTTATGGTTGAACGCGCGGGACATGTTAGCTCACTACCTTTAACGGGTGTTAAAGGCAGGTGACGCCACGGGGAGGTCAGTGTCCACTTGAGATTAAAGAGGGACCAAGATAAATCCTGGGGTTTGCCATGTTAAAGCCGGTCAGGACCGTTCCTTGGTATCTTCCATCCCCTACCTCACCCACGTTTTGGTATAGGTCCCATATAATGGTACCTCCCGATTTAAGGTATCTTGAGGGTTTTAGCTTCAATTTTTAACCGAACTAGCTGCAATTTGACATTTGACACTGAAAATTACAATACAGTGTTGGGCACATAATTAGCACGTGACCAACACTCTAGGTCCTTTAGGACCTCTAGGACCTTTTGGTCCTAGTATTTTGACGTTTTTGGCAACATTTGCAGACCGGATTAGCTATAATTTGTCATTTAGGGTTTCCAGTGATCAAGAAACTTCTCCAACAACAATTATGGACATATGTAGGTCCACGTTTTATTGTAGCCCCCATATAACGGTACCGACCGTCCGATCAGAGTATTTTCTGGTGGAGAGTAGAAAAAGTTCGGCCTGGTCGAACTTACCGCTTTTTACTTGTTTATTTTTTGTTTTATATTTTTATTTTCTTACTGAGAATAATTAATTCCATTTTCTCTTTAATCTCTCTTTCAGATGACGACAGTGGTTATATACCAAATGGTGCTGCACCCAGTATGCCTCCTCCAGGTAATTGCCCGCTAAAAACCTCTTTTCCATTTAGAGGATTTGTGTACCTTTTCATGTCTCTTTCTCACTCAAAATCCTTTAGTCTAATCAACCATATAGATTTCTTGAGTTATTCTTCTTCTTTCATTTACTTGCGTTTTCGAATGATGCCAATCAAGAAAAGAAACCAAACCATTCCTTTTATTTTCAATTTTTTGTTAGTTTCACATATCTTTTACAACGTTTTTATTTTGTTCTCTTAACAAGTTTTTTCTCCCATTTTCATTATTACTAAAACAAGAACAACAATTTTATCATCATAATCCTCTTGCTTCTGTATATCTTTAGAGGTAAAACAAAAAAGAAATAGACTCAAGGAAACTCAAGTCTTTCTTTAAAAAAAAGACCATCTCTGTCTCTCCTTTAACACGATGTGTCTCAAACTCTTCTATTTCAAGTGTCTGTGTGTGTATAAGCGTGTTGGTGTAATGTTGGACAAGAGTCTGAAACAACAACAATAATGAATCTTAAATGAAAATCTGATATTTCCATCTCTCCAAATCTGTTCTTTCTTTCTTATCTAAAACTTCTAAAAATTTTAATTGAAAAATGTTTGAAAATTGTTAAAAAAAAGTTTCTCTAATCCCCATTTGTTTTTAAAATCTCAGTGTGTGGTTGTGTATTTTTCGTTTGATGTGTGTGTGTATGCGTGTGTCCGTTTCCTGTATATTTTTGTCTTGATTTCTTTACAGCAGCATATCTTACAACAAAACGAGTGACAACAATACGATGACGTCATCGCCTTAAAGAATGTCATCGTTATGTTAAAATGTTTTCTTTTTCTCTTGTTTTGTTTGTTATCCCCTTTATCACAAAGCAGAAAAAGAAGTTAAACAAAGATAAAGACGAAGATATAAATATGAAAAGACAATTAAATTGTTTTTACCTCGTGTGTTTTGTTATTTCTTTTTAAATTGCAATTTTGTTTTCTTTCTTCTTTTGATTTGCCTTTACCCAACGCTTTAAGTGTGATTTTTTCGATTTTTTTGGTTTGATTTTCAACAATTTATTATCTACTCCTTTCCGTTTTAAGCACCGAAAACAAGCACTGCCAAAAAGGGTAATTGTTGTACTACTTTTTGTTGCTTTTCAAATGTTAGTTTTACTTGGATGAACTTCCTTTTTTTCTCATTCTTTGGTAGATTTGATTTTTGTCGATGACAACCGAACATGGGTATTTGCTTACGAACTAAAAACCTATTATGTTTTATAAAATTTAATAGAAATAATTTATGTTGGTCAAAACCCGTGTTCGACAAAATATATAAAAAGTTTGAGTAGCGTTTTAATTTGATTTTTTATTAAGATATTTTCCTGATTTTTATAAATATTTTATATAGAACAATAAAAAATAGATGTAGGGTTTTATGGGTTTTTTATTTATGAGTTCCAATTTCATTTCTTTCGGGCTCCGATCGCAACAGTGACGTGGGGGATGAAAGATACCAAAGAACGGTCCTGACCGGCTTTAACATGGCAAAGTCCAGGATTTAACTTGGTCCCTCTTTCATCTCACTAACCTCCCCCTGGTGTCACCTGGGGTAGCTGCCTTTAACACCCGTTAAAGGTAGTGAGCCAAAATGTGCTGCCCGTTCACCCATAAGAACGTTGAAAGCTTGAGTTTGGGCGCAGAGTTAGTAACCCTCCCCTGGAAAAAGCTATGAAAAAACAAAAGACAAGAAAAAAATCCCTCAAAAGTTGACGACCCCCGCAAACGTTTTAAGGACATTGATCTGCGAATCTGCACCTGGAATGTTCGCACTCTTTATAGAGAAGATGCAGTTGCAGATGTGCTTGAAAAGTACAAGGCCGATATTACTGCCATACAGGAAATACGATGGAATGGGAAAGGCGTCACAACATCACCTAAAGGTGACACACTGTATTATAACTGCCATGACATAAAGCATGAGTTTGGTTGCGGATTTGTAGTTGGTTGGAGATTAAAACACCTGGTCTCCAGCTTCACACCCGTGAATGACAGACTTGCTACAATTCGAATAAAAGCAAAATTCTTCAACATCAGCTTTATTTGAGCTCATGCTCCCACTGAAGACAAGGACGAACTGATCAAAGATATATTTTATGAGCGCTTAGAAGAAACATATGACCGTTGTCCTGCCCATGACATTAAAATTATTCTAGGAGATTTTAATGCCAAAATTGGAAAGGAAAAAATGTCTTTGGCCCAACAGTTGGAAAATTCAGTCTCCACAGTGAAACATCTGACAATGGTATGAGGCTGATAGACTTCGCAGCGGCAAAAAACATGGTAGTTAGCAGCACCAGATTTCAACATCTCGACATCCAGATCAGAAAACAAGAAATCAAATTGCTCACGTTGTGACAGATGGAAGACATTCATCGAGCGTGTTGGATGTACGTTCGTTCAGAGAGGAGCAAACATAGACTCGGACCACTACCTTGTTGCAGCAAAGGTACGCACCCGGTTAAACGTAGCAAACAAAGTACGAACAGACACAACACGAAAGTTAGACATCGGTAAGGTGCAATCACAACAGATAGCCACAGCATATTCCACTCAACTAGCCCAATTGCTTAATCAAAGCACTCCTCATCCCGATAACATATCAGCGCAATATATACGATAACATATTAGCCGCAAAATCCATACTTGGATATCAGAGACCTCCATTAAGGAATACATGGTATGATCAGGAGTGTCGTGCTGCTACATACACACATATTTTCCCACAGCATCCCCGAAGGGACAAGGGGGACTTCTCTCATATCAACGAGTGTACGCCGATTCATATTGGCTCAATGATATGGGACCTACTGTTTATTGCCGAGTCCGAACGGCGTGTCTTAAGACACCACTTGTAGAGAAGTTTTTCATGGCTGAAATACTCAGGAAATGTCGCCAGCATTACTGAGGGGAAATTTTGCCACCGTTGTAAATTTGATGTTGCATGGCCTGGGATTCGAACCGCAGACCTTCTGAGTGCAAGGCGGACGTGCTAACCATTGCACCACGTGCTGCTACCGAAGAAAAAATGCGGCACGAGAGAGATATCGGGAGAAAAGGAGAGAGGAGAAACGTTTTTTCCGCAGGAAAAAGACGGAGATGGAAAAGCGGGAGTGTGAAAAAATCGAGATGTACACGAACCAGAATGAAGTCCGAAAATTCTACCAAATTCTATCCTCCTGTAGAGACCAGCAAGGTAATTTGGTAACTGATACAGATAGTGTGCTCAGGATATGGAAAAAACATATTTCAAAACTGTTGGTATCCAATAGCAGCGAAGACGACGAAGATACCACGGACCTAATCCCAGAAGATGGTATTGAATGTATACCGCTCAGCCAAGATGAGGTAAAGACAGCTATAAATCGGCTGAAGAATAATAAGGTAGCAGGAGCTGATGGCTTACCAGCCCAGCTGTTAAAAACAGGAGGCGACACGCTGATAAGGTGTATTTATCAACTAGTTAGCACCATCTGCAAGGAAGAACGAGTACCCGACGATTGGAACCTGAGTATCCTGTCCACAAGAAAGGAGATAAGACTGTATGCTGTAAATATAGAGGCATAATTCTACTCCCTATTGCCTACAAGATCGTGTCAGGGATATTGTACGAACGACTAAAGCCAATGGTCAACGAGATAATTGAACCATACCAATGCGGCTTTAGACCTGACAAGTCCACCATTGACCAGATATTTACCCTGCGACAAATCCTAGAGAAGACCCAAAATATGCAGATCGACACCTACCACTTTTTTGTCGATTATAGAGCAGCTTTTGACAGCCCGCTGCGTTCAAAGGTATTCCAAGCCATGTCTGAATTTGGTATCTCCGCAAAGCTCAACCGGCATTGTAAAATGACTTTAACTGACACGAGATTCTCAGTTAAAATAGGAAAGAACCTCTCCGAAGAGTTTTGTACCAAAAGAGGTTTCAGACAAGGAGACAGCTTTTCGTGTGATCTCTTCAACAACCTGCTGGAAAAGGTTATACGAGAGGCAAACGTCAAAAGAAGTGGCACAATCTACACCAATAGCCACATGTTACTTGCTTATGCTGATGATATAGACATCATCGGACGATCAGTAAAACAAGTAACTGATACCTTTATGAAGGTCGAAGGAGAATCTGCTAAAGTGGGTCTGGTTGTAAACGGTGAGAAGACCAAGTTGATGGTGTCGACGCGCAATGCGTCCATTGAGCTCGGACCAACTGTGGAAGTTGGTTCCTATAATTTTGAGGTAGTAAAAGGCTTCGTCTACCTCGGCACCTCCGTAAACGCAACAAACGACATCAGTTGTGAAATAAAAAGAAGAATTGTGTTGGCCTACAGATGCTACTTTGGTTTAAGTAAGCAGTTTAAAAACAAAGCCACATCTCGTCAAACAAAAATAACGCTCTACAAAACAATGATACTACCCGTGCTGATGTATGGCTCCGAAGCCTGGGTACTTGCGCAAGCAGACATGGCAGTGCTTAGTGTGTTTGAGAGAAAAATTCTTCGAAAGATCTACGGACCAATCTGCGTTGATGGTGAATATCGACGTCGCATGAACCACGAGCTTTATCTGCCATACAACGACATCAATATAGTTAAACGTATCGAGATGCAGCGATTGCGTTGGCTAGGCCATATCATAAGAATGGGCGAAGATGAACCCGCTAAAAAGGCGTATAAATACGAACCGCTTGGCGGTGCATGCAGGCCAAGGAATATATTGCGCAAACAAGTGGATGAAGAGATGAAAAGGCGCGGTATTCCAGAGTGCGAAACAACAAATATAGAGAATTGGAGATCTTTTCTTAGTTCGGTCTATAGAACAAATGTTCTGTAATGGGCCAGCTAAGTAAGTAAGTAATACCGAATATTCCGCTCTTTCGGGTGCCTCCCTCTCAAACGTTCAAAATTTTTTGCTTAAGTACACTTTAAGGCCTGCTCGAGCATAACTTTGGAGTTTTTATCGGAGGTTGTCATGGGTTCCTGATCAAAATGATAAATGTACTTTTTTATTGGCAAGTTTAAAATTCCTGAGATAATTGCCCATAATCTCTAAAAAAACCCTGCTGACACAAACAGATTGTTTATGTATGTCGATAAAAAAATGAATTCGTAAGAAACACTACCAAAATCGAGTGTGTTTTTCAAATTTGTTTTTTGTTTGGAAGCAAAAGCAAACAGGCTGTTAATAAAATGACTGCTGAGTACGATAACTCTCGTATCGAGAACCGGATTAGGTTTAAACTTTGCTTTATTATGTGAGTTAGTCATTGTGGCTCCGAGTACAATGATATATTTTTTCGAGGGCAAGTCCTATACTTTCAGAGATAATGGTCCCAAAGCTTCCTACACCAACTTCAATAACAGGAGACCACAATCTTGCTGTGGCCGGTTCTGTTGTGTAACTGATTTGAAAAATATAATTTTTTTTATTTGGAAGTTAGACATCAACCAAAGCTGTGAAAATATAAGAGTCTTTCTCCGTATATTTGTTGCGTCGGCGATATATTTTTTAATTAATTTCTTTTATTGTTAAAATACATTTGTATAATATTTACTGACAAAATAGGATTTGTTTATTCTATAAATCTTTATTAATTATTTATGTATTATAAAAAAAATATTTATTTATACCGAAAAGACAACACACACAAAACACAGCACGTTAAAACAATTGCATGTGATTTAACACAAATACTCCCAATTGCAATGAAACCCCAATTCTCCCCAGTACCACACAACAAGTTGTTTCTTTTTTATACTTCACACCACTGTCTGTCACAAGAACCCCTTTTCAAGATATACAAAGAAAAAAACAAAAAATGTTTTAATTCGTAGTTAGTGCTAAATGATTTTGTAAATTTGTTTTGCTGTTTTTCTTCATTATTTTCCTAAACACAAAAAATAATAACTAAATGATTTTATATAAATAAAATATATTATATATAATTCTAGACACTTAAGATTATTGTCTAAATTAAGTAATTTAATCAATCGTTTTCTATTTTATTTAATGCTTACATTAGTGCTCATACAAGAGCAGGACGATGAGGTAATTATGTGTGTTTTTATATATGAATGTTTATTTCACACAAGCTCTATTTATTAGCGAAAGAAACACGTCCAAGCTCTTGTGTTTTTTCAATTTTTTTTTGTTTTGAAACAAAAGCAAAACTAAAATTATTTCGAAAACTAAAGTTCGGGCGTGTTTCATTCGCACACATTCTTCTTTCGACATACAGAAACTGTCTATTAAAAAAAAAACGATAACAAAAAAATATGTGAAATACGTGTTATTTCCTTTGTGTACGAAATAAAGACAATTAGTACTAAAGGGGACCCACAAAGCTATATTCTATTCAAAAGTCAATCTGAACAGGTTTACATTAGGTACATTAGAAATGTGTCTCATTGGTATGTGGTTTTAGGAAAATGATTTTAGACCCCACACATACATATTTACATTAGGGTTCTGACTTTTTTACAACCTCGTATTCATGTATCATATTTTGATGAGTTACTACATAAGATTAGAAGATTAAAATCTTCTTCTGTTCATTTGGCTTCAGAAGAAGATATGTAGTGATCAAATGTCAACAATAATTATACGAAAATTAGATAAAATCTTAATTACAAAGTGAATCGGTAAAAAATAATTCACACACAAAATCATTTGAAAGTTGTTCCATATGACAAATAAACTTTCGAAGTCACTATAATCAGAGATATAATAGAAAATAAGCTTTGGATCCACACGAAATGACATAACCTTATCATCATTTAAAAGTGGTTTGTGCGGGACATTGTTCAATATTTAAATGGAATAAAAGTTATTATAATAAGCCAAATGGTGATTTATTCGTGCAACAGGAATTTTTGAGAATTTGTATACCCTTTCATACGGGCAAAATGTGCCAAGACCCCAAGTATGTTTGGACGAAATGTGTTTTAGACAATTTGGAGTCGTTTAAGCAATGACCGTCCGTCTGTCTGTCTGGCTGGTGAGCACGATAACTCTCGAACGGATGAACCGATTTGGTCCAAAACTTGGTTTTCGCAATATTTTGTCCAAACTTAGTTTAAGTTCGAAGATGGGTTATATCTGTCCACTCCTTCCGGTACCTTTCCCACAAAAGTTCGAAAATGTTTGGAAAATTTGTGCGCCCGATAACTCTTGAAGGGAGTAACCTATTTGGTCTACCAAACATAGATGAGGTTCCAATATGGACTCAATCGGTTCGCTCTTTCGGGTACCTCCCACACAAAATTTCGGAATAGTTCAGGTTAGGACATGCTCTCGAATCGCCATCATTTTTGTTGTAAGAAGTTGTACTCACTGCCCCGCCTACGGTGGTACATGTTTCATCAGGGGCAAGTCCATATTTCCTGAGAAAATAGCCTGAAAGTTGCAAAAATCCCTTTGGTACCGTGTGTAATGGTTAGAGCGCTAGATAACTCTCGAACGGATCTGCCGATTCGATCCAAAATGTGGCCTTCACAATATTTTGTCCAAACATAGTTTAAGTTCGAATATAAGCCATATCGGTTCACTCCTTCCGGTACCTCCCCCACAAAAGTTTGAAAATGTTCGGGAAATTTGTGTGCACCGATTTGACCCATACCTTGCACATCGCGAAATGGACTCAATTGGTCCACTCCTTCGGGTACCTCCCACGCAAAATTTCGGATAAGTTCAGATTAGGACCTGCTCTCGAATCGCTCTGATTTTTGTTGGAATAACTTGTATTCACAAGTTTCATTAGGGGCAAGTACATACTTCCTGAGAAAATAGCCTGAAAGTAAATGGAGCACAAAATAACTCTCGATCGGATCTGCCGATTCGGTCCAAAATGTCGTAATATTTTGTCCAAACATAAATTCGAAGATAAGCCATATCGGTCCACTCCTTCAGGTACCTCCACCACAAAAGTTCGGAAATGTTCGGCAAATTTGTGCGCACGACAACCCTTGAATTGAGTTACCGATTTGGCCCATACTTTGTACATCGTGAAATTTCTACCAGACTTAGATGAGGTTCCAATATGGACTTAAGCGATCCACTCCTTCGGGTACTTCCCACACAACATTTTGGAATAGTTCAGTTTAGGACTGTCCACCATACGACGGTACAAGTTTCATCAGGGGCAAATCCATACTTCCTGAGCAAATAGCCTGAAAGGTGCAAAAAATCCCTATGACACCGTGTGTAGTGGTTGGAGCCCAAGATAAATCACGCTCGGATCTGCCAATTCGGTCCAAAATTTGGCCTTCGTAATATTTTGTCCAAACTTAGTTTAAATTCAAACATTGGCTATATCGGTCCACTCTTTCAGGTACCTCCCTCACAAAAGTTCAAAAATGTTCGGAAAAAATTGTGCGCACGATAATTCTTGAAGGGAGTGACCGATGTAATCCATACTCTGCACATCCTAATATATCTGCCAGATATAGATCAGGTTCGAATATGGACTATATTTGTCTAATCCTTCTGGCACCTCCCACACAAAATTTCGGATAAATTCACTTTAAGACCTGCTCTCGAATCACTTTGATTTTTGTTAAAGCGATTTGCATTCGCTACTTTCATTACGACTTGCGAAAACAGCCCGAAAGATGTAAAAAATAAACCCTATGTCACCATATGTGGCGGCCACGCCACGATATCACTTGACTGGGGCAACCAATGTGGTTCAAACTTTGGTTCTCCTAATATTTTGTCAAAATTTAGTTTAACTTCTAAAATGGCCCATATCGGTCGTCCCTAAAGGTTCCTCCCCCACAAAAGTTCAACATTTGTATCTTAGTGCAGTTAATTCCTAATCCACATTTTTGTCGGCAAGTTCAAATGTTCAAAAAGGGCCGTAGATGAAAGCAAAGCCGACTGACACTTCTTTACTTGTTGCAAATAAAATGAGTATTATAGTTCCGACCTACACGCCATAGGCTTCATTTTATTTCTCACAATGTCTGGATGCTGTTGTATTTTTTTACATATTTTGTTCAAACATAAGCGCTATTATTTCAAAAACGTATTTGCAAATACGTACAAATTTCTAATAAATGTGATTTTTCGCGAATACATTGAGACATTTCAGGAGTATTTTGACATCATCGCAAAGGGTACAAATTCACTTAACATTAATAAGATATAACAGCTTATTATATCAAGCCGCGAGTTTTTTTAGAATTTGTTCTTAATATTAAAACTCAAATGGTCAATGTTATTTACAAAAACTTATTTGGAATGTCGATTTTTTTCTTTATATATGTACCAAAAATCATTCATGTAGCATCAACAATTTTTTGAATTTTTTTAAGATTTGAAAACTCAATTTTACAAATTTTTGCCCATATATTTATATCTTTTTATATAATATATATAATTTCATTTCATATATCATATCAATTAAAAGTGGTTTGTGCGGGACTTTTTTCAATATTTAAATGAAATAAATGTTATTATAGCCAATACTAAGCCAAAGGGTCATTTATTCATGCAACAAGACATAATTTTTTGAGAAAAAGTTTTCATAGTGCTTTAAAAAAAAATCAACATGGTTTGTGCTTGACTTTTTATATCCTCCATTATAATATGGAGGGTATAATTAAATTTGTCATTCCGTTTGCAATACATCGAAAATTTCATCGGAGAACATATAAAGTACATATTCTTGATCAGGGTAAAATTCTATGTCGATATAACCATGTCCGTCTGTTGAAATCAAAATACAGCTCGCAATTTTTAAGATAGAGTTATGTACTTTGGTATAGACGTTTCTATTACTCCTAGGATATTTGGTATTGAAAATACCGTCTGATTTTCGGTATTTTGAAGGTTTTAGATTCATCATCACATCGAAATGGCTGAAATTTTGTACTTAGTATTCGTTGGTGGTTAGAACTTTTCCCCAGCATTTAGTCGGCATAGACCCACGACTTCATATAGCCCCCATAGAACGGTATATCCCGTTTTTCGGTATTTTGAGGGTTGTGGCCTCAATATTCCTTCGAAATGGCTGTAATTTGGTATTTAGTCTTCAGTTGGGGTATACAGCTTTCCATATGAAATTTGTCGGTTTAGAACGGTACCTCCAGATTTTCTGTATTTTGAAGGTTGTGGCTTCAATATTCCACCAAAATGACTGAAATGTGGACCTTTTTTTGAAAATTTTTGATGGGAAAGTTTCGTGACTTCGGGGAATTTCAAATATCAGGTTACGAATAATTCAGTCAAAAAATGTAGGCACAACCATCGAAATCTGGAGGTAGCGTTAAATGGGGTCTATACCGAAAAATGAACCTATATTGAACATTTTGGTAAGTGGTGTGAGCCCTAAAAGCCTTAAATGTCAAATTACAACTAGTTTGGTCGAAAATTGTATCTAAAATCTTCATAATACCGAAAATCGGGAGGTAACGTAATATAGGATCTATACCTAAACATAGGCCGATATAACCCATCTTCGAACTTGACCTGCCTATGGCAAAAAGATTTTTGTTTGCAAAAATATATATTATAAATAATAAACAATTATGTGATCATCATCGCCTTAACAGGCAAATAGGTTTCGAAGATGGTGCAGATTAAGGTCTGCTTCAAAATCGTTTCCATTTTTTGTGGATTAATGGGAAGACCATACTTCCTGATATAATGGCCCAAGAGCACTGAAAATGCAACTCTCAACTTGGTTCTTATTTCTTCAGGTTATATGCACTTTAAGGTCACTTCTGGTATAGTGGATAGTAATTTTAACAAGTAAGAAAAGCGTTAAGTTCGGTCGGGCCGAATTTTTTATACCCTCCAAACACAAATTTTATCCATTTCGGTGGATTAATGTGGCCACAACCTTCAAAATACCGAAATTCGGAAGGTACCGTTCTATGGGGGCTATATGATGGCGTGGACCTATACCTACAAATTTCTGGGGGAAAGTTTTATACGTCTAAAGAAGACTAAATACCAAATTTCAGCCATCTCGGTGTGATAATGAGGCTAAAACGTTCAAAATATCGAAAATCGGGAGATATCGTATTATGGGGGCTATATCAACACGTGGACCTACATATATAAACATTTTATGGTAGAAATATTTCTTTGCCTCTGGAAACACAAAATACAAAGTTACAACCGATTCTTTGGTCAAATGGGTCAAATACATTCAAAATATATTAAAATGACGCGTACTTTATAAGGGGCCTTATATGGGGGCTATACCAAAACGTGGACCTATATAACCCAACTTTGGTAGGAATGTTTTCTGACCTCTGAAGACACAAAATACCAAATTACAACCAATTCTGTGGTCAAATGGGTCTATATATATATTAAAATGACGCGTACTTTATATGGGGCCTTATATGGGGGCTATACCAAAACGTGGACCTATATAACCCAACTTTGGTAGGAATATTTTTTGGCCTCTGGAGACACAAAGTACCAAATTACAATCAATTCGGTGGTAAAATGGGCCAAATATCTTAAAAATTCCTTAAAACGACGACGCGTCACGCGTCGTTTTGTATGGGGGCTATACGAAAGCGTGGACCTACATAGCCCGTTTTCAATACCAAAAGTCCTACGTAAATATAACATATTTTCCCAAAATTGCATCAACCTACGTCAATCCTTTCGGAAGCTAGAGTGATTTCCACAGACGGACGGACATGGCTATATCGATGTTGAATTGCACGCTGATCAAGAATATATATCTTTTGTGGGGTCTACAATGATTATTTCGAGTAGTTACAAACGTAGTGACAAACTTAATATACCCCCATCATATGGTGGAGGGTATAAAAAGTTGGTAGTATTTGGCTAATAATATATAAAAAAAATATTTTTTGTGAGAAACCAGTACTTCCAAAATACCAGCCCAAAAGTGAATTTAAATCAAGGGTTTTACTGCAGATAGTCTGTATGGTCTCTATTACAGTGCTAAAATGTTATTCTCCATATTTCATTCAATAATTACACGGAAGTTCCAAAAACCTATCAAGTGGACGAGGACTCAACCAGAGCAAGCTGTATGATAGAACAGTGATGGTGGCGCTTGAGTTATAAAAACCTTTGATACTGTCATGTACTCCGCTCGTCCGTCTGTGTTTCTTGTTGGAGCGCACGATAACTCTCGAACACATTATCAAAAGTTTGGATTTCGCAATGCTTTATCCAAACTTATCTTAAGTTCGAAGATGGGCCATATCGGTCCACCCCTCGGGTACCTCACCCACAAAAGTTCAATTTTTTCGCCAAAATTATGTGCACGATAACTCTCGAAGGGACCAGCCGATTTAGTTCATATCGTTATATTTCTACCAGACATAGATCAAGTTCGAATATGGACTTTATTGGTCCATTCCTTCGGGTACCTCCAACGCAAAATTTCGCAAAAGGGCAGTTTAAGACCTTTTTTCGAATTGTTTTGATTTTTGTTGTTGCAACTTGTATTCGCTGTCTCCACCAAGACGGTACAATCTTTTTCAAGGGCACGTCCATACTTCCTGAGAAAATCGCCCGTAAGCTGTAAAAACTCTTCGGTACTATGAGTAATGACTGCATCGCCCTCTCGAACGGATCAGCCGAAACGGTCCTAAATTTGGGTTTCGTAATATTTCGTCCAAACTTAGTTTAAGTTCGAAGATAGGCCGTATCGGTCCACTCCCTCGCAACTTGTATTCACTGCCCCCCATACGACGCTACAAGTTTCATCAGGGGCAAGTCCATACTTCCTGAGAAAATAGCCTGAACGTTGCACAAAACCCCTATGACACCGTGTGAGGTGATTGGAGCGCAAGATAAGTCTCGAACGGATCTGCCGAATGGGTCCAAAATTTGGTGTTGGTAATATTTTGTCCAAACATAGTTTAAGTTCGAAGATAAGCCATATCGGTCCACTCCTTCAGGTACCTCCCCCACAAAATTTCAAAAAATGTTCGGAAAAATTGTTCGTACGGTAACTTTTGAAAGGAGTGGCCGAATTGGTTCATACTTTACACATCCTTATATATCTACCAGATATAGATCAGGTACAAATATGGACTATATTTGTCCACTTCATCCAGTACCTCCCAAACAAAATTTCGGATAAGTCCACTTTAAGACCTGCTATCGAATCACTTTGATTTTTGTTAAAGCAACTTGCATTCGCTGCCTCAATTACGAAGGTGGCAAATCCACACTTCTTGAGCAAACAGCCCGAACAGTGTAAAAATCTCCTATGGCACCATATGTAGTGGCTGGAGATCCACTTCCATAATGGTCAATGTCGATACATTCCTTTAAGTATTTCCTCCGCAAAACTTTTGCTCTTTAATCTTAATCAACATTTTTGTCGTTTCATACGCCCAAAATTTTTAAAACGTTTTTTGGGAAAAAATTATTTCAATATACACAGGCTGAGGGTATATCTCTGTCAGCCAAGCCGACTGATACTTTTTTACTTGTGTTTTTTTACTGACCGCTAATGTTGTCAGTTTGAGCACATGCGTGTTCAATTTGTAATATTTCGACCACAAACGGGCTCACATTGACCACGGTACGTTATCAATTCTCGAAATAGTCGAAACTTATTTCGATCACAAACGGTGTTGGTATACTATCGACAACGTATGTAGTCACTTTGACCACGTATTGTGTCAATTTCTTTTGGGTTTGTGTCTGTCGAACTACCTTTAAGGGGTTAACCTTACTTGTCAATTTCAAAAAAATCGAAAAAATAATTTTAATGTACCTCACAATGGCTACCTGCTGGGAATTCCCTGAAATGAATTCACTTCAAACCTATAAATGAGACTCGAAGACGTACACTGGCCTACTAAATTCTAATCCATATGGCGAGGTAGAAGTCACAAAGAAGGAATGTATCGGACACGTCCAAAAGCGTATGGGGTCCCGCCTTCGAAGTTTAGTAAAAAGTAACAAACAGCTGGGAGGCAAACGAATGTTGACAGGAAAATTGATTGACAAGCTCACTGTCTACTATGGACTTGCAAATCGACGCCATTTAAATTCAATTCACGATATGCATGAGGCAAAATGGGCGACATTTGATCATTACAGTTCAAGCGATACAAATCCACGTCACGAGAGATGTCCAACCAGTGAAGACTCGTGGTATTCATATCAACGGGCTCGGGCAAAAAAAGAGGCTTTCATACACGATTACAGACCACTTCCATCAAATGTTTTGGATGTTATTAGACCTATATACTTAAATCGCTAAGTAAAGAGTCTTTACTCGAAAGATGCGTCGGCGTCTTCAATTAAAATAGCAACGAAAGCTTCAATCAACTTATTTGGAATATTTGCCCCAAAACCCTTTTGGGCAACTCGTAAATTTAGCAGCTTACATTGCGATTGGTCTTTTTAACGAAGGTACAAAATCATTGTTATTTTATTTGAGCTCGATCGGAGTGAGCTGTGGACAAAACTCACACGGATATGCTAAAAAAAATCGACCAAGCACGAATTGCACTGGCAGAGAGACGTGCGGCCGAGTGCACTCATGAAGAAAGAATGTTGCGAAGGCAACACCAAATTTCCATTTTACAAGCTACATCGTCGGTTGAAGAGCTTCTGTATGGACCAGGAATAGATGACTTCTTGTAATTTTACCAAAAATACACAGTCTTATTTTCCGGGACACAGGATTGTCAGATTCCAATCGCCTAGAATAATTTTAACGTCATGGGAAAGACAACGGTGTCACGTTTTTTCTAAGCGCTTGTAAAATATATGTATCTTTGGTAGCAAGTCTTTCATTCACTGGAGTGAAGCTGGAGATCAGAAGTTTTAACATCCGACCAACCACAAATCCGCAGTCAAACTCATGCTTTGTGTCATGGCAGCTATAATACATTGCGTCACCTTTAGATGTTGTTGTAACATCTTTCCCAATCCGTCGTATTTCCTGTATGACAGTTATATCGGCGTTGTGCTTTTCAAGTACGTCTGCCAATGCGAAGACTGCACCTTCTCTATAAAGAGTGCGAACATTCCAGGTGCAGATTCGCAGATCATGGTCCTTAAAACGTTTGCGGGAGTCGTCGACTTTAGAGAGTATTGTTTTTGTTTTCTTTTGTTTTTTCATAGTAGGCTGCTTTTTCTAGGGGAGGGTTACTAACCCGACGCCCAAATCCAAGTTTTTAACGTTCTTATGGATGAACACGCGGCACATGTTAGCCTACTACCTTTAACGGGTGTTAAAGGCAGCTCCCCACGTGACACCCCGGGGCGGTCAGTGTCCACTTGAGATGAAAGAGGGACCAAGATAAATCCTGGACTTTGCCATGTTAAAGTCGGTCAGGACCGTTCCTTGGTATTTTTCATCCCCTACGTCACCCAGATTCGCAGATCATGATACATAAAACTATTACGGGGTCGTCAACATTTGGTTGATTTGTTTCTCTTTTACTTAGTTTTTTTAATGGTAGTAGAATATTTTACAAGGGAGGGTTACCAACCGCTCGGCTTGGGCGTCTTTTAAAAATCCATAGAAATAATTTATTTTGTTCTATAATTGATATGCCTATTAATATACTATATTTCAACTTATTTTACAGGACGATATCGAGGAAGATGGTAATCCACCACCATCGCAACCGCCACCTTCGTTTGCTGCACCCTCATTAGGCGGTAAGGTCCAAAAGGACAAAGGGAATACTCTCAATTTAGGTATGGCACAAATTATTGTTACCGCTGCAACCCCAATGGTTGAAGACGGATCCGATAAATCTTTCCCTCCAGCAGAAGACAAGGGCACTGATGGTGATGATAGTAATAAAACTAAGCCAGTTGGTGGTGCCGGTGATGGTGGCGGTGGTGATGATGATGACGATGATGATGTGGACAACAGTAAAAAGAAGCCAGCTCAGGCCACCAAACAAAAGGATATACCACAAATAATAGAAGGTAATGAAGTCTTAGAGGCTGAAAGTGTAACAATAACACTAACCTCGCCTACACCCAATCCAGAGGATTTACCCTCATCCGATCAGGAACATGATTCATCTGAAGTGCAACCGCTGGAAGAGGCCGAAGATCCATTTAATGAGAAAGCAAATGCTGCTGCAGCAAGTGAGGCGGCATCCGCCGGATTTGAGGCGAATTTCGAAGCCAATTTTGATGCGAATTTCGATGATGCCTTTGCCCATGCCGGAGGCGGTGGCGGCGGAGGCCCACAGAGTGTAGATGAGTCCAGACATGAACAGGCCGATGATGCACCCAAACAAGTTGTAGGTGGTCGGGCCAGTATACCCGAAGAATTAGATTCAAATCAATTGGCAAGATTACAAAATTTAAAAGAATCTAATGCTTAAATGTGAGGGTGTATGCTACCACAACAACAACAACAACAAGTAGAATAAAAACAAGGAGAATTATAACATTAGCAATAAGTTATATAGTGCAATAAGTATCTATCTGTTTATATATAAAATACATATATGTATACATATAGAAAAAAACATTCCAAATCGACACATAAAAACCACACATAAATTACAACAAGTGTATTATGAATATTGAAATTTCAATACAGTTCCATATTCACATAGAAAAAGAAAATACTTAAACAAAAGGGATCAAATTAGATCTCTCGTAAATTAGACTCCTCAAAGCCTTTTAGTTTAAACCAATGTTCCTTGCAAAAAAGAATGGATATTCATCTTTGCTTTATTGGAAAATTTAATTCATGTACGTCGTACTTGGGTTAGGTTGACAAGTATCTTCGTCCTGATGTATATCCAGCTAGCGATATTCCAAATGTGCTCTCTTAAATTTCACACATTCCCCTCTTAACAATCATTGTAAGGGAAAGCCACTTCATTCTAGCTTCCTTTGTTGTTTCGGCTTCAGTGTAACTTAAATATAAAATGTATGGAAATAATTCTCATGGAAATTAACAATACATTTAGTATGCCTTCTTCCGTAAGATGCCACAGTAGAAAGAAACAAGTAAGAAAGGCGTTAAGTTCGACCGTTATCGGGTAGCGTTCTATGGGGGCAATATGAAGATGAGGACCTACACCGACAAATTTCCGGTGGAAAGTTTTATGCTCCCAACGAAGACTAAATATGTACGGGGGTAGCAGTCAGGTGTGGAACTGTCGAGATAGAGTTGCTGAACGTATACATCCTGCCGAGAAATAGCTGTATCTCAGATTACGTGCTTAACATTAGCCCACTTTTAGAAGATCATAATCGTCTGGTCCTGGGGGACTTCAATGCGCATCATGAGATGTGGTTTTCGGTCCTTGGAAACAACCAGAGAAGTACAGCGCTGGCTGAGCAGGTTGACATCTCTACGTTTTGCACGGTCAATGAGGACGCCCCTATCAGAATTAGAGGAGAGTGTCACAGCTCGCCAGACATAACCATCGTGTCACCTGGTCTGACAAATGAAGTAACCTGGCAACCCGTCGTTTTCCTTGGATCAGACCAACTCCCCATAATTGTCTCCATTTGCAAACCACCCGATTTCATTACCTCCGAACATTCGTGGCACACATTCGTCAATCATAAGAAAGCTAATTGGCCGGGTTTCAGAGAGTTCACCAATCACCGCTTCAGAGAACTGCCCAAGCCTTCTGATGTTCGGGTAGCGGAAAGGACGTTCCGAGACAACATCACTGCTGTAGCCGCTCGCCATATCCCTGCTGGTCTGGTCCTGGGGGTCTTCAATGCGCATCATGAGATGTGGCTTTCGGTCCTCGGAAACAACCAGAGAAGTACAGCGCTGGCTGAGCAGGTTGACATCTCTACGTTTTGCACGGTCAATGAGGACGCCCCTATCAGAATTAGAGGAGAGTGTCACAGCTCGCCAGACATAACCATCGTGTCACCTGGTCTGACAAATGACGTTACCTGGCAACCCGTCGTTTTCCTTGGATCAGACCATCTCCCCATAATGGTCTCCATTAGCAAACCACCCGATTTCATTACCTCCGAACATTCGTGGCACACATTCGTCAATCATAAGAAAGCTGATTGGCCGGGTTTCAGAGAGTTCACCAATCACCGCTTCAGAGAACTGCCCAATCCTTCTGATGTTCGGATAGCGGAAAGGACGTTCCGATACATCATCACTGCTGCAGCTGCTCGCCATATCCCTGCTGGTCGAATACCAGAAGTAAGACCAAACTTTCCAGCAGAGGCGACGGGATTAGCAAATGAGCTTGATGAGCTTCGTCGAACCAACCCCAATGACCACAGAGTCAGGGAACTGACACTGGAGGTTAACAGGCTGGTCGGCGAGCATAAGCGGAACAAGGTGTTAAATCATCTGAAGAGTTGCAACATTGGAGCCGGTATAGGTGAATTGTGGGCAACGGTTAAGTCACTCTCAAACCCTGGAATAAGGGAAGATAGGACCTCAGTCACTTTTTGGCGACGTTACGTTGACTGATCCGAAGAGGTGCGCAAGTTATTTCAATCGACAGTTTGTCGAGCACCCCTAGAGTGACAGGGCGAAGAGAAGAGTATTTCGTCGCATCAGATCTCTTCCTGGCGAGGAGGAACCACCACAGTTTACAATGGATGATGTTGCCAATGCCATCAGGAACGCTAAATCACCCAAAGCTTTGGAATCTCCATGGTAATGCTAAAGCAACTGGATGAGCCGGGAGTGGAGTATCTCACTAAAGTTCTCAACTTGTCGCTATCCACCCTCATTGTTCCCGAAGTCTGAAAAATGAGCAGGGTGATCCCACTACGGAAGCCCGGCAGGGATGCCAGCAAAAGTGTATTGTACAGGCCGATTTCGCTTTTCTCGCCCGTAGCAAAGATCCTTGAGGCATTAGTCCTCCCCAGTATCAGAAATAGCTATCATGTTGCCGATCATCAGCATGGATTTCGTAGGCAGCTCAGCATGACAACTGCGCTGCACGCCATTACCACATATACTTGTCAAGGACTCAACCAGAGACGGCCGTGCGATAGAACAGTGATGGTGGCGCTTCACTTATCAAAAGTCTTTGATACAGTCAGGCACTCCATGCTGTTTGATTACATTGAGCAGACAACCCCCCGGCCAAGCTTGAAACGTTGGACAGTCAACTATATGTGTGGACGCCAGTCGTACATGGAATTCAGGAACAAGAAGTCCAAACCCCGTAGAGTGAAACAGAGAGTTCTACAAGGTGGGGTGATATCTTCGGAACTGTTTAACCTCTATCTCTTCTTATTCCGCCCCCTCCAGACGGCGGCGAGATCGTCACGTATGCGGATGATTGCACGATCCTAGCGTCAGGTACCTTCCCTGATGACATCTGTGAGAGACTGAACTCCTATTTAACCACCTTTTTCCACGCGAGGAATGTGCAGATTTCCGCCACAAAATCTACAGCCACTCTGTTCAGAACATTGACAGCGCGTTTGGAAGATAATTGAATGTCGTGGTCGACGGTTGCAGAATTCCCACCACAAACTGTTTCAAAATGTTGGGGGTCACAACTACACTACGACACTACTTTCAAGTCGTATGAGCACGCCACAGCTATCTGAAAAGGAGGAACAAGGTCCTCAAGGCCCTAGCCGGCAGCGCTTGGGGTGCAGATAAAGAAACCTTGCTGACCACATATAACGCGATAGGTCGGTCGGTCTGTGGTAAGCTATGCGGCTCCAGTCTGGTCCCCTTGATTATGTGATACGAATTGGAAAAAGATTCAAACTTGCCAGAATGCCGCCCTGAGAACAGCAACAGGGTGCCTCCTCAAATCTTCAGTGGACCATCTACATGAGGAGGCAAAGATTCTTTCAGTAAAGCAACACAATGAGATGCTTTCGTTGCAGTTCTTGCTTGGGTGTTACCGTAAGAACCATCCCAGTAACCATCTGCTGGCTAGGCCCGACACATTCAGGCATATCAGGAAGGATATTCATGCTCTAGAGTGGCAGGCATATCAAGCAGGTTTAAATTGTATTCACACCGATGCAGTTGCTAAGGCCATAAGCATATATATTGTGAATGAAGTCCTCGAAATACATCCCCCATCTATCGCAGCTGAGGAGCGTCAGCTTCCATGACAAACTATAGTAGTTTTGGCTCAACTACGTTCGGGATATTGCAGTCGCTTAAATTCTTATTGGGCGGAAATCGACAAGACATCTGCCCAGTATGAGGCATGGGCCCGCACGGCACAAAACACCTTTTCCACTGCCCAGCCAAACCTACTCATCTAACTCCAGAGCCAGATTGTACAGAAGAACGAACATACAAACATAATAATAAACATTGTTACAACAACAACGACAACAACAACCCAATTTCAGCTATTTTGGCGGGATATTGAGGCCACAACCTGCAAAATACAGAAAACCGGGAGGTACTTTTCTATGGGGGAAATATAAAAGCATGGACCTATGCTGACAAAATTTAGGTGGAAACTTTTATACTCCCAACGAAGACTAAATACCAAATTTCACCCATGTCGGGAGGTACTGTTTTCTGGGGGCTATATGAAGGCGTGGACCCATACCGACAAATTTCTGTTGGAAAGTTGTACACCCTCAACGAAAACTAAGTACCACATTTCAGCTATTTCGGTGGTATATTGAGGCCTTAACCTGCAAAATATCGAAAATCGGGAGGTACCGTTCTATGGGGACTATATGAAGATGAGGACCTATACTGACAAATTCAGGTGGAAAGTTTTGCACTCCTAACGAAAAATATGTACCATATTTCAGCTATTTCGGTGTGGTATTGAGGCTAAAACTTTCAAAATACCGAACATCGGGAGGTACCGTTCTATGGGGGCTATATGAAGATGAGGACCTATACCGACAAATTTCAGGTGGAAAGTTTTATACCCCTCAACGAAGACTAAATACCAAATTTCAGCCATTTCGGTGAAGCTAAAACCTTCAAAATACCGAAAATCGGGAGGTACTGTTCTATGGGGGATATATGAAGGCGTGGACCTATCTCGACAAATATCAGGTGGAAAGTTGTATACCCTCAACGAATACTAACTATAAAAAAATCAGCCATTTCGGTGGGATATCGAGGCCACAACCTGCAAAATACCGAAAATCAGGAGGTACTGTTCTATGGGGGGTATATGAAGGACCTAACCCGACAAATTTTAGGTAGAAAGTTGTCTACCCTCAACGAAGACTGAATATCAAATTTCAGCCACTTCGGTGGGATATGGGGGTCACAACCTTCAAAATTCCGAAACTCGGGAGGTACTCAGAGAAGCAAAAAAAGGTGAATATAATGCAGTAGAGAGAGAGAGTGAGAGAGCGAAAGATAAAACCGATCCAAGTTAGTCATAAGGCTCTTAGTTCGAATAGTGCCCTTCACATTCGCAAAACATTCTCATCAATCCCTCAATGCTGGGCAGCCATAAATGTGAGTAGGGTGTGCATTAGGAGAGTTCTTGAAGCGAAAGATTTTAAAACATCTACAAATTACTTTAATTTAAAATATCCTATATTAAAAATATCCTATTTACACAATCTCCCCCTCTCATATAATTCTTATAACCACACATACATACATATATATTTATACAATGAATAACAAAACAACAACAAAATAATTATCTCAAATACAACAAAACAAACTACTTTATTAGGGAATTCACAAGAAAAACAAACAAACAACAACAGCATAACAAGTATTATTCAAATTTATTAATAATATATATTATTATTATATTTAATGTAAATAATAATTAACAACTAAATTAAACGAATCTTTAATGCAAAATAAAAATAAATAAATAACATAATGTTATAGGAAAATTATAAAAACAAAATACAAAAAACACTCAAACGACGAATGTACTTCATCACTAGATGTGCTGCTTATGTAAAACAAATATTATTAATAAAAATACTAAATAAATTGCAATATATAGAAATAAACAAATAAAACTCGTTAATGTTCATACCTATAAACCTATTATTATTATGATTATGATTATTATTATAAAATTCTAATCTTATTATTGTTCTTTATTTATCTATCCTATGTTTGTTCTCTGTCACCATCCATATAAGCCATAAACCAGAAATAAACTATTAACCTAAATAAAATTTAAATAATTTACACTAGCTGTCAATTGTTTATATAAAATAAATAAATTGTTTATAACAACTATCACTAAAATTTGTGCGTTTCGATTTCCGATATCAATAGTAGAGGTTTTGGGAGTACATAAATATGACAGCCTGATTTTTTTAAATAGCTTTTTGGATAACTCAAAACCTTCACTGCACAGTGGTTCATAAATCGATTTTCCTGGCCAAAACTCCAATTTGTTTGTCGTCACCGATTGTCAATTTCCATATGAGATTCGATAGTGAATATATTGATAGAGATGGGAAATGGTTAAATACCCATTAAAATGGGTAAATTGGGTACAAATCGGTAAATGCCCAGGTATTTATCGAATATGTGGGCATAAACTACGGAAACTAAAATCATCCATTTGCATTCTTCGTCAACTTTTTCGCACAAGCAACTCCAACGACCGATTTGACATAGTCCGCGTGGTTAAACCGCTTTTCTGGTATGCTTTTTGATGGATAGAATCCCATCTATACATACTGAAAGTAAGGAAATAAAATAATTGGGTCAAAATTTTGGAAGATGTGGCCAACATGACCATTTTTTCGCAATTTTGGAAAATACGTCATCTTTGCAAATTTCTACAGAAAAAAATAGCTATGTCTTGGAAACTATAACAGATGTTGTGTTCATTGTTTTTTAGGAAGGTAGGATTGTTGTCTTCAAGAACAGTTTCAATAAATTGGCGTGGCGCTTACACGAAGTGAGCTATTTTATTTTTTCTCAGGTACTTAACTTTAGTGATATTCCGACGATAGTGGACTAGAACTTTTAGGGAACTGTATGGAACAATGTTCCGTTTTCACAGAATGATGCCTGAGAGTGTCCTCTTTCAGCCCATATGTGTATGTGCCAGTCCCTTTCCGTCCGTTTAAAACTTTTTTTAAATTTATTGTAAAAATGTGTGTTTTTCTATACCATATCCCATATAAATTATAGCGTTCAAATGGTCATTTTTTAATGTATGAGTTTTTATAAGAGTTATCATGGTACAACAAATAAAGTAAAGTAAATACTACAACAAATACAACTCAACGACAAATTTGTTTTTGTTTGTAACGTTAGTGTCTCCGGTATATGTAAACAAAATAAGGAAATGTCTATAAATTATTGGAATTTAAAAAAACTAATATTTTTTCACATTTGGTTGAAAACCATGAATGAAAATTCGTTACAATTTCAATTTGAATGTTTCCATATCGTGCATGCATAATTTCTCCCAGAATTTAGAGTTCTTGCAAAATTGTTTTTTTTTTACAAATTTACCAAAATACCACACATATTAACAAATGTTGTACCACATCTATAAGCGTTGTTTTAGTGTGCGGTACGTCGTTAGGCCTTGAAGGAGGTTACATATGAATAAGTATTTATGTGAATAGTTTTTTATACCCTCAGTATTTATGATAACGGGGGTATATACACTTTCATACGAGCAAAATATGCTTCATCGAAATAATGGTTTTAGACCCCAAGTATGTTTGGACGAAATGTGTTTCAGATAATTTGGAGTTGATTTAGCCGGACGGATTTAGAGGGACGGACGTCTGTCTGTCTGGCTGGAGCGCACGATAACTCTCGAACGGATCAACCGATTCGGTCCAAACTTTGGCTTTCGTAATATTTTGTCCAAACTTAGTTTAAGTTCGAAGATGGACGGTACCTCCCTCACAAAAGTTCGGAATCGTTCGGAAAATTTGTGCGCACGATAACTCTTGAAGGGAGTAACCGATTTGGTCCATACATTGCACATCGTGAAATTTCTGCCGGAGTCGCATGAGGTTCTAATATGGACTCAATCGGTCTACTCCTTGGGGTACCTCCCACTCAAAATTTCGGAAAAGTTCAGTTTAGCACCTGTTCACGGCTAGCTTTGATTTTTGTTGTAGCAACATGTATTCACTGCCCGCTATATAACGGTATAAGTTTCGTGAAAGTTACAAAAAAGCCCTATGACACCGTATGTATTGGTTGGAGCACAAGATAACTCTCGAACGGATCTGCCGATTCGGTCCACAATTTGGTCTTCGTAATATGTTGTGCATACTTAATTTAAGTTCGAAGATAAGCCATATCGGTCCACTCCTTCAGGTACCACCCCTCAAAAAAGTTCAAAAATGTTCGGAAAAAATGTGTGGACGATAACTCTTGATGGGAGTGACCGATTTGGTCCATGCTTTACACATCCTAAAATATCTACCAGATCAGGTTCGAATTTGGGCTATATTTGTCCACTCCTTCGGGTACCTCCCACACAAAATTTCACTTTAAGACCTGTTCTCGAATCACTTTGATTATTGTTGAAGTAACTAGTGTGATGACGTAATTTCACTTTGTAGCTGTGGTAGGTTCAGCGGGGCCAGGGTCGTCACAAGAATTTATTTGTTATAGGGCATTAGAGAGAGGAAAGGCTCACAGTTGATTTTTCTTTAAAATTTTATAAACTTTCCTTTATTTATTATTAAAAAATACACTTTACACAACACTGTATTGAGCATTATTATGACGATGAATAATTGGCTGCGATTTGGTACGGTAGCGGCCATATGGGTGTTGATGGCAGAATAGATTGCGACGGCTTTGGCACGGTAGCGGCCCGATGAATGTTGTTGGCAGAATAGTTGGCAGCGGCTTTGGCACGGCAGCGGACAGATGAATGCTGATGGTAGAATAGTTGGCAATGGCTTTGGCACGGTAGCGCTCCGTTCAATGTTTCTGACAGAATAGTTGGCAGCGGCTTTGGCGCAGCAGCGTCCCGATGAATACTGACGATAGAATTGTTGGTAATCGTTTTGGCACAGCAGATGCCAAATAACGTTGACATGGAACTACAGTGTGTATATGTCGGAAGCCAAGGGCACGGCAATCCCCCACTTGACTTCAAACACACACACCACCCAAATAGGCCTAAAGCCAGGGGCACGGCAATCCCCCTCCTGACTCTAAACTCACACACATGTTCCACAAATATGTCTGGGGCCAATCCCCCACTTAACTTCCACACACAAAAACTCCACAAATAATATGTCTAAAGCCAAGGACACGGCAATCCCCCACTTGACTTCGAACACACACACACACAGGTGTCTAAAGCCAGGGGCACGGCAATTCCCCTCCTGACTCTAAAACATAGCCGACCAAGAAGAGAGCACACAAAATTCTGAATATTGCCAATTTTTGACAGTGTGTTAGTAAGGTTGTATGCCCACATGCTGCAAAACAAAAACAAATCAAAACATTTGCTCTCTTTTGTGTGCTCTTTCGTTGCGTTCGGGTCATGTGTGTGTGAATAACCGAAAAACTTCGTAACTTTAACAATATCAAAGAACGACATTGCTCTAAAAACACACACACGTTCTACAAATATGTCTAAAGCCAGGGGCACGGCAATCCCCCTCCTGACTCTACACACACTTATACGTTCACAAATATGTCTGGGGCCAAGGGCACGGCAATCCCCCACATGACTCCAAACACTCCACAAATAATATGTCTAAAGCCAAGGACACGGCAATCCCCCACTTGACTTTGAACACACACACACAGATGTCTAAAGCCAGGGGCACGGCAATCCCCCTCTTGACTCTAAACACACACACACGTTCCACAAATATGTCTAAAGCCAGGGGCACGGCAATCCCCCGCTCAACTCAACAGACTAATGCTACATTACTTCCACTTTGCCAAGGGAACGTTATAAACCCCACTTAGCACATTAGCAATCAACGGCCGACGGTCCAGATTGTCTGTTTGCAACCTCCTTTTATACCCGTTGGTTGGCTGGCCATCACACCGACACAGCTAAGCCAGCTGATGGTACATATGGTGATGTTGTTTGCCCAGCTGATAGTATGGTGTCATCGTTTAGTTATACTATTGGCCGCCAGGGGTCATCTCGTTGTCTTTCCGTTGATTACTTTCGCCCTATTCCTCTTGGGTGTCCGTTAATTTAAATTGATAACTTGAAATTTATTTATTTCAATACAAATCTATATATATAAAAATGGTGTAAAAAATGTATAGTAATTCATAAAATGAGAACGGCTAGGCCGATTTCTGTAAAATTTTTTGTCAGTTATTCGTATTTTCGAGGAGAAGGTCTTTACGGAAGAAAATTTTGGAAAATCTCTCTGGAAAAGTCGGAAAATTGGAAAAATCGAAAAATTGAGTTTTTGTATGAAATTTTATTCCTTAATAGCGAGACGAAGTTCGCCGGGTCCGCTAGTAAGAAATAAATAAAAACATCTTGTAACCAAAAACGAGGCGATAACTTTTGATCGTTACACTTGCATTCGCTGCCTCAATTGCGGCAGTAAACGTTTTTTCAGGCGCAAGTCCATACTTCTTGAGAAAACAGGCCGAAAGTTATATAAACCTTATGGCACCATATGTAGTGGCTGAAGAGCTGGAACCGAATACTGCGTTCGTTCACACTTTGGATATTGTAATATTTTTTCGAATATTAGATGAAATTCGAAGGTGGTGCTTATAGGTCCCCTCCTTCCGGTACCTCCTTCACAAAAGTTCGAAAATATTCGCTAAAATGGTACGCGGGATTTCTTATAGACGACACCTATTTGGTGAAAACGGTGGATCTCTAAATATTGTCGAAATTTAGTTTATGTTCAAATTTGGGCCATATCTGTCCAATCCTTCTGGTACCACCCACACAAATGTTCAACATTTTTGTGGGGTTCGAGGATGCTTTGGACTTTTTACCGAAGGTTTTCTTAGTGGACCTGTTTACAGGGATTTTATGTAGGCTAGTGTGATAAAAAAGTCTTATCTATCGATATCCCCGGAAATTTTTGAGCTTTAATCCTACCCTTACTTTTGTTGGTGCATACGCTAAAAATTTTGAAATCCCCCTTAATATATAAGTTTTTGTTTTTGGAAAATGAAGTATTTCAATCCTCACAGGCTGAGGGTATATCTCTCTTTTTGGTCCATACTTTACTTGTTTTTTTCTGAATTATTTATTTTTTCCTAAAAAAATATATCCCTAATATACATCAAATATAGACAAAAATATATAAAATGTCGTATGGAATTTGACACTAAAATTACAACCCAGTTAGGTCAGCGTCAGCGGGGTATTGCTGTTACTTTATATGGTTCTACCATTAAGAGTTATGGGTTTTATGAAAACCCAGAGTGTATTTTTTAATTTTGGAAAACATTTAAATTTTTTTGTATTTTTATGGTTTGTTCATTGGCGTCTGGCCTTTTTAATAGTTAGAATATATGGAAAACTCATATTTTGATGCAAAATATGAAAAAAATCTCAAATCCTTAAATTTTGACCTCAATTATGAAAATATCTCTATCCATTCAAAAGTTACAGACTTTTGAACAGGATGAAACGGTTCTGAACCACTGTGAGCTGTAGGCTTGTTTAAATAATTCTTGGGCGACCCAAATAAGACAGCGTGGATTTTTAAAAGAATTTGTTGAGAACTCGAACAGGACAGGTTGACTGGCTAAAAGAGCATCGTGGATTCTTTTAAAAATTTTATGATAACTCAAAGTACTCAGCGTATATTTTTCATGTAAGTTTGGAGACACGAATATTTCAGCTTGTATTTTTTAAAGAAACAAAGAGGACTGTATTTATTTTTTGACGACACAAAGAGAACAGGGTAGATTTTAAAGCATTTTTCGACGACCAAAATATTATAGGCAGGATTTGCCGACTGAGATATACCCTCCGTCTATGTGAATCGAACTCTCATCTACGGACAGATTGAATGTATTTAGGGTATTTTCAGAAGTTTGTGGCCCTTTTTGGACATTTGAACTTGCCGACAAAAATTTGGGTTAGGATTAAAGTTCAAAAGTGTTGTGGAGGAGGTACTTGGAGAACTGGACCAACATAGTCCATTATGGAAATGGTCATTTTAATGGGTCATCGAATAACTTTTGGACCAGTATGCCAGGAAGCATGGACTTGTCCACATAATATAGTTGTAAACAGGACCACAACGAACATCCTCGGTATACATTTCCAAAGGATCTTCGAACAGACCCTAAACAGCACATAGACACAAATGTTTAATTTTTTTGTGGGAGGTACCCTAAGGAGAGGACAGATATGGGCAATTTTAGAAGTTAAACTAAATTTAGACAACATATTAGGAGATCCAAAGGTTGGACCAAATTGGTTTGCCCCGTTCAAGAGATATCGTGCGTTCCATTTTAGTGGCATTTTTATATATTGGGGGAAGTACCGGAAGCTGTAGACCGATACTGCACATCTTCGAACTGAAACTAAGTTTGTACAAAATATGACGAAGTAATATAGTGTTATAGTGCTCCCCAGCGACTACATATGGTGCCATCGGGGTTTTTACACCTATTGGGCCGTTTTCTCAAGAAGTATGGACTTGTCTTTGAAAAAACTTTTGCCGTTGTAATGGAAGCAGCGTGTTGTGTCAACAAAAGTTGCTTCAACACAATATTTCGGATAAGTTCACTTTAAGACCTGCTCTCGAATCGCTTTGATTTTTATATCTCGTAGATATATTAGGATGTGTAAAGTATGGACCAAATCGGTCACTCCCATCTAGAGTTATCGTGCGCACAATTTTCCGATATGGCTTATCTTCGAACTTAAACTAAGTTTGCACAAAATATTACGAAGGCCACATTTTGGACCGAATCGGCAGATTCGTTCGAGAGTTATCTTGAGCTCCAACCACTACACACGGTGTCATAGGGGGTTTTTTGTACCTTTCAGGCTATTTTATCAGGATAATGATGATGATGAAACTTATAGCGTCGCATGGGGGCAGTGAATACAAGATGATGCAACTAAAAAGCGATTCGAGAGCAGGTCCTAAACTGAACGTTTTTCGAAATTTTGTGTGGGAGGTACCCGAAAGAGTGGACCGATTGAGTCCGTATTGACACCTCATCTAAGTCTGGTAGAAATTTCACGATGTGCAAAGTATGGACCAAATCGGTTACTTCCTTTAAGAGTTATCATGAGCACAAATTTTCCGAACATTTCCGAACTTTTGTGGGGGAGGTACCGAAAGGGGTAGACCGATTTAACTCATCTTCGAACTTAAACTAAGTTTGGACAAAATATCACGACAGCCTAATTTTGGACCGTTCCAGAGTTATCGTGTGCTCCAGCCAGACAGACAGACGGACGGACATGCCTAAATCAACTCCAAATTGTATGAAACACATTTCGTCCAAACATACTTGGGGCCTAAAACCATTATTTCGACGAGGCACATTTTGCCCGTATGAAAGTGTATATCACGAATATTGTCAAAAAAAGGATAAATTTTTTTCGCGCTACATCAACGATTTTTGGATATGTAGGTTAAGAAAAAAATTCCCAGTACGAATCTGGTCGCGAGCCAATTTTTGGTTGTTGCGGACAAAAGTTATGGTTCTTTTATTTCGCTTTTTAAGAAAGAAAATATTATAAAAACGCTAATTATTTTAATGAGCACAATTGTTACAAAAAAGTTCTCTCGAAGTGACTTCAGCGAGTAGATTGCATAATACCTGCAAAATGTTACACAGAATTCGCGGAATGTACATAAAATAGATAAATTATTAAATATAAGTCTACTTTTTTCAAAATTAAGGCCCATTTAGTGGTCATAAAATTACATTAAAAATTCTTGTGGATCCAAACTTCACGGCAAATCAAATGAGACTACAATCATACAGATTGGTGTTATTGACATTCATATTAAAGCTTTCCCATTAGGGAAGCTAATTGGGTTGATGGGGATATATGTCAAAGCTTCTGAAATGGAAATAGAGGTCAAATAACCCATTTTAATTTATATGCATTTTAAAATACGTTTAAATCGCGAAATTATCAAAATCAGTTTGTCCGCATATGATTTTCATGTACAGCAGTACCGTATCTTTTAACTTGAATATAGTTTTCGAAATTTAATTTGGTGGCTAAGATGTAGCATCAGCTGCATCTTAGCATTAAAATACCTATAAAATATCGCTAATTTGCGCAAAGTGCATACAATTTTTGTCCGCATCCGATTTCAGTGTCCACCATGAAAATCGATATCGATACATATCTATTCAAGGCGATCAATTAAGAACCGTGGATGTAGCATCACACACTATTTTTTTGGATAAAATGAATGTAGCTCCCTTATCAGTGAAGTTTTCAAATCTCTGTTTCCGCTAAAACGAAGATGCTGTACTAGTTGTTTCATTGCAGTGGAAACGAACCGCAGAAAACGCGATAAGATACGCGATATTTCCAAAAACAATTTTAGGTGATTTTTCTACTTTGGAATTTCTTGTAACTCGCGTTTTAGTAGATGGATTTTTACGGGGAATGATTTATTAAATCCGGAACGTAAAAAACTAAAATGTGCAATCAAGTACGAGGAAATCGAATGGCAATTGTAAAAATTAGGCCCGAAAAATATGTTTTTTACAAAAATGTTCGCACAAAATTTCCGCATTTGGATGTAGATTTCTATGAAGCTGTGCAGACTACATTCACATTATTCGTATCAAATTACTCAGAATCGCAAGTACTACAATCCTATATATAATTTTTTGAAAAACCTATTTGCGGAATGAAATTAGAAGAAAATTTCAAAAAACACTGTAAATCTGGCTTCAAAATGTCAGCATCATTTAATGGTAGAAGCAGTTCAAATTTTGAAAAGTAATACATAAGTGAGATGATCCTTATTTAGTTTGCTTCTACTTTTACTTTGACAGGAAAATCGAGAGAAGTGTGGTTTACTCACAAATCGAGAGAAAACAAAAAAAGACATGGTGGCTTCAACCCATTTTTACCCATTTTTTAACATAAATATAGCCACAGCTTCCACGCAAATTAACTTTTAAGGCCAATATTTTTTGCCACGTCCAAAATCATTTCATTTTATCCAAAAATATTTAATTTGTATAATATAGAATCACAAGTCGCGTATTCTAAAAGGGTAAACCTTGGCTTCAGCTATGTTAAATTTTCAAAAATATTGGTGATATACCCTCGTTAGCATAAATGCTGAGGGTATAAAAACACAAATATGTCCGGATTATTGGAGTAAAAAATTGTGTAGTGTCCGGATTAACAAGTGGTCGGGTCATAGAGACTATACAGTACATAACCTGCAAGGTTTACTTACCCAAGACATGTTCATCATATACACACAAATGAAAAGTCATTTTTTTATAATTTTTATACAATTTTGCATTTTTTATTCATTTCACTTTGACTTGGTAATCAATTTTTTGTAATAATTTTTCTTTTTTGGTTTGTTTTAAATTATTTTGTCTTATTTTTTATTATTTCGTACTGGTTTGTTAGTTGTTGTTGTTTTGAATTATGTATTTTGTTCAGTTGTTGTTTTTCTTTTTGGTAAATAACTTAATAATAATATTTATTTTTTCACTTGTGTCTTTGTGTAACATTTGTTTTTAAGTTTTGCATTTTTATGTTAATTTCTTTTTGGTTTTGCTGACATACGTGTGTATGTATGTCTTTACTAGAATTGTTGTAATTTGTTTTTTTAAATTTATTTGGTAATGTTTTTTATGTTTTTTTTCATTGATTTTAGAATGCTTGTTGTTGTTTTATATTATTATTTAATAATAATTTCATTATCATTATTAGTTAAATTATATTATGTTTGTTTTTTGGTTTAGTTTGTTGTTGTTTGTTTTGTTTTAAATATAATGAAAATTAACACAGTCAAATATTAATGATCAACAATGTGATCATTGGTTGTTTGTTTGTTTTTGTATTACATCCTACAAATACGTACATAATAATTTTGCTTCTCTAGCGAATAGGGGATTCGGGGTGTGGTTTTCTCTCTCTTATTCCGTTTTAGAAGAAAGGAGGGAGGAAGTGTGTTTTTGTTGTTGTTGTATAAATTTATTAACTGTTCATCTTCATCTTTTCTTAGTTTAATTATTATAATTAATTTTATGTGTATGGTTGTTGTTGTTTTTCTTATTAAATTGCACTATTTAATTTTGTGAAAATAGATGTGTGAGTGGTTTTGTGAAGGAAAGGTGATTATTTGTGGGTAGTGGTGGTGGTGATGATAAAAAAGTGATGTGTTTCTTTCCGTTCAATAAAAACAATTCTTCTATAAAAAACACATTTATTTGTTTTATTATTATTCTCTCTAAATTTGTTATATGCTAAGTTTAAGGGCAAGTTCGTGAGATGTCAGTGCAGCGTTTGTTAGGGAGGGGATGATAAATGTTAAAATGATGTTTGAAGTACAAAATGTGGAACACATAAGCTATAAAGAAAAGAAATAGCCAGGGAAGAACATGCAGAGAAGAAGATAGTCTTTGTACAGAAGGTCTTCTTTATAAATGATAACTTAGAACAACTTTGGGATGTCTTCAGTAGAAATCAGTTCTTCTAGAGTTCTTTGAAAACAGAATATCTCTTATAGGTCTTCCACAGATGGAAGACCTTCTTTTGTTCCTTTATATAAAGAAGACTTTCAAGAGGTCTTCTATACACAAAAAAACATCGAGAAGTCTTCTTTACATAGAAGACCCCCAAGAGGTCTTTTATACACAGAAGGCCTTCAAGAAGTCTTCTATAGATCGAAGACCTTCTGTAGGTCTTCTATAGATTGAAGACCTTATATAGGTCTATATATAAAGGAGACTCTCAAGAGGTCTTTTATACATTGAAGGCCTTCAATAGGTCTTTTATGCGTAAAAGACCTTCGAAATGTATTTTATACATAGAAGATCTTTAAGAGGTTTTTTACACCTAGAAGGTCTTCTATACCTAGAAGACCTTCAAAAGATCCTCTATTCGCCGAAGACCATTCAGGGGTTTCCTATACATAGGAGACCCTCAAGAGGTCTTTTATACATAGAATACCTTCAGGAGGTCTTTTATACACAGAAGACCTTCAAGAGGTCTGCTATAGATAGAAGATCTTCAAGAGGTCTTCTGTACATAGAAGACCTTGAAGAGGTCTTCTATACATAGAAGACTTTCAAGAGATCTTCTATACATAGAAGACCTTCGAATGCCTTCTATAGACCTTCTATACATCGAAGACTCTGTATAGGTCTTCTATAGATTGAAGACCTTCTATAGGTTTTCTATACATCGAAGAACCTCTGTAGGTTTCTATACATCGAAGACCTTCTGTTGGTCTTCTATACATCGAAGGCCTTATAAAAGTCTTCGATACATCGAAGATCTTCTGTAGGTCTTCGGTACATGGAAGACCCTGTATAGGTCTTCGGTAGATCGAAGGCCTTCTATAGGTCTTCTATACAATCGAAGAACATCTGTAGGTCTTCAATACATCGAAGAAACTCTATAGGTCTTGTATGCATCGAAGACCATGTATAGGTCTTCTATAGATCGAAGGCCTTCCTGGGATATTCTACACATCAAAGACCTCATATAAGTCGTCTATACATCGAAGACCTTCTGTAGATCTTGGATGCATCAAAGACCCTGTATATGTCTTCTATACATCGAAGACCCTGTATAGGTCCTTTATAGATCGAAGACCTTCTATAGGTCTTCTATAGACCGAAGAACCTCTATAGGTCTTCTACACCTCGAAGACCCTGTATAGGTCTTCTACAGATCGAAGAGCTTCTATATGTCTTTTATACATCGAAGAGCTTCTATAGGTCTTCTATACATCGAAGACCTTCTGTAGGTCTTCTATACATCGAAGGCCTTATATAAGTCTTCGGTAGATCGAATGCCTTCTATAGGTCTTCTATAGAATCTGTTGGTCTTCAATACATCGAAGAAACTCTATAGGTCTTGTATGCATCGAAGACAATGTATAGGTCTTCTATAGATCGAAGGCCTTCCTTGGATATTCCCCACATCAAAGACCTCATGTAAGTCTTCTATAGATCGAAGACCTTCTGTAGATCTTGGATGCATCAAAGACCCTGTATATGTCTTCTATACATCGAAGACCCTGTATAGGTCTTCTATAGATCGAAGAGCTTCTATATGTCTTTTATACATCGAAGAACCTCTGTAGGTCTTCCATACATCGACGACATTCCGTAGGTCTTCGATACATCTATGACCCTGTATAGGTCTTCTATACGTCAAATACACTGTATAGGTCTTCTATAGATAGAAGACCTTCTATATGTCTTTTATACATCGAAGAGCTTCTGTAGGTCTCCTATACATCGAAGACCTTATATAAGTCTTCTATAGATCGAGGACCTTTTATAGGTCTTCTATATATCGAAGACCTTCTGTAAGTCTTGGACGCATCGACGACCCTGTATACGTCTTCTATACATCGAAGACCCTGTATAGGTCTTCTATAGATCGAAGAGCTTCTATAGATCTTTTATACATCGAAGACCTTCTGTAGGTCTCCTATACATCGAAGGCCTTATATAAGTCTTCTATAGATCGAGGACCTTTTATAGGCCTTCTATATATCGAAGACCTTCTGTAGGTCTTCGATACTTCGAAGACCCTGTATAGGCCTTCTATAAATCGAAGGCCCTGTATAGGTCTTCTTTACATCGAAGACCCTGTGTAGGTCTTCTAAAGATCGAAGGCCGTCTATAGGTCTTCTATACATCGAAGACCTTCTGAAGGTCTTCTATACATCGAGGACCTTCTGTAGGTCTTCTATAGATCGAAGTGCTTCTATAGGCCTTCTATACATCGAAGACCTTCTGAAGGTCTTCTATACATCGAGGGCCTTCTGTAGGTCTTCTATAGATCGAAGTGCTTCTATAGGCCTTTTATACATCGAAGAACGTCTACAGGTCTTCTGTAGATCGAAGAGCTTCTATAGGTCTTTTATACATTGAAGACCTTATATAAGTCTTCTATAGATCGAGGATCTTCTATAGGTCTTCAACAGATCGAAGACATTCTGTTGGTCTTCGATACATCGAAGACCCTGTATAGGTCTTCTATGCATCGAAGACCTTGTATAAGTCTTCTATAGATTGAAGGCCTTCCTTGGATATTCTACACACCAAAGACCTCATATAAGTCTTCTATAGATCGAAGACCTTCTGTAGGGCTTGGATGCATCGAAGACCCTGTATATGTCTTCTATACATCGAAGACCCTGTATAGGTCTTCTATAGATCGAAGACCTTCTATAGGTCTTCTATACGTCGAAGAACCTCTGTAGGTCTTCTATACATCGAAGACCCTGTATAGGTCTTCTATAAATCGAAGAGCTTCTATAGGTATTTTATACATTGAAGAACCTCTATAGGTATTTTTGTACATCGAAGACGTTCTGGAGGTCTTCTATAGATCGAAGAGCTTCTATAGGCCTTTTACACATCGAAGAACCTCTACAGGTCTTCTATAAATCGAAGACCTTCTGTAGGTCTTCTATATATCGAAGGCCTTATATATGTAAGTCTTCTATAGATCGAGGATCTTCTATAGGTCTTCGATACATTGAAACTCTGTATAGGTTTTCTATACATCGAAGACCCTGTATAGGTCTTCTATAGATCGAAAGTCTTCTAAACATCGAAGAACCTCTGTAGCTCTTTTATGCATCGAAGGCCTTCTGTAGGTCCTCTATACATCGAAGGCCTTCTATGGACCTTTTGTACATCACAAACCTTATATAAGTCTTTTATAGATCGAAGGCCTTATATAGGTCTCCTACACATGGCATGCCTTCTAGAGGTCTTCTACACATAGAAGACCTTCTATAGGTCTTCTATAGATCGAAGACCTTCTGTAGGTCTTTTATACAGCGAAGACCTTCTGTCTTCTATACATCGAAGGCCTTATATAACTCTTCTATAGATCGAGGACTTTCTATAGGTCTTCTATACATCGGAGACCTTCTGTAGGTCTTCTCTGCATCGAAGGCGTTCTATGGATCTTCTATGTATCAACTACCTTATAAAAGTCTTCTATAGATCGAAGTCCTTCTTTAGGTCTCCTATATATCGAAAGCCTTCTAGAGGTCTTCTATACATAGAAGACCTTCTATAAGTCTCCTATATTTAGAAGACCTTCAATAGATCGTAGACCTCCTCTAGGTCTTCTATACATCGAAGTACTTCTATAAATTGAGAACATCCTGTAGGCCTTCCACAAAAAAGGAACCACCTAAAGGTCTTATTTAAGTATAGAAGACCTTGTATAAGTCGTATATGCATAGAAAACCTTCTATAGATCATCTATACATTTAATACATTCTATAAGTCTTCTATAGATCGAAGACCTTCTGTAAGTATTCTATTGATCGAACACCTTCTATAGGTCTTGTATACGTGGAATACCTTCTATTACGTCTTTGATGTTATACATAGAACACCTTCCACAGGTCTTCTATACATAGAAGACCTTCTATGGGTCTCTTTTGCTTAGAAGATTTTCTATGGAAAGAAGGCCTTCGCTATGTAAGACCTTCAACAGAACCCAGAGTTTTTCTGTGCATGAGAGTCCTTTTTTTTGGAAATTTCGGCGACAATGGCGATTTTTTCACCTAAAGAAGTGAAATTTGTATAATATGTATTTTTGTATGGGGCATGAGAGTTTGTCTACAAAAGAGGGCGAGAGAGAGAGGGAACAGTTAAAATTATATATTCCTTTTCTTAAACAGGAATTCACTGTTTTTATTTATTTTTTATTATTTTCATAATAAAGTTATTTTTTCTTAGTTATTTTTTTCTTACGTCTTCTTTTGTTGTTGTTGTTTTACAAATAATAAAAATTGTTTTGTTTTTCTCTTTTTTGTTTATTATAAATAAAAGCTTTTGTTTTTCTTTCTTTCTGATTTTGAAGTACATAAGGTATTATGCTAGAAATACGCTCCGAAACCGTTGAGCATTTTGTTTGTTGTTGTCATCGTGTTGTAATTTCTGTTCATTTTTGTTGATTTGTGGCGTTATCAAATTGTGTTGTTGTTTTTTAATTTTGATTTTTTTTTGTTCTTAAATACTTTATGTACTTTCTGTGTGTTGTTTTTAGAATAGTATTTTTTTCTCTGTTAATTTGTTGCTATTCTTTTAGTTTATTTTTTTTTGTTTGGAAAATAAATATTATATTTTTATTAATTGTATCACTTGTGTTTATTATTATTATTTTTTTAACATTTAACCCTTAACGTGTTTTATTTTTATTATTTCAACTCTCTTAAGGATATTGTTTGCTCTTCTACATACATATACTTTGCTATACTTCCTCTTGTCCATTCTTTATCTATTTTTTGTTTGTTATCTAGTCACCTATTTTTTGTTTTTTGTTTTCTTTTTTGGTTGGCATTTACCACGTTAAAAATTAAAAACCACAACTATATTGAATTTGTTATCCTTTTTCCCTAGCAGTTATTTTTTTCGGTTGTTGTAAATGTGTTTTGTTTTTGTTTGTTTTATTATTATGTAAATACATACGAGTTACAACTGTCGTGAGACATAGACTAAAGCATTTCGGGTTTCTTCTTCTTCACTATTTTAGTGTTTTTGCTTTGGATTTTATTGATACATGTGTGTGGGTGTGGGTTTGTATGTTAAAAAGTTTTAAAGTTTTTCGTAGTTTGCCAGATGGATGAATCAATGGCCCTTACATGTAGTTAAAAATCTCTACAGCACTATGGTTACCGATAACCTGAAGGTTATGGTTGGATAATATGCACGGGATATGATTGGAATCATTAAACAGGGTATAACTCATAGGGATCATAGTCAAGTTGGAGAAAATCTTGATACATTGAAATATCCTCAAATTGGGTAGTAGCCAGGTTCATTTAAGCATTTCGCCGATTGTATATGCATGGTGTTCTGCTGATCGCAGGCATAGGAAATTGTGTTTTTCTGTAAAGAGCGTGGATCTTTCAAAGAATTTTTGGAGGTCCCAAATACGACGATAAATTTGGTTTTATTGAAGAACTTTTGGAAGATCCAGGGGAACAAGAGGAGTCGATTTTTTAAAGAATTTTAAAAGAGCCCAAATAGGACGATAAGTTTGGTTTTATTAAAAAAATGCGGGAGGACCCGATGAGGACAATAAACATGGATGTTTTAAAACATTTTTGAAGGACCCAAATAGGGCGTTAGGATTGGTTTTATTAAAGAATTTTTGGTGGACCCAAAAAAGGCAATAACCCGGGATTTTTTGACGAATTTTTGGTGAATCCTATGAGCGGTTTCATTAAAGAATTTCCGGAGGATCCGATGAGAACAATAAGAATAGATGTTTTAAAGAGTTTTTGAAGGACCAAATAGGGCGTTAAGTTTGGTTTTGTTAAAGAATTTTTGGATGACCTAAAGAAGACAACAACCGGGGATCTTTTTACAAGAATTTTTGGTGGATCCTTTTCTTTGAGAACAAAAGAGGACAAAAACCCTGTGGATCAAAGAGGACAAATGGCGTGGATTTTTAGAGAGTTTTTGCAGGACCCAAGGAGGACTATAAGTGTAAAAAACCTTACGTTTTACATTTTTGGACGATCCAAGGAGGACCCAAAGAGGACAATAAGTGTAAAAAAATTCTGAGGACGTAAGGAGGACCCTAGTCAGGAATATTTTTTAAAAAAATTATAGAGTACAGTCCTCGATGATCCTTGCAAATTTGAAAATTCCTGATCGGAGAATCTGCAATTAACATATCTGGTGGATACAAAAAAAAAAATATCGGGTTTATTATCGTAAAAAGTTAAAGACTTTCCAAGCTGATCCCAAATCCCATCCATATGACCTGAAATATACCCCGCTAAGACAGATTGAAGGGATAATATGAATAATGTGAATAATAAGAATTTTTGGATGACCCAAAAAAGACAATAACCGGCAATTTTTTGAAGAATTTTTGGTTGATCCTTTTCTTTGAGGACCATAGAGCACAAAACCCTGTGGACCGAAGTGGATAATTGGCTTGGATTTTTAGAGAGTTTTTGCAGGACCTAAGGAGGACTACAAGGTTTACTTTTTACATTTTTGGACAATCCAAGGAGGACACAAAGTGGACAATAAGCGTAAAAATATTCTGAGAATTTTTTAAAAAAAATATAGAGTACAGTCCTCGATGATCCTTGCAAATTTTTAAAATTCCTGATCGGAGAATCTGGAATTGGATAAAAAAGTTAAATATCTGATTGATTATCGTGAAAAGTTAAAGGCTTTCCAAGCTGATCCAAAATTCCATCAATTTGACCCGAAATATACCCCGCTAAGACAGATTGAAGGGATAATATGAATAATGTGCGGTCTCATTAAAGAATTTTCAGAGGATCCGATGAGGACAATAAGAATAGATGTTTTAAAGAATTTTTGAAGGTCCCAAGTAGGGCGTTAAGTTTGGTTTTGTTAAAGAATTTTTGGACGACCTAAAGACGACAATAACCGGGGATTTTTTTTCAATAATTTTTGGTGGATCCTTTTCTTTGAGAACCAAAGAGGACAAAAACCCTGTGGACCAAAGAGGACAAATGGCGTGGATTTTTAGAGAGTTTTGGCAGGACCTAAAGGCGACTACAAGGTTTACTTTTTACATTTTTGGACAATCCAAGGAGGACACAAATAGGACAGTATATATAAAAAAAATGAGGACCTAAAGAGGACCACAGTCGTGAATATTTTTTAAAAAAATTATAGAGCACAGTCCTCGATGATGCTTTCAAATTTTAAAATTCCATATCGGAGCATCTGAAATTAAAATATCCGGTCGATAAACAAAAAATAAAATATCTGGTGGTTTATCATGAAAAGTTAAAGGCTTTCCAAGCTTATCCCAAATCCCATCCATATTACCTGAAATATACACCGCTAAGTCAGATTGAAGGGATAATAAGACAGCAATTGCCTTTGGATTACCAGCAGAACTGATTACGATTGAATGCAACACGCTGATAATATGTATGTATAAGCTCACCTGGCAAGGGGAACTCTTACTGATGATTAGGAAAAATGAGGAGCATTTCTCCGCCCCATATAATTTGCTCATATCAATGCCCCTTTAGACCTGGTAAATTCCATATCTACTCTATCTCCAAAGGTTTCTGAAGGCATGCCTGAACTTGGTACTCTGGCATTGAAAAATTTATCGAATGTATTGCATAGTGTTCCGACTAAACGGTATATTTTTGGCCAGGAGAAAACTGTAATTCCCAAAATAAGAGAAATGTGTTCTTTTTGCCAGCTTTGGCTATGTCTATAGGTCCAAAAAAGATATTTTTGATAGTACGCCGGTCATTTACGAATGCTCTGCACTCAGAAAGAATCCCAATTGGGACGTAACCAGGACTCCAACATGGTGGTTAGCTGCACAAGGTTTTGACATCTCGACATACACGAGCTCATGTGGCGATCACCAGATCGTAAAATAAGAGTGTGTTGGACATACGACCGTTTTGAGGATATTGACACGGATCACTACATTGTTGCAGCTGAGGTTCGCACTCGACTGGACGTAGCTTGACATCCCTACAATCAGCAGCAACACGTAGCACACTAGAGAATTATCTGGACAAAAGAAATGAGGATAAATGGAGAAGCGGAATTTTTAAATACAATAAAGTCCGAAAGTACTACCAAGAAATGAAACATCAAAATGATGGCTTTGACGCCTATATGCCTTTTTGCATGGACTAGCAAGGTAAGCGGGTAAAGGATGCTGATGGCCCAGTAAAAAAAATCATTACCAAATAATGGGTTTTTATAGTACTTTTTGGTAGTCGTAACTACTAACAAAACACCTTACTAGCCCATTACTTTAACAAGGGCATGTCGCACTCCTACGACCACTAGAATAACTAGTTATTCTATTGTCACTAGAAGTTGAAAATAAGCTAAAAACATGTGTTCTATTTTTTATAACAGTTGAGTTGGGATTTGTTTTCAATTTCAAAATACTGCATATTTTTATTTTATTTTGTTTTGCTCTCTGCTGGATTTGATCATGCGATCTTTTGATATGTAGCCAAACACTCGGGGTTGTTTGGGTTACCCAGGATATGAAAAGAGAGAAAAAAGAAAGTGAAAGACAATGGAATTGTCTATGCTGCTGAATGCTGCGTGAACATAACCCTCAGTTATTCGTAATCATCTTCGTTATCAGAATACGTGACTCCTTGGTAGTTCCCCCAATAGCAACCGTACACGCAGCACTTAACACCGGTCCCTGCTGTTCCAATCCCTGAAAATATATCCTTTTTAAAAATGATTTCGAATCCCCTCGCTATACTCCAAGTGATGCCAAATTTCCCAATGTAGGAGGTGGGACTAGTAAGCGAGTATGCTGGAGCCCACGTCAGTGTCCCCATAGCCGGAATAAGTGAATTGCGGCTGCAGTTACGTCACCCTCAAAACCTAAGAAGAAGGAATGGTAGGACTTCGTCACGTTTGACGATGCTACGCTGGCACAAAGAGGTGTGTAAGATATTTCAATCTGCAATATGTGGAACACGCGAGAATGAAGAAAAGAGTAATACGTCGAATTAGATTTCTTCCTGCCGAAGAGGAACGACTACAAAGAACCGAAAGTTGAATATCTTACCAATGTTCTCAATATGTCTGTAGTCTTCCATGGCCGAAGTCGGAAAAGCGACAGGTGGCAAGGATGTAGTACCGCCTGATATCGCTTTTGTCCTCCGTATTAAAGACTCTTTAGGTTTGTGTCAGAAATAGCTATCAAGTTGCCGATCATAAGCATCGGTTTCGTAAGTAGCACAGCACTACGACAGTTCTGCACGCCACCTGTACACATATTAATCGTGGACTCAATCAGAAAAAGTCTCACACTGTTTGAGAACATCGAGCAGACTACACTTCGGCCAAGTTTGAAACGTTAGATAATCCATTATATGTGTGGACGCCAGTTGTACGTGGATTTAAGTAAAAATAAGTCGAAACCCCCCAAGGTGGGATGACATCTTCGGAACTGTTTTACGCCTACCCTTCCTGTATTACATCCCCTCCATATCGTCACTGAGAAGATTGTTCCGACCTCTTACATTCGACATAGTGTTAACGTCGTTCGTGCATGCGACAGCTAGCTGCGATTTGTAGGAACAAGGTATTCCAGATTCTAGCCTGTAGCACTTGAAGTGCAGATAAAGTAACCTTATTTACCACATATAACGTGATAGGTCTGTCTGTGGTATGCTATGCGGCGCCTGTGTGGCCCGAAAGTTTATCTGCAGCGCAATCGAATATTATTCAAACCATTCAGAACCCGCCCGAAGAACTGTCTCTTTAAGTTATCGGTGGACTATTCCTATGAGGAGACGAAAAGCCTTCCTGTGCAGCAACACAAAGACATGCACTCGTTGCAGTACTTTCTTGAGTGTTACCGTGAGTGTCATCCTAGTCACCATATGGTGGATAGAATCCTCCATCTCCGGGCATGTCAGGAAGGATCTTCATGATATAGAGATGGAGAGATGTCCAACGTTACAAGGGATAACCCTTTACCAGCAAGCCTATCAGACAGAATTGAATAGCATTAACACAGATATAGTTTCAGATTCCATAAACATCTTCCATATATTGCAACTGAAAAACGTCCGCTGCCACGAAGTTTTGGCTGAACTACGTTCAGGATAGTGCAACAGTTTCAGTTACTATAGGGCAAGTATTGGTGACACAGTGAAAAACAGGACCGCCAAATATATTGCTTCTTTTCAACTGCCCTGCCAAACCTACTCTACTAACTCCGGTAGTTTTGTGGTTACAACCCATTGAAGCAGCTAGATCTGGAAATATGGTCGGGCCCACGAACATACAAACATATCGTATGCTGTTTAATACAACACGCCGAGAATAGTCACTGGTTGCTATTCAAAAGCACCACAAGAATACCTGCAGTACGAAACCCACATGCAATTACTGAAAGAACATTGCGCCCTACTCACAAAACAGTAGGTGATCATATTCATACAAGCCAATCACACATACCACACGAGCTGCAACATACCTCCCAGTGAAAGAACTATCCCCATAATGCAAAACTTTCGAACAGAAATGAACTATATCCCCCAATACATCAAGACATGCCTCATCGTTCGAAAGTAGACGATCATTTCGGTCTTATCACAAGTATATTCAGGTATCTGAATAGCTACCTCTCTCCTCTAATCCCTGACATCCAAGCAGCGTACGTGAAAATACTTTAAATAACATTTCCAATCGTTTCGTTTCGTATTTTCTATAGGAACAATACAAAACGAAACATAACCCACGTTGGCGGAGCTCGCTTTTTAGTTTCGTTTAGTTTACATTCGTGAGTACGAACGAAACGAAAAGCGAAAAATACTCAACTCCACAAGAGCTGATAGAAAACGAAATAGTACTAAACGCCAGTGAATAAATCAAAAACATTTGGTGGCTGATAAAAATATTCACTGTGGTATGTTGATGTTAGTTTATAGGGTTGTTAAGCAATCACATATGTGTGTGCCTGAGTGTGTCATTGACCATAAGACACAGCAAACGTTTGCCAAAAATTCTTTTTGTTTTGGTGGTGAATAAAACAACTCGGCAAAGCATAGCCGAAGTACATTTCAGCAATTGTACGGTTTTTATTGTCTTACATTGAAAAGTTTGTGGTTCCATTTTGGTTGTGAGAATGAAACGATTCAGAGAAGCCGAAAAGTTTGTGCCTTTGTGTGATTGGTACGGGAATCGTTTTGTTTGTTTACGTTCATTGCATCCCAGATACATGTCCAAATGTGGCCAATCACATTACATGACATCTCGTCGCATGCTCTGCCAACCCTGATTTGTTATGGACACAAGAAAACGAAGCACACCGCTTCCAATGACTGTAATGGAAGCTTTACTATATCTCAAGAACATACCAAAAGGGACCAGGAGAAACTTTTCACAATTCTGCACAAGTGACAAAAAGATATTCTTCCATCGAATTAAGGAGAGTACCATTTCATAGTTATAGCCAAGGTTTACGCACGACTATATGTAGCGATGATTGCCACAAGGCACTTTAAACCTGACTTCAAGAAACCCCATATTTTGAGTGGTCGGCACCATCTACCTTCTGCCATTCCTCACTGATCTTGAAAAAATCATATTTTTTTCCTTGTTGCACTTTATGTCCATACAAAAGTAAAAATCTTCCATTCCTTAACCCCCGGGAATAAATATTATGTCGAACCTTTTAACCACAAGTAAGGGGCTTACTGCTGAGTACTGAGGGCAATTGAAGAAGAGTTGAGTACAATTTCGAATTTGTTTTTTTTGTTGCATTTTATTGAAATAATTTTTATTTCCTTGTCATTTAATTCCATAGTATAAAATTATTTAGATATTATTAGATTTGTTGTTATATTGCTTTTTTTGCTTAATATTTGTGTAAATTTTTTAATCGTTTTTTTTGTCTTTTGTTTATTTTGCCTAAAGAGAGTTTCTATTTGTTTTTTATTAATAGTCCTTTTTGTTGTGGCATATTTTTATGATTAACACATTTCTTTTTTTTCATTTTCTTATCAGTTTTCCGTGGTTGTTATTTATTTTATTTCAAGGTGTTGCAATAGACACTTTGATAAAGTAATTTCTCATTTAGTTTTGGTTTCAGTGATAGTTGAGAGAGAGAGAGAGACAGAGTGTGAATATAGGGAGTATGGGGAGATATGATAATGAAAATACATAATATAATTTGTGAAAAAGAATAAGGGGATTTTTGTGTGTGTTTGGAATTTTTAGTTAAGCGAAAAATTTCATTTGAAAGCATTTATTGAAAATCGATAAACTTACATTTAAAGATTAAATTATTTAGAATATGATCTCAAATTTTCACAAATGCTGTCAAGCGAAATTTTATCGCTTGTTGTGGAGAGAGTTCTTAGTGATGTATAGGCAAATAGAGAGAATGTGAAAAGGTGTGTGTGTGTGTTTTTAAATGCATTTTATTAATCATATATAAATAATTGGCCTAGAAAAAATCGTGTTTCTTTTTACATATCCTTGCAAAGGATACATATGTATTTTTATATATTTTTACTACTGAGATCATTTTGTTTTTCTTTTCTTTTCTGTGGTGTTGTTAAAAATAAATATCAAGTGTTGTTTATTTTTTGTTTTTTATTTTTGCTTTGTGTGACGTGACTATATGAACGGCTATTTTCTTCTTTTGTGATATATTCATATTTACAACTTAGCAATACTTAATTACATATGAGTGAATAAAGAGAGAGAGAGACATCATGACTGACAGACATTGTTTCTTTCTTACTTTCATTTTGAGGAACTGTTGAAGACTTTGTCTTTTCTTGTATAAAATGAAGGTAATAAAATTGATGTATAAAAAATAAAATAAAAATAAATAAATAACAAAAACTATTGCACTCTTTAATGGAAATACTACGGAATAGTATAAAATACTGTCAAGGGGGAAAATTTGTCTTAGACAATTCACTTTTAAAAAATTGATACATTTATTATTAGGAATTGATAAGAGATCAAAATTTGGCTAAGAAGTCTTTTTAAAGCACACTACTGTGTGAATTTTTAAAAGAAATGTTTTAAAAGACACTACTGTGTGGATTTGTAAAGGAAATATTTTTTTCAAAGAACACTACTGTGTTGATTTTTAAAACAAATATTTTTTCAAAGGACTCTACATTGTGGATTTTTAAAAGAAATATTTTTTCAAAGGACACTTCTGTGTAAATTTGTAAAAGCAATATTTTTCAAAGGACACTACAGTGCGGATTTTTAAAAGACATATAATATCCCAAAAAGTAGATTTTTGCAAGAATTACCCTGAACACCACTGCTTAGATTTTGTAGAAATATTTTTTCAATGGACATCACAGCGTTTTTTTTTTGTAATAATATTTTTGTATGGACTCAAAAACGTGGATTTTAAGAAAAATATTTTTTAAGGGACGCCACTCCTAGGAGTTTTTTTAAATTTTTTTCCAGGAACACTGCATTGCGGATTTAACTCTAACCCAACTCAGTAGATTTTAAAAACTATTTTATTAAATGGAGACCACAGCATTGATTTTTAAACATTTTTTTGAATGGAGATTTTTACAAATATTTTTAAAAATATTTTTTTTTTTGAGGGAGACCACAGCGAGTATTTTTAAAAATATTTTTTTTTTAACGAGACCACAGCGTGTTTTTATAAAAATATTTTTTTTAAAGGAGACTACAGCTTCTGTTTTTTTAAATATTTTTTAAAGGGGGCCACAGCGTTTATGTTTTTGGAATTCTTTTTTAAAGGGGGCCACAACGTACAATGGTTCAGGAATCGATTTTCCTGGCCAAAAATCAAAATTTTGTTTTGTCGAAGATATTTAATTTCTATATGGGATTCGATATTAAACATATTGAAACTAAGGAAACCAAAAAACTAGGCCCAAATATTGGAAGGTGTGGGCGTGGCGTGCCCCTTAAAACGAGCATTTTCCCCATTTTTTGGGAAATACGTAATTTTTGCAAATTTCTGGAGAAAGACGAAGCTATTTCTCTGAAACTATAACAGTTATTGTGTTCATTGTTTTTTGTAAGGTAGGTAGGATTGTGGCCTTTAAAAATCGCTTTAGTAAATTACCGTAGCGTTTACACAACATGATCTATTTTATTTTTCCTCGGGTACTAAATTTTATGAAATTCCAAATTTAGTGGGCTAGAACTTTTGTGGAACAACTTGGAACAATGTTCTGTTTTCACAGAAAGATGCCCGAAAGTCTCCTCTTCCAGCCCATATATACTTTTGTACCCGTCCCGTTCCATCCGTTTAACACTTTTTTCAATTTATTGAAATTACATGGGTAAAAATGAGTGTTTTTCTATACTGTTTCCATATGAATTACAGTTTTTTGACACAAATTACAACTTTTTTGAGTATATGAGTTTGTATACGAGTTATATAAGTTTTATTAAAAACCAAGGAGAATTTTTTTAATTTTTGAAAAATTTAAATCGTAAATTTTTTTTAACATATTTTTGAAAAAAAAAATTTCGAAATTTTTTCGAATTCTTTTTTAGTTTTTTTGGTAATTATTTTGTTTATTTGTTGGTGTTTGACCATCTTTAATACATATGAAGATATAAAAACCACAAAAACACTCATATTTTGATAAAAAGTAGTTAAAAAACTTAAAAGTTTAACTTTGACCTTGAATTTCTCTGCAACTACCGGACCGAACTTTACCGCTTATAATTCGTCTGAAAGCTGATTGTGTTATCTGTCTAACAAAAAATTATGATTATATCTCTATCCGTTCAAAAGTTACAGAATTTTGACCAGGAAAAAACGATTCTGAACCACTGTTCAGCGTTTGTTTTTTAAATTATTTTTTTAAGGAGACCACAGCAATGGTTTAAAAGAAATTACACTTTGAAAAGACGCCGCAGCTTGTTTTTTCTAAATTTTGAAAGGACGCAGTAGCGTAAAAATATTGAAGGGATGCTGCTACGTGGATTTTGTAAAAAAATATTTTTTAAAGGACACCACAGCGTATTTTTTAAATATTTTGGTTGGAGGGATACCACAGTGTGGATTTTTATTTCTTTCAGGGCCCCAAAGATCAAGAAGCGTGGATTTTGAATTCTTCCAGAGTCCCAAAAACCAAGAAGCGTATATATGTATTTCTACCAGAGGCCAAAAGACCAAGAAGCATGAATTTTTTATTTCTTCCAAGGCCCCAAAGAAGAGCGGATTCATATTTCTGACAAGGTATAAATACCAATAAAATTGAATTTTATTCGAAATATTCGAATATTTTTACGATGTCCAACACGGTGAAATTACTGTCACAACGTATACGCCTTGAACTAACTAGACGGAGAGTCTATCGCTATAGTTAAGACTCCAAGAACCCGAAAAAGATGAATCTGAGAGACTCAATAAAAGGCGTGGTGCAGTAGTAACATATCCATTTTACACATTGAAATCATTTGGTTCTGGGACTGAAACAGATTATAAGACATATTTCCCGAGTAGATCGGCGTGAACTTCCTGGGAAGATCGTAACAACATATTCAATGAAAGTATTTGGTTCGAGGAATGAAACCGACTATCGTAGTAAATAAAACAATAGCCAAATTTCTCGAGTAGTTCGGCGTTAACTTACTGGGAAGGTCGTAACAAAATATTCAAAAAACGAGTTTCGTCTGTTCTGAATTTTTTGTAGGCTTCAGATCCGAACGATATAATTAACACCGCGAAGGAATATACCGTTTTATTCCCAAAGCCATCAGTTGCGAATTTAAACTCTAAAAAACACCACTTCAACCGTGGGCAGGATGACGTTAAAAATATTCTATGCGATTTTAATGCAAAAATTGGAAAGGAGAATATCTTTAGCCCAACTTTCGGCAAATTCAGTGAAAGATGGCAGACATTCATCGAGCGTGTTGGATGTACGATCGTTCCGAGGTGCAAACACTACCTTGTTGCTGCAAATGTACGTACCAGATAGAATGTGGCAAATAAAGTACGAACAGGTGCAACACGGAGGTTGGAAATTGCTAAGCTGCAATCACAGCAGATAGCCCCAGCATATTCTACTCAACTGACCCAACTGCTTAATCAAAGCACTCCTCGTCCCGATAACATATTAGCACAATGGCAAAATAGTGCCCACTCTATGCAAACAAGACTTGGATACCAGAGATCTCCACCAAGGAATCCATGGTATGGCCAAAAGAGTCGTGCTGCTACCGAACAATAAGTGCGGTAGCGCACGAGAGAGGTGTCGGGAGAAAACGAGAAACGTCTTTTCCGCAGGAAAAAGAGAGAGAGAGAGATGGAAAAGCGGGAGTGTGAACAAATCGAGATGTACGGGAGACAAAATGAAGTCCGAAAATTCTACCAACATCCTCCTGTAGAGGCCAACAAGATAATTGGTTAACTGATACAGATAGTGTGCTAAAGATATGGAAAGAGCACCTTTCCAAGATACCACATACCCAATCCCAGAAGATGCTATTGAATGTATGCCACCCAGCCAAGATGAGGTAAAGACAACAATAAACCGATTGAAGAGCTGTTCAAAACCGGAGGCGACACACTGATAAGGTGTATGCATCAGCTAATTTGCACCATCTGGCAGGAAAAATGTGTGCCCGTCGATTGGAACCTGTGTCTCGCCCTCAAGAAAAAGTATAAAACGGTATCCTCTTACTGTAGGGGCATAAGTCTTCTTCCTATTGCCTACCAGATTGTGTTAGGGATATTGTGGCAACGACTAATGCCAATGGTTAACGAAATAATTGGGCCATACCATGAAGGTCGAAGGAGAATATTTAGCATATTCTGGGTTTGGTGGGTTTGGCAGTAAACGGCTAGAAGACCATGTTGATGGTGTCGACGCCCAATGCGTCCGTAGAGCTCGGACCAACTGTTGAAGTTGGTTCCTATAATTTTGAGTTAGTAAAAGACTTCGTCCACCTCGGCGCCGCCTTAAACATAACAAACAACATCAGTTGTGAAATAAAAAGAAGAATTGTATTGGCCAACAGATGCTACTTTGGCTTAAGTAAGCAGTTTAAAAACAAAGCCACATCTCATCGAACAAAAATAACCCTTTACAAAACACTGATACTACCCGCGCTGAGGTATGGTGCCGAAGCCTGGTTACTTGCGCATGCAGACAAGGCCGTGCTTGCTGTGTTTGAGAGAAAATTTCTTCAAAAGATCTTCGGATCAATCTGCGTTGACGGCGAATATCGATGTCGTATGAACCAAGAGATGTATCTGATACACAACGACATCAGTATAGATAAACGTATCGTATCGAGATGCAACGACTGCATTGGCTAGGCCATATCATAAGAATGAGCGATGATGAAACCGCAAAAAGGCGTATAAATATGCAGCAAACTAGTGGAACAAAGATCGAAAAACGCGGTATTCCCAAAATCGAAGCAACAAACAGAGAGAAATGGAGATCTTTTCTTAGTTCAGCTTATGGAACAAATGTTCTGTAACGGGCCAGCTAAATAAGTATATAGAGGGACGATTACGAGGGCTGGACGATAACTATCTGGCCTAACAATGAAAAGGCGAATATTTACCATCAAAAATAGTTTTATTGTTTTCTTATGTAGCTTTCAGCTTGATTTACATGCTTTTTCATGCGCTTAAACCAATTGTTGAATACCTTTTTCCACTCCGACTTAGACATCTTTAAAACATGGTTTTTGAACGCTTTTATAGCATCTTCTGGCTACGAAAATCGTTGACCACGCCGTTTTTTCCTGATATGCTGGGATCAAATAAAATCATTGGATCCCCAGTCAGGGCTGTATGACGAATGAACTATCAGTTCCACGTTTTGTCCGGTCAAACAGGCGCTGCACAGTGCGAAATATGAGCACTTTAGCGGAACTTTACTAATAACTTTTAAAGTAAAGGGCGTAGATTCCTAAAATTTTGCAAAAAATGTTTCTTATATTAGTGGATAGTGTGGGGCTCAAATTGGGCCACATAGGCCCGCGGTTTCCCGTAGCGTTCATGTAACGGCGCCTGTCTTTTTTACGTTTTACATTCATTTTTGAATCGATTTTGCTTCAAATTGGTATATTGAGCTTTCAGCGGATAGAAAACTTATGTACAAAATATTTTCAATATAGGTTCGCGTTTTGGTATAGACCCCATTGAACGTACCGATCTATGGAACCTCAGTGCAAAATATTAACATCGTAGGTACGCGTTTTTTTGGTATAGCCCCCATATGACGGGCTCCCTCATATTAGGTATTTTAAATGTTGAAGACAAAAATTGCAACAGATTTTGATGCAAATGTAAATTTTAAGATGTTAGCGAATAAAAATCCTCCTCACATAAAAGCTGTCAACATAGGTCCACTTCTGGGTGAAGCCTCACAACCCTGCACATCCATTAAAGATTAAAATGTCAGTAATTTTTTGTTTTCATTTGTATCTATACACGGTGTGCCTTAACCAAATTTAAATGGAAGGTCCTTACACCTGGAAGTTTTTGCAGATTCTGAAACTACAATGCTTATAGATGAGAAATATCAAGAAACCAAAAAATCGCCGGAGGGATTTTCAAATAAATCGCGATTTAAGTTCACATTTTTAGGGGTTCTTTAGGTTTCCACGATTTTGCTTGAAAACCGTGAGCTCTATGTAAATGGACCTAAATAAAATGTTGTAGCTGTGAAAATTCTCAACAAGATTGACCTTTCTGATATTTTCGTATTATTATATATAATGTTTATTGGGCTATTTAGCAGGTCTGTACCATTAATTGTATTAATAATATCTCTCAGATCAAGTTCAGGTTGGAACTGCATTACAATTTTTAACGTCCCAGCAAAAATCCTCATTACAAACCTCCTTTCCCACCCATTATTTTAACAAGGGCATGTCGCGCGAAATATCTGGTTATTGGTTATTGTAACCACTGAAATAGGTAGATGGTAACCACTGAAAGAAGTAGATACTGAGTAGATTCTGACTACATATTTCAGTGGTCACAAAATAACCAGATATTTCGCGCGACATGCCCTTGTTAAAATAATGGGTGGGAAAGGAGGTTTGTAATGAGGATTTTTGCTGGGGTATATTGGTATTTGCACCACATCATTCAAAAATGTTGCACTATATATAAATCACCAATATTTACAGGTCAAAACTATGAAAAATTGCGAGAGGATTCTTAATTTAACAGAAATCATCATTTGTTAAAATTAGTGAGTCCACCTCTCCAAAACACAGTCAACAACGGCTTTAATCGCCGCGTTTACCTTCCACTTTGGAAAATGCAATTAAATGAAATTTCCGAAGTCATTTAAAAAAATTTGAATTTCTCCGAAGACCGCACGTTACCGCAGCTGTTTTATGGATCTGCGAATAGAGGAGACCCCAATCTTATAGATCATATATATCTTAAAACGTGAATGTACGTGACTCACTTTTGAAATATCCACGGAAAATAAAAAAAATAATTTTGAAGACTTCAAAAAAAGCACTTCTTTCCGATTAAGATTGCACGGAAACAATAAGAGTTTTTGCATTTTTTAAAGAGTAAAATATTATAATTGTTTTGTAAAATATTAAGAAAAATAAATCATGACATACTGACTTACCATTTGTCCACGCCACGCTATTTTTTTTAATGAATCCAAATTATATTTTTTAGAAAAAAAAATTATTAAACAAAAGTGCAACTTTAAGTGCATTTTTAAGTCATTTCGCGGAGTAAATCGCCAAACTGAGTATGGGTCATTTGCAGTGAAGTACTTAGCTAACGAATTCAATTAAAATTTAATTAATTTTATGTACTTTCAAAATTCCTTAAAGTTCCACTAAACTTCCCATATTTCGCACTGTGCGCTGGTTTGAATCGATGTGAATTTCGAATTTCTCAGGAGACTTCTGGCAAAAAATGGTAGTGTGCCACTCAGAATTAACCGTACTACATTTCTCAAACCGTATAATCGCCATACAGTCAATTTTGTCGACGAAACAGGCGACCATTTGCTTCGAAGTGCTTCTTACATGAACAAATTTCGTTAGATTTGGCTCGCTTTCGAAGACCTAAACGGTCGATTCCTATTTTGTTTCGGGCTCCTAAGCATAGGTCCAAGATTCGTCGTCTGTGACGATCTTTTAAACGTCCTTTGAAGCACGACGATCGTTTTTATTCACGATATCTTTGCACAAGTCCACAAGAGTCTCTTTTTGAGCGATTGTCCAATTTTGCTGGATCTAAGGAGAAAAATCCATTTTTGCGGCCAGGTCTTTATGCAATATCAAATGTTAGTTGGTGGAAGAAATGCCAAAGAATGCCTCTATCTCACGGTGTATAACATGGCGATCTTGCCTTACCCGTCCAGGCACGGCTTATTGTTTTTGTGGTACAATATCCGATTAAAGGCAACCCCCACAACCTTAATTTTTTGTTTTTTTTTGCATTTTTTGCAAAGTGATTTTTTTAAATCACTCTAAACAACACAACACATGGTTGTATGACAAACTGTCCTGAGTAGGCATAAGCTGAAAAAGGTCAAACTGTCCAAAAAAATTTTCAAATTGCGCCTGGCAACACGCGGTGTTACACTATGCAACACTGAAAATGCAAACAACTTCTAGCATGGATTTTTTGAAAGTACATATTTAGTCTACAAAAACCCTAGTTGGGTTTTGTCCTGTCAGATCCAGTTCGGATTTTATGGCCTCATCTAATCCGGGCTAAATCTTCACTTTTTTGCAATTATCAGGCCTTTATCTCAGAAACGAATAGGAATTTGGCCTTGCTGTCTTTAGCAATATTGTAGCCCTAAACTAGTAGAACTTATCTTTTGAAGAAACCACATAAGAAAAACTCCATCTAGGGCATCAAAATCTATAAAATATAGAAAATTTTACATAATTGCTGAAATTCTGGTCAGTATCGGCTAAACTATTGGGAGTTGAACCAAGTAACCTTTTGCAAAAACCTTCCAAATAAAGTTCTCAACAATTCTTTAGAACATTATGAAACTCTAAAATGCTTACTTCATGTTGTTTCAGCTGTATTTTGCATCATATCTTTTACAACACGTATTTCAAACACAGTTCACACCAACAGTTTATTCTCGCATTTCGGATTTCACTACATTATTGACATTTTTATTAAATCGTTGTTGAAAAATGTGATGAAAACAACGGCACAGGGGCATTTTACAACAATGACATGTTCTGAAGAGTTGTGTATTATATTCCAGGGAATATTTTTCCAAAAGAAAATTTTCAGAAAAAATTAACGGTTTTGGAGATACGGTGCGAAATGTATAAAAATTGTGGTATTTTTACATATATTTTGAAATTTGAGGTAATAAATGTAGTTTTTCGAGTTCATTATTTCTCCAAATATTGTATTCTTGTTCTTATCTACAAATTTGCTTCAGAGGTCAGAAGAAGATTCGCATTGGTTTCAGAGATATAGCCCCGAATTTCTTTAAAAACTCAATATTTAACCATGTTTAGATGAGGCCATAAAATCCAAGATGGATCTGACACAACAAAACCCAACTAGGGTTTCTTGTCGTTTGGGTCTGTACTTTCAAAAAATTCTCAGTTCGAATTGTTTGCACAAGATCATCTTAAAAAGTTGCACAGTGTTATCTAGGCCAAATAGTTTTCGTGCAGCCCTGGTATGTCCAGTAAGGAACGTACTTGCTTATTGTGTGTGGCACTTGTTGCGTGTTAGTGTTGTCAAAACGTATACGCATTGCATCGTCACGAAATTTTGGGTGTTATTGGGGGTCCCATAGAGGAAAAAACCTTTTGATTTTTGATAATGGTCGGATATTATTCAGGGGTCGCAATGTGACAAAAAAAAATATTTGGAAAAAAGGCCAAAGTTTTATTTCAAAGTTAATGTCTCCCTTCTGTAGGAGGTATATCGAAAGCAAAACCTGTCAAGGAAAGTAGAAAATATCACCTTTACAACGATGTGAAGTAGGTTGTCATAGGTGGTCAAACAACAGAGATATCGCAATAGTCGATAATGCATCCCTTTTTCCACGAAATTTTGGGGGTTGATGGGTCTAACACAGAAATAAGCCTATTGATGGTTGGTATACATCCCACTTTTCCATTTTTTATTTGGGTTGTACTGTGGATGCACTTAAATGCGTTTCAAAAAAAATTTACCTGTGTTAATGAAGACATTCAGAGCAAAGGCGCTAAGCTATCCCAATTTTAATAATTTGAATTTTATTAGTCAAAAGCTTATGAACAGGGGTAGTGGTGTAGGGTATCACATAGTCGGCCCCGACCCGACTGTAGCCTTGGCTCACTTGTTTAATATTTGAAAGAGTGCAATAGCTATAATAACAAAAGTTTTTCTTTCTTTATTAAATTGAACAAATAAAAAAAATTTAACACAATATCTTGGTATGTATAGAGGTGTTGTGTAATGTAGTGGCAATAATTTCAAATAAAAGAAAAAAATAATAACTAAAATGTTTGGTATTTGTTAATGTTGGTTGTTTTCGGTTGGTATGTATGTTAGTAGTTTTCTTGATGTATATTAAGTTAATTAACTTAATAAAGTGTATATTTAAAATTTATTTATTGTAAGTACAAAACAACAAACTATTTATTTTAATTCTTTTTTTTTTGTTATAAACAATTAATAGTATATCATCGATTCGTTTTGTAATTTTTTTTTAATTTTATTTTGTTTAGTATGATTGCGAAGTTTTATTCCTACTTTCACTTTGTTGGTTGGTTGGTATTTTTTTGTTTGTTTATTTCTTTGGTTTTATCTTTTTATTTTTTTCCTTAAAACATAATACAAACATATATAAATACACATTATGTATACTTATGTATATATTGTGTGTATAATAATAATTTCTAAGAAAACTAATACATGACCAGGAGAGTTGCATGGAAAACCACAAAAGGTAAAATTTAAGAATTGTTTGGGGTTTTGTTATTCAAACCGCAATGAGTCACTATACATCTAGTGTATATTCGAAGTGTATTTTCAAAATTAAAGAAACATTAATAGAAATTTAAAAATGTTTTCAATGTGTTTGAAATCCATATTTGCCTTAATGGAAATTATATTGTTAGTTTCAACTCTTTCCAGACCATGTACTAGCATTTCCTTTGTTGTCTTCACTTTGTAACTTTTTTTATTTTTATTTTGTTTTTTGATTTTTTTCTATATAATATTTACAATTTGTCATTTCTTAAAAAACTAAACGTTGCTTCCTATAAATACATAATTTATTTTTATTATTTCTGTACATCTTATAGTTGTTTTTTGTGTTTTATTATTTTTTTTTTTTAATATATACATTAAAAAAGTTTCCCGATTTGTTTTAGTTATTAAGATGTTTGTTTGGTTTGAGTTCGGTTTTTTCTTGTAATAGTTTAATTTTTTTATTCTTACTTTTGTTTTTGGTTTTAGTTTTAGTTTAGGCAGTATTTCTTTCTCTTAACTTAATATTTGGTTGGGTGTTTTTTTGTATTTTTTAAATAGTGTTTTTTTTTTAATTTTTTAGATATTAACCTAATTTTCGTTTTTTTCTTGTAATATTTTTTCAATATATTATTTGCTCATTCATAAAAAATATTTTAACTTATATGTGCTTAAAATTGTTTTGTCATATATTTTTCTTTGGGTTTCTCTCAGTGTAATTTGTGTATTGTAATTTATTTTCATTAATTTTCGTTTTATGTTATTTTTTATTGTTTTTTGGTTTTTATTTACTTTCAAATAATACAACAATTCATCAATCTGGTGCAAAAAATTATTTTAATTTTTTTTTATTTTATTTATTTATTATTTTTTTAGTGCAAAAATAAATGAATTTCAAAGTATGACCCGATGCCCCATTGAGTCCATAGTCCATTGTGATGCCATTTATTTTATGTTGTTTTTGTGTTTCTTATTAATTGTAGTATAAAAATACAACTATGATTTAATGGTTTTTTTGTTTTAGTTTTATATTTCTTTCATTCAAATGCCTAAAATATAAATTTGGCAATTCATTTTGGAAGCGCTTAATTTAAAAGAAAAACTGAAATTATTTTTTATTTTAAATTATATTTGTCTATTTAAATTTATTTTAATTATTCTATTTGCGCTATTCCATTTTTTTTTTTTGGTATTCAAAAAATAGAAATAAATGTTTGTTGAAGATATGGTGATTTTTTTTTATTTATAAGAGAAAGAGGTGTTAGTATGAGAAAAAAAAAACTGAAACTCATTCCAAAATCCATGGACCATGAAATAACAACAAAATCACAAAAAAATTTGGTTTAGAAAACCAGAAAATTTTAAGATTTATAAAATAGCGGAATGTAAGTTTTCTGTGGCGTATTAGTGCTGTCGAAACGTTTACGCTCCCTTGTCACGCTTTCAATAATAATCACTACAGGTCACAGAATTTTGCCTCCATGGGAAAACTCAGAAAAACTGTTGTATAACTGAATCAGAACTTGATTAAGGCAATTAAAGCAATTAAAGGTTTCGAAGTTTAGCAAACATTTTCAAGATATCATAATGTATGCAGAAGTATTGCAGAAGGAATAAACTCTATACAAAGTAAGGACTATTATGTCCAGTGAGAAATGTATGTACTTGGTACTTGTTGCGTATTAATGTTGTCAAAACGTATACGCTCCCCCTTAACACTTTTCAATAGTTTTTTATTTATTCAGTATACGAGTAATTTACAGGCAAGTGAGATAATTTTTCCTTTACAGAAGAATGCGCGAGAATTGGTTTATAGTAGCATCAGAACAACTGCTTGCTTAAAGACATTCGTTCACTATTTCATAGCTAATGATTCCGGGAACAAGTATTGTTTCGAAGTGAAGCAGAGTTTAACAAAGCTGTATAGGATACTGAAAAATTAAAATTATCCATTATATTGCGTTCGTTGAATAGGATCTTAGTCCGTGATCAGGATGCCATGATGTAAGCAGGGGTGTTATAGAAGGAATAAGCACTATACAATGGAAGGAAGATTATGTCTATTGAGAAATGTATGTACGTGGTACTTGTTGCGTATTAGTGTTGTCAAAACGTATACGCTTCCCCTTAACACTTTTCAATATTTTTTTATTTATTCAGTATACGAGTAGGTTACATAGGAATGCGCGAGAATTGGTGCATAGTAGAATCAGAACAACTAATTGCTGAATGACATTCGTTCACAATTTCCGGGAACATGTATTGTTTCGTGAAGTGAAGCAGAGAATAAAAAAGCTGTATAGGATACTAAAAAATTCAAACTATCTCTTTTATAAAAACCATTTGCTTGAACAAAGTTACACTGTTCCCAATAATATATGTAGATGCAAATTATCCATTATATTGCGTTCGTTGAATAGGATCTTAGTCCGTGATCAGGAAGGAATAAACACTATACAAAGAAAGGACTATTATGTCTAGTGAGAAATGTATGTACGTGGTACTTGTTACGTATTAGTGTTGTCAAAATGTATACGCTTCCCCTTAACACTTTTCAATATTTTTTTATTTATTCAGTATACGAGTAATTTGCAGGGAAGTGAGATAATTTTTCTTTACATTGGAATGCGCGAGAATTGGTGTATAGTAGCATCAGAACAACTAATTGCTGAATGACATTCGTGCACCATTTCCGGGAACAAGTATTGTTTCGAAATGAAGCAGAGTATAAAAAAGCTGTATAGGATACTGAAAATTTCAAAGTATCTCGTTTATTTAAATCCATTTTCTTGAACAAAGTTCTACTGTTCTCAATAATATAGATGCAAATTATCCATTATATTGCGTTCGTTTAATAGGATCTTAGTCCGTGATCAGGATGCCATGATATAAGCAGGGGTGTTATAGAGTGAATAAACATTATACAAAGGGAGGACTTGGTTCTTGTTGCGCATTAGTGTTGTCAAAATGTATACGCTTCCCCTTAACACTTTTCAATATTTTTTTATTTATTCAGTATACGAGTAATTTACAGGGAAGTGAAAAAATTGTTCCTTTACGTAGCAATGCGCGAGAATTGGTGTATAGTAGCATCAGAACAACTAATTGCTGAATAAAAATTAGTTCACCATTTCATATCTAATGATTCCGTGAACAAGTATTGTTTCGAAGTGAAGCAGAGTATAAAAAAGTTTTATAGGATACTGAAAAATTCAAAGTATCTCGTTTATAAACTCCATTTGCTTGAACAAAGTTCTCCTGATCCCCAAAAAATATATGGAAATTATCCATTATATAGGATTCGTTGCATAGGATCTTAGTACGTGATCAGGATATCATGGCATCCTTAGTCCGTGATCAGGACGCCATGATATAAGCAGGAATGTTATAGAAGGAATAACCTCAGTACAGAGGGACGATTATGTCTATATACTGGTACTTGTTGCGTATTAGTGTTGTCCAAACGTATACGCTTCCCCCTAAACACGTTTCGATATTTTTTTATTTATTCAGTATACGAGTAGGTTACAGGGAAGTGAAATAATTTTTTCTTTACGTAGAAACTGGCTTATAGCAGCATCAGAGCAACTAACTCTTGAAGGGTATTCGTCAATCATTTCATAGATATCGTTTCCGACAAAAAGTACCGCTTTGAAGGGAAGGAGAAGTAAAAAAAGCTGCATATGAAAATGAGAAATTCATTCTATTCATTCCAGTTGCCTGAATACAGCTCTCCTGTAGATTTACATTGACCATTGCACTGAGTCCATTGAATGGTGATCTTAGCTCTTGATCGAGATGCCATAACATATGTAAATGGAACTTTATGGAATAACAAATCAGGAAGATTCAACTGAAGCATAAATTTAGGTGTTAGTGTTATGTTATTGTGTGCGTAGTGGATTATTTGATAATTAGTTTAGAGTATCTATCGATCGCTGGTAGCACGCTCGACGATTTTCGCTTCACTCTAGAATAAATACTTTACAGAGGGACGACTATGTCTAGTAAGGAATGTACCTGATATTTGCCTGTGACACTTGTTGCGTATTAGTATTGTCACAACGTATACGCTCTCCACACTTCATGAGGAAAATACTAATATACAGGAATTTGCTGCTAAAATTACATCGGAGGGGTTTAAAAGCGTTTTTTGAGGTGTTGAATACTAATGTTATTGTGGGAAAAATAGAGTAGAAAAGCGTCTATTCCATAGGAAAAGAAGAGAGAGAAGAGTTGGAGGAGAAAATTCTATCAAAGAGTGAAACATCGAACTGATTGCTTTGGCCCATTATCCTGTAGAGACGAACAAGGTGATCTAGTGACACAAACAGATAGTGTGCTCAGGATATGGAAAGAGGATTTTTCCAAACTGTTGCGCTATCCAATACTGGGCAAGACGATGTGAAACCATCCCAGATGCAATCACACAAGTTTGTATTGCATGTATACTGCCCGGCCAAGATGAGGTAAAGATAGCAATAAGCCGGTTGAAGATTAATAAGGCAGCAGGATGACTTACCAGCCGAAATTTAAAATCCGAGGTGAACCGGAGCACCCTTTGTCTCATCCACAAGAAAGGAGATAAGTCTGTGTGCTGCAACAACAGGGGCATAAGTCTGCTACCTATTGCTCATAAAAAAATGTATCAGGTATTTTGTGCGAACGACTAAAGCCAATGATCAACGCAATAAGTGGGTCATAGCAATGCAGCTTTAGACCTGGTAAGTCCACCACATCCTGGAAAAGACACAAGGGATGCAAATCGACACTTACCAACTTTTTGTCGATTATAGATCAGCATTCGACAGCCAAAGATATTTCAAACCATATCTGAATTTGGTATTCGTAAAATGACTCTAACTGATACCCGGTCCTTAAAATAGAAAGAACCTTTCCGAACAGTTCACACAAAAAAAGAGATATGACTGTGTGCTCCAACAACTGGGGCACAAGTCTGCTACCTATTGCTTATAAAATAGTATCAGGTATTTTATGCGAACGACCAAAGCCAATGATCAACGAAATAAGTGGGCCATAGCAATGCGGCTTTAGACCTGGCAAATCCAGCACTGATCAGATATTTACCCTGCGGAAATCCTGGAAAACACCCTAGAGATGCAGATCGACACTTACCACCTTTTTGTCGATTATAGAGCAGCCTTCCACAGCCAAGGATATTCCAAACCATATCTGAATTTTGTATTCGGCTTTGTAAAATGACTCTAACAGATACCGGGTCCTTAAAATGGAAAGAACCTCTCCGAACATATCACGTAAAAAAGGAGATAAGACACCCTGCGGAAAATCCCGGAAAAGACACAGCGGATGCAAATCGACACTTACCATCTTTGTGTCGATTATAGAGCAGCATTCCACAACCCCTAACGTTCAAAGTTATTCCAAGCCTTGTCGGAATTTGGTATTCGCCTTTGTAAAATGACTCTAACTGATACCGTGTGCTCCAACTATACGGACATAAGTCTGAAGCCAATGCTCAATGAAATAAGTGGACCATACCAATGTGACTTTAGACCTGGCAAGTCCAACACTGACCAGATATTTACCCTGCGGAAAATCCTGTAAAAGAACCTAGAGATGCAAATCGACACTTATCACCTTTTTCTCGATTATAGAACAGTCTTCGACAGCCCTTTACGTTCCAAGCCACACAAAGCTCATTCGGCTTTGTAAGATGACAATAACTGATATCCGGCCCTTAGTTCAAATTGAAAAATAAACCTCACCGAACAGGTCAGTACCAAATGAGGTTTCAGATAAGGAGATGTGATCTCTGTGATCCTGTTTGAGAAGGTTATACGAGATGCAAACGTCAATAGAAATTAGCCTGGGTACTTGTGCAAGCATACATATAAGACAGGGCTTGTTGTGTGTTGAGAGAATAATTCTTCCAAAGATCTACGGGCCAAAATGCGTTAACGGAGAATATAGACGTTGTACGAACCAGGTGAACCACGACTATCGCTTATACAACGACATCAGTATATTTAATCCTATTGCAATACAACGATTTCGTTGCCTAGGCCATGTCGTAAAACTGCGCAATGATGAACCCCATAAACTGCTTAAATATGGGCCACATGACCGTTCATGCAGAAATGGAAGTCTTCGATGGAGTAAAAAAAGTGGAAGACGAGATAGAACAAGCTAAAAAGTATCAATCGGCTTTGCTGAACGAGGCGTACCCTCAACCAGTGTGAACTGAAAGACTTTTTCCCAAAAAAAAAAAAAACATATGTATTTAGGGGGCCTTCAGATTAGGCGTATGCACTTACCGACAAAGATGTGGATTAGCATAAAATCTCAAAAGTTTTGCGGTTCAGGTAGCTAAAGCAGGGGACCGCGATATCTATCGAGAGGAATGACTCCCAAATATAAGACTAAAATCCAAAATAGACTAGGAAGTGGGTCTTATTTTTGGGAGTCATTCCTCTCGATAGATACCGCGGCCAGTTGGTCACCATAAATTATATGGTAGAGCTTTTGGACCATTGTATTAGGGAACATAGCCTTGACGTCGAAGAACGTAATATCGCCCTAATTAGAGCCACTTGGACTACCTTTGTTGAATGTACAAAGGATACTCAAACAGACCCTTAACCGCACTTAAACAAAAATGTTGATCACATGTGTGTGGCTGGTACCCCAAGGAGTTTATCGATACTTTTGAACATATACTAAATTTGGAGAAAATATTTCGAGATCCAATGTTTGGACCAAATTTATTGCTCCGTTTATGATATATTGCTCATACCATTTTATCGAATATTTTCGAACTTTTGTGGAGGATGAAGAAGATGACCTACCACCTTCAAATTGGAATGGACCGACATAGTCCATTGGTGTAGTGTGTCTTCTTGTGGGAGTCATTCCTCTCGATACGACCATTATATCAGGAAACGTGAGCTTGCCCACGGAAAACATCATATAGCTGTAAACAGGGCTACTAGGAGTATCTTCTGTAAAAATTTCCATAGAATTCTCGCACAGATCCAAAGTTTGGACCAAATCGTTTGTTCCGTTTATGAGATATTGCGCTTACCATTTTAGCGTATATTTTTGAACTTTTGTGGGGGAGATGCCAACAGGAGCACCACCTTCGAATTTTATCTCAAGAAGTATGGACTTTTTACTGAAAAACCCTGTACCATCGTAATGGGGGCCTTGACTGCAACCTGTTGCAAGAAAAATCAAAACGATTCGAGAGGAAGTTCTCACCTGCACTTTTCCAAAATTTGGTGTGGGAGGTATCCGAAGGAGTTGACATATATAGTTCATATTCTAACCTGATCTATGTCTCGTTGAAATATTAGGATATCCTAAGTATGGACCAAATCGTTTACTACCTTCCATTGCGACCATTCTAGCGAAAACTTTTGCACTATTGTGGGGGAGGTACCTAAAAGGAGTGGACCGATAAGGCGCATCTTAGTACCTGTTTTAACTTGGGGCAAAATATTACGATTGCCAAATTTTAGATCGAATCGGTTTATCCGTTCGAGATTTACCGCGCGCTCCATCCACAACACATGGTGCCATAGCGGTTTTTTTACAGCTTTCAAGCTATTTTCTCAGGTAGTATGGACTTGCCGCCGAAAAAACTTGCACCGTCGAATACAAGTTGCTACAACAAAAATCAAAAGGATTCCGAATTTCCGCATGAATTTGACGACAAAAAATATGGATTTGCATTAAAGCTCAAAAATTTTGCGAGACAGGTACCTAAAGGATGGACAACATAATCCAATTTGGAAATGGGTCTTATTTTGGGAGTCATTCGTCTCGATATATGTATATCGTAGAGCTTTTGCACCATTATGTCAAGAAACATGGACTTGCCCACGAAAAACATAATATCGCTCTAGACGGGGCCACTAGGAGTACCTTCGGTAAAAATTTCCAAAGGATCGTTGAACACACACTAATCGCACTTAAACAAAAATTTTGAAAATTTTTGTGTTTGCTACCATACCAAGTGGACGAAATTTTGTGTGGGGGGTACTCGAAGGAGTGGATCGATATTGTCCATATTCGAACATGTCTCATAGAAATATTACAATGTTCGAAGTTATGACCAATTCGGTTACTCCCTTCGAACTTTTGTGGGGGAGGCACCCGAAGAAGTAGACGATATGGCCCATCCTCGAACTAAAAGTAAAATTTTGTTCGAATCGGTTAATCTGTTCGAGAGTTATGGTGCGCACCATCCAGCCAGGCAGTAGATGGACGGACATGGCTAAATCGTCTCGAAATGAAACGGATTTCGTCCAAACATACTTGGGCCTAAAACCATTATTTCGACGAGGCACGTTTGTGGTCGTTAGCCTAAAGGCTGAAGGTATAAACGGCAATAAACCGTCTGAAGAATAATAATGCAGCAGAAGGGGTTGGTTTACCAGCCGTGTTGTTGTTTAAGACTGGAGATGATAAGCTGAAAAAGTGTTTGCATCAGCTTATTAGCACCTGGTCCTGTTGCTTATAAAATAGTGTCAGGGAAATTGTGCCAATAACTAAAGCCAATGATCAACGAAATAACTGGGCTATACCAATGCGGCTATACCACCACTGACCAGATATTTACCCTGCAGAAAATCATGGAAAATACCCTAGAAATGCAGATCGACACTTACCACCTTCTTGTCGATTATAGACATCGGTATATTTAAAAGTATCGCGATACAACAATTTTGTTGGCTAGGCCATGTCATAAGAATGGGCAATGATGGACCCGCATGGCGATACATGCAGAAATGGAAGGCAAAAGCTTCAATTGAGTAAAAAGGGGGAAAACACGATATTCCAAATTGGAAACGTAAAGCAAAGAATAGATATGAATTAAATTATTTTCTTAGTTCGTCTTAAACAGAAAAAACATCCGGCGATAAAAAAATTGTCATATTGACGAAATTCGATAAAATTATTTGATTTGATAAAAAATCTATAAATATTTTAGTCAATATGTGAAATATTTTATCACACAAAGTAAGTTGTATGATAAAATACTTCACATATTGACTAAAATATTTATCGATTTTTTATAAAATTTTTTTCATCAAGAATATATTTTTTGTTTCAAGCACAATGTGGAATATTTTGATAAATAGTTTTTTCAATATGTGAAATATTTTATTAGTTGTATTTCTACTTTGTGATCAAATAATTTTATAGAATTTTGTCAATATGAACAATTTTTTAACGCCGGAGAATCGATAAATTTTTGATTGAATCATTCAATTTTTTTATCAAATGGCTAAAATTTTTTTCTGTGTATATGACAAGTGTTCTATTGAAGGTACTCAGATTCAGCTGTATTGCAGCAAAGTGTCTCCAAAATTTTCTTGGGATTTTATTATTATTTCGAGTTGGCATTTCATTGTTTTTAATTGACATGTTTGGGGGCTACTATGCCTCGCAAAGCATTTTTGCCCAATAATCCTGGATTTTGGTTGAATGGTGTTTAGGAGATAAATGAGAGAAATTGAGAGTGCATAAGTAAGTGTTGCTTATAAGGAAGACAATGAATTTCTTTAGGTTTTTTTTTCTATACAAAAGAAAACCAAGAGATTTGTGCATTTTGGCAGAGTGCAAAGAGAGAGAGAGAGAGAGAGAGAGAGAAGAAAATATTAATCTTCTCTTCTTCCTAACTGAAATAGGTGAGAAAATATTTGTTTATTGGTAGTTAATATCTAAATATAGGGAAGCCTCAATTAACAAGAAAGAGAGAGACGGAAAAAAGCTAAAACTGGACATATAGTGTAAAAGAGCAAACCTATTAGAGAGATAGTGCTGAGTGAAGAAGGTATAACCCAAAAAGGAGGAGAATTTTGAAAATTAAAGTTTTGACGACATCAGAAAAAACGTTGTTTTGTTGGGGCATCGTATGGGCTGTGTTGTTGTTGTTTTAACTTTAGATCATCTATAAATATCTGAGAGAAAGAGAGAGCGATAATCTCTTTTAATCTTAATTATTTTTGCTGTAGTTTTTTTGTTATTACTCCGTTTATCGCAAGAGTTGTGTTTGGATTTTAAGTCTTAATTTGTTGTTCTTGTTTTTTGTTGTTCTTGCTTAAATCTAAAGGGGTTTCTTTTCAGGGAGACGAGGGGGGTGTACCTTCATAAACAATTCTACTTGATGTCAGTATATAATTTTTGTTTTTGTTGATTTGTGTTGTTGTTGTTGTGTATGTGATAACTGTGATTATCCGCATATTACATCCGTTTATATGCTGTGTTTGTTGTATCTGCGTTTACTTTAATGGTAATTAACATTGTTTGTTGTTGTTGTTCTGTTTTTGGTTTATATGTGTGTGTGTATTTCATACATAACTGTAGTTATAGTTTTTACCTCTTTTTTCTTTTGGGGGCTGTGGATTTTTTTACATTAACAATAAATTATAACTATTTTGGTTTTTTGTTGTTGTTGTTGGTTTTCCTTGGTTTCCTTACTAAAATTATATTTAATATGTATTAAATTTCATTTAACTACAACTAATGCTTGTATTTCTTGGGTATAGTTTTGTTGTTGTTCTGCTTCTTCTTCATCTTCTTGTAATGTTGGTAATGAGCCTTTTTTTGGTAAGAACTATCCTTTGAGGATAATTTTCACTGCCTTGAAGCCTGCTGCAATATGTTGTTTCTTACTCAAGAGGAAACTTTGCAAAATGTGCTAGTAGCTGTTGTTGTTACTGTTGCTGATTTTGTTCTTCTTTTTGTTGTTGTTGTGATGATGGTAGCACTAGCCATGTATAGATAGATAGCAGTGTTGTCGCTGTAAACACTCGATTTTTGCTGCAGTTCTGCCGCTTCGCCGCCTTACTTTTCTTCACCCAACAAGACCAAATCATCGGCCACCACGTCGCTGACATGCAGATAGATAATCCAGTACATGAGATTAAAGCACACGAAACACACCGGAAACACAATACGGGAGTATTTGTCAATGTCCGATGGTGTTATGCCCAAGAGCTTGTTAATATCCTAGAGATGTTGGTAATAAAAAAGCAAATTCAAACAGAAAACACAAACACACGCACACACAGATAATAAAATTAAAAAAAGAGCAAAAAGAAGCAGAGGAAGAGAAGAAAAATCCATTAGTTAATTCAACTGATCTTGGGGTTGGTAGCAAAATGTAGACATAAAATTACTTTTTTTACCTTGCCCGGGTGTAGCAAGTGAGCTGGTACCGCTGCCTCAGCATCACCACCTTCGGGCGGTGCTCCACCTCCACCTCCGCCGCCGGCTGGCGGTCCACCGGGGGGTCCCTGGGGTCCGGGACCATGTGGTCCAACGGGCGGGCCACCACGTCCACCGTTGACGGTATTCTCAAGGGTGCCACCCTTCGAATGAGCCTTGGGATCGTGCACTTTGAATCTCACCTCCTGGAACAAGGGTCCCACTATCGAGCAACCGCGACCACCAATATTTTGTTGTTGCATATTTTGAAAGCCAATTGGGCGGTTACTCACTGTTTGTTTGGGTACATGAGGATGACCATGGCTGTGATGGCCATGACCATGCCCATGTCCGCCATGATCCACCACCGTATTCGGATTTGGATTGGGTGGCGGTTGCACCCCATCAAGTTGTTGCTGCTTTTTTTGCTCAGCCATCTTTTGGATCGTCATAAATCTTTGTTTTCGCATTTGAATTCGTTTTGCCATATAGCCCACAGTGGCGTATTCTATTTTTTGTTAATTTTTTTTTTCATGAATTTGTTTTGAAAATTTGAAATGTATATTTTTTGTTTCAATTCAATAGGAGGGTTGTTGTTTTGTAATTGTTGGGAGTATAAATCAATCGTTTAAGGCAGCATTTGAATAATGGTAACCAATCAAAATTATTGGATGTTCGGGGGGTGTGGAGAAATGTTGAGGAACAACGATTTGAATTTTGATAAATTTCCAATTTTTTTATTTGTTTTGTTTTGAGATTTTTTGTTATGGGTATTTGTTTGGAGTTGCGGGAAAAGCCGTTGATTGGTTGTTTTTGGTTTGGTAAAATTTTCAAAATTTTTTTGTTTTGGTTTTGGTTCGTTTTGTTAAATAATGTGAAAAGAAAAAGACAAATGATTAAGATAATAACAATGATCTTCGAATTGAGGTATAGGTTTTAACTCGTTCAAAACAAAGAACAGAAAAAGCAAACCAAGAAATTACATTGAAACGAAAAAAAATAGAAGAAAGAAGACGAAGAAAACATTGAACATTCAATGAAAATTGAGGCGGAACATAACAGAGAATATTTCCTTGCTTTATATTGCAGTGAATTTAAGATATATTGTAATTTAGATTTTTTCGGTCAAACTTTATCCAGTGATTATACATAGGTAACTCCCAAAAATGATTTTGGGCTTATGTCCGTGTGTGTTATGCCCAACAGGTAATCTATTCTATAGAAGGCCCCTACAGGGGTAACCTATTCTATAGAAGACCCCTACAGGGGTCATCAATTCTACAGAAGACCCCTACAGGGGTCATAAATTCTATAGAAGACCCTTACAGGGGTCATCTATTCTATAGAAGACCCTTACAGGGTCATCTATTCTATAGAAGACCCCTACAGTGGTCTCCAATTCTATAGAAGACCCCTATAGGGGTCACCTATTCTATTGAAGACCCCTATAAGGGTCACCTATTCTATTGAAGACCCCTATAAGGGTCACCTATTCTATAGAAGACCCCTACAGGGGTCATCAATTCTATAGAAGACCCCTTCAGGGGTTATCTAATCTATAGAAGACCTCCACAGGGGTCACCAATTCTATAGAAGACCTCCACAGGGGTCACCAATTCTATAGAAGACCAATAAAGGGTTCATCTATTCTATAGAAGACAGGGGTCATCTATTCTATAGAAGACCCCTACAGGGGTCATCTATTCTATAGATCTATTCTCTAGAAAACCCATTCAGGGCTCTTCTATTCTATAGACGACCCCTACAGGGGTCATCTATTGTATAGAAGACCCCTACAGGGGTCATCTATTCTATAGAAGACCCCTACAGGGGTCATCTATTCTATAGAAGACCCCTAGAGGGTCATCTATTCTATAGAAGACCCCTACAAGGGCCATCTATTCTATAGAAGACCCCTACAGGGGTTATCGATTCTATAGAAGACCCCTACAGGGGCCATCTATTTTATAGAAGATCTCTACAGGGTCATCTATTCTATAGAAGACCCCTGCAGGGGTCATCTATTCCCTAGAAGACTACTACAGGGTTCATCTATTCCCTAGAAAACCACTACAGGGTTCATCTATACTGTAGAAGACCACTACAGGGTTCATCTATACTGTAGAAGACCCCTGTATGGGGTCATCTATTCTATAGAAGACCCCTACAAGGGCCATCTCTTCTATAGAAGACCCCATACAGGGGTCATCTATTCTATAGAAGACCCCTACAGGGGTCATCTATTCTATAGAAGACCCCCACAGGGGTCATCTCTTCTATAGAAGATCCCTACAGGGGTCATCAACTCTATAGAAGACCCCTACAGGGGTCATCTATTCTATAGAAGACACTTACAGGGGTCATCTATTCTACAGAAGACCCCTTACAACGGTCATCTATTCTATAGAAGACCCCTACAGGGGTCATCTTTTCTATAGAAGACCACTACAGGGATCATCTATTCTAAGGAAGAACCCTACAGGGGTCATCTATTCTATAGAAGACCCTACAGGGGTCATCTATTCTATAGAAGACCCCTTACAGGGGTCATCTATTCTATAGGAGACCCCTTACACGGGTCATCTATTCTATAGTAGACCTCTACAGGGGTCATCTATTCTATAGAAGACCCCTTACAGGGGTCATCTATTCTATAGAAGACCCCTTACAGGGGTCATCTATTCTATAGAAGACCCCTTACAGGGGTCATCTATTCTTTAGAAGACCCCTACAGGGATCATCTATTCTATAGGAGACCCCTATATTCTATTCTATTCTATAGAAGACCCCTACAGGGTTCACCTATTCTATAGAAGACCCCTACAGGGTTCACCTATTGTATAGAAGACCCCTACAGGGGTCATATATTCAATAGAAGACCCCTACAGGCGTCATCTATTCTATAGAAGACCCCCACAGGGACCATCTATTCTATAGAAGACCCCTACAGCAGAGTCCTACATGGCTCCTTTATTACATAGAAGACCCCAACGTGGGTAAACAATTCCACAGAAGACTTTTACATGGTAAATTTTTCTATAGAAAACCCAAGCAGAGGTCATCTGTTCTAGAAAAGACCCAAACAGGGGTCATATAGTCTATAGAAGACCCAAACAGGGGTCATCTATTCTGTAGAAAACCCAAACGGGGGTCATCTATTCTATAGAAGACACCTACAGGGGTCAACTATTCTATAGAAGACCCCTACAGGGGTCATCTATTCTATAGAAGACCCCTACAGCAGGCTCCTTTATTACATAGAAGACCCCAACATGGGTCACCAATTCTACAGAAGACCCTTACATGGTAAATTTTTCTATAGAAGACCCTGCAGAGGTCATCTGTTCTAGAAAAGACCTAAACAGGTGTCATAAAGTCTATAGAAGACCCCTTATAGGGGTCATCTATTCTATAGGAGACCCCTTACACGGGTCATCTATTCTATAGAAGACCTCTACAGAGGTCATCTATTCTATAGAAGACCCCTTACAGGGGTCATCTATTCTATAGAAGACCCCTTACAGGGGTCATCTATTCTATAGAAGACCCCTTACAGGGGTCATCTATTCTATAGAAGACCCCTTACAGGGGTCATCTATTCTATAGAAGACCCCTTACAGGGGTCATCTATTCTATAGAAGACCCCTACAGGGGTCATCTATTCTATAGAAGACCCCTATATTCTATTCTATAGAAGACCCCTACAGGGTTCACCTATTCCATAGAAGACCCCTACAGGGGTCATATATTCAATAGAAGACCCCTACAGGCGTCATCTACTCTATAGAAGACCCCTACAGGCGTCATCTATTCTATAGAAGACCCCTACAGGCGTCATCTATTCTATAGAAGACCCCTACAGCAGGCTCCTTTATTACATAGAAGACCCCAACATGGGTCACCAATTCTACAGAAGACCCTTACATGGTAAATTTTTCTATAGAAGACCCTGCAGAGGTCATCTGTTCTAGAAAAGACCTAAACAGGTGTCATATAGTCTATAGAAGACCTAAACAGGTGTCATATAGTCTATAGAAGACCCAAACAGGGGTCATCTATTCTATAGAAAACCCAAACGGGGGTCATCTATTCTATAGAAGACACCTACAGGGGTCATCTATTCTATGGAAGACCCCTACAGGAGTCATCTATTCTATGGAAGACCCCTACAGGGGTCATCTATTCTATGGAAGACCCCTACAGGGGTCATCTATTCTATGGAAGACCCCAACAGGGGTCATCTATTCTATGTAAGACCCCTACAGAGGTCATCTATTCTATGGAAGACCCCTACAGGGGTCATCTATTCTATAGAAGACCCCTACAGGCGTCATCTATTCTATAGAAGACCCCTACAAGGATCATCTATTCTATAGAAGACCCCTACAGCAGGCTCCTTTATTACATAGAAGACCCCAACATGGGTCACCAATTCTACAGAAGACCCTTACATGGTAAATTTTTCTATAGAAGACCCAGCAGAGGTCATCTGTTCTAGAAAAGACCTAAACAGGTGTCATATAGTCTATAGAAGACCCAAACAGGGTCATCTATTCTATAGAAGACCCCTACAGGGGTTATCTATTCTATGGAAGACCCCTACAGGGGTCATCTATTCTATGGAAGACCCCTACAGGGGTCATCTATTCTATGGAAGACCCCTACAGGGGTCATCTATTCTATGGAAGACCCCTACAGGGGTCATCTATTCTATAGAAGACCCCTACAGGTGTCATCAATTCTATAGAAGACCCCTACAGGGGTCATCGATTCTATAGAAGACCCCTACAGAGGTCATCTATTCTATAGAAGACCCCTACAGGGGTCATCGATTCTATAGAAGGCCCCTACGGGGGTCATCTATTCTATAGAAGACCCATATATGGGTCATCTATTCTATAAAAGACCCCTACAGGGGTCATCTATTCTATAAAAGACCCCTACAGGGGTCATCTATTCTATAAAAGACCCCTACAGGGGTCATCTATTCTATAAAAGACCCCTACAGGGATAATCTATTCTATAGAAGACCCCTTACATGGGTCATCAATTCTATAGAAGACCCCTACAGGAGTTAATCTATTCTATAGAAAACCTCTTATAGCCCATACATGGTGCCTTCCAATCTTAGATATGCTTGAATTAGTGGCACTCTTTTTTACACCACCCGTTTAAAGATGTAGTTAAGTCCGTGTTTTTACTACCTGTCTTTGTGGTATCTGTTGCTGCACTATAATTTCGTTTCTGTACTTTCCTCGATGATGACCGGAAAGTTACAAAAACACCGTTTGAACTGGGTTAGTGAACGTTAGTGGATTTAGTTTATGTGGTGCGTTGATTGGCGTTCTGCCTGTTACAAAGGCATTTGCGTTTTGTTACTCATATTATTATGTCATGCTCAGATACTTCGGTCTCTAGATCTCACAAAAGCTTGGACTTTGTGTCTTTCACAGGGATTGTGCCCTTCAGAGGCTTCAATTTCGGTTCTGTGAATAGGAGACTGCTTAAAGTGTGTTCTCTTTTAAAGGAGACCACTTAAAGTATATTTATTTCTACATAAGACCGTTTAAAGCCTATTGTAATCTATAGGAGACTTTATAAGATTTAGCGGTCTCTTATAAAGTCTCCTACAGATTACGATATGCGTCTTCAATTCTATTGATAATTCTGAAGGAGGCTGCTTATAGCTGGCCCCTTAAGGCGTCTTCTGTTTTATGGGAGACCGCTTAGGGTTATATTTTTACTAACAACTAGTTATACAACATATGTTCCCGATCCTTAAAAATATCGTGGTATCCAATCAACTATAATCGCTTTTAGTTGCCGATTAAAGGTAGAATTGACATAACCATAACGCCATAAGGCTATATCAATCAGCTGATTGAACAAAACTTATGGAAATCATGGCGTTATGGCGTTCTGCCTATGTCACGTCTAATTCTACCTTAACCTATTTTATCCGTACTTGATTAAGAAGAACAAGGCTACGTATGATTCACTATTAATTACTATTTAGTTCAACATACATTAAGCATACTCTCATATATGTGCCTCTCTAAAAGTATGCAAAGAATTCTCGTCGTGTTTCCAAAAGAAATTTGATTGATGAAACCGTATTTTTTAATGGTTCTCTATTATGTTCCCCCTTTTGTTACAGCACAACGATTTAAACATAAAAAAATACTAACGAATTTATGAAAATTAAACTAAAAGAGAAAAACTATAATACTACAATACAAATACCAATAAAGAATTAATAAAAAACAAAAAAAGTAAATTAATTTGACATTCATCTAATTTATTGTACAAAAAAGCTGAATGAGAATGTAAAGAAGCATGGCATGATATGTATGAATGAATTTCTATGCAACTACAAGACAAGAGAGAGATTGATGCAGTGACGAAAAAGTGAAATAGGATGTGATAGAGACAACATAAATAAGAGTAGATAAAAGACAACAAAGCAAACCGAAAACCGATAAATGAAGTATGAAATGCAAAATAAAAATATGAATATGAAGTGATTACGATCATTTAGGTGAGCAGATATTATGTAAATGTGATACTATGTGTGTGTGAGAGAAAGCAAATATTCACATGATAAGCAGGACAGAGTTACACATGAAAGGACAGTTATAACAAAAAATCTACTTAGTTGGAATAAAGAAAATCTCTATAGAAGAAATTAAGATTTTTAGAGAGACTGAGACAGAGAGAGAGAAAAAGTGATGTTTTTTTGACGCTCAATAGAAATGAATGGTGGTGGTGGGTGGTAGTGGTGGTGATAGTTTTGGAAAAGAATATAGAAAGTGGAAATTGTATTTTTGTTGTAATTTGTTTTTTAAAGCCGTTTTTTTGTCTTTGTGATAACCAATTGAAGGCAGGAGGAGTATGTTTTTTGTTTAAGCAATTACTGGCTGGTTTTTTATAGGTATGCATTGCAAATTGTTTTAAATTTTTTGTGTGTTTTTTGCTAGCCATCACTTAAAGAAAATTATTGTTGTTATACAGATACAAACTCATTGTATGGGCGCTATATCCCACATTTTGTTCAATTTATTCTTCAAAAGAGTTACAAGTGATGGAATTTGCTTATGGGTTTTTCGTGTTTGTCAACTTTAAATGTCGATTTACCTGGAAAAGCGCTGGAGTGAACTCAAATATCGAGGTTATACAGTAGTTTTTCGATTTAATGACTAATACAAGGCGCCGTTGAGTGGATTTGTATTTTTGATAAAAAAACTTTACATTAGACAAACGCACACACATTTAAACGCCATGCTCTATACATGTTTTCTTCGATAAAGAAATTCATATATTTTATGAACATTTCTACATAAAATGAGTTATGAATTTTAATAAAAATTATTGGTTTTAAATGTCAGTTTTGTTTTTAGACTTTATTTTTTTAATTTGGAAAGTTTAAAAAGATTGGGGGTTTCTTTTTATGATGTTTGATTCGGAATTTTTATTAGAGCTATAGTCCGGTGGTTTCCAGAGGATTTTCTTCAAAGCCAAATTCATGGGAACTTTCCAAATGACTTGCAGACATATGTTTTTATATTATATTTATTATTTATATATAAGTTACCAAGGACTGGTCCTGACTAGCTTTAACATGGCAAAGTTAATGATTATTCATGGTCGCTTTTTCTTCTCAAGTGGACTCTGACCTCCCTGCGGTGTAATCCGGAAAACTGCCTTTAACATCCGTTAAGGGTAGTGAGCTAGCATGTGCCACGTGTTCACCCACAAGAACGACATTACTGTCATACAGAAAAATCCGATGGATTAGGAAACACGACACAACAACCCCTAAAGATGACGCAAAGTATCACGGCTGTCATAATATATAACACTAGATTAGTTGCGGAATCGTAGTTTAAACATCTTGTCGGAGGCTAAACATCTTTAGTGGAATCGGTAAAACTAAAACGCATGAAAAGTATCAATAGAAGTTGACACCACTATTGCTGTCGGTAGGACTTATCAACGACATTATTTTGGGTGTTAACTTACCGAAAAATTTCGTTAATTGCCGAAATTATAAACATTTTAATTTTACCGATGTTTGCCGGTAACTCGAAAAATGAATTACAGAATTCCCCTACTGGTCTCCAGTTTCACCGCTGTGGATTAAAGACTTGCTACAATTCGGATAAAAGCTAAAATCTTCAACAACAAGTTTGTCTTTGCCCATGCCACACCGAAGACAATGGCAAACAGACCAAAACCTATCTCACGCCAGCGGGTTCTCTGTACCGGATTGACCCGGGACCACGCAACATCAGCGTTCCGGCCAGCGGCTGCCACCTCAGTGTACATGTGTTTGTATTTGTTTCGTTTTTCTGTGCTGGGAGCAGCATATCCCGGAATGTCTGCTTCGGATTATTTTGGTCCGTGCCGGGACGGATGAACACCCAGGACCAATATATTTGTGCTCGGTTTGTCACATCCGCATCTTCAACCATATCCAATCTTCGGTGAGATGCAATAGATATCAGGAGTGGGTGCATTTAAGGGGTTGCTCTGGACTTGTCCACGCGAGGGACTATGATAGGGACTATATTGCTGCATGCTGCGCGAACACAGTCCTAGTGAGTCGTCGTCAGATTACAAAACTTCTTCGTCGTCAGTTTGCGAAACTCCCCAATTGGCTCCGAGGTAAGATCGATAAAATAGTGGAATTTATGAATCGGAAGAAGATCAAGGTCGCGGCGGTGCAGGAAACCATGCTGAACGACCACAGCTCAGTACGTTGTGATGGTTACGACGTTATAAGGAAGGGTTGCACCAGATGTGGAGGTGGGGGATTAGCTTTCCTTTTGCACCAGTCTGTTCAATACAGACCGGTCTCGCTTGAGCCTGCCTCTAACGACCCGTACATGGAATGTAGGGGGGTAGCAGTCAGGTGTGGAACTGCCGAGATAGAGTTGCTGAACGTATACATCCCGCCGAGAAATAGCTGTTTCTCAGATTATAAGCCTGGCATTAGGCCGTTTTTGGTAGGTCATAACTGTCTGGTCTTGGGGAACATTAACGCACATCATGAGTTGTGACATTCGATGCTCGAAAACGACCAGAGGGGTACAGCACTGGCCGAACAGACATATAGCTCTACGATTTGTACTGTCAATGAGGACGCCCCTATCAGAAATATCGGAGAGTGTCACAGTTTGCCAGACATCCATCCATACACCTGTTCTGACAAATGACGTCACCTGACAACTTTTCATTTCTCTTGGATCAGATCATCTCCCCATAATTGACTCCATCAGTAGACCGCCCGATCTCATCACCTATGAACGCCAATCATGCGAAAGCTGATTGACCGAGTTTCAGAGAGTTCACCAGTCACCGATTAAGAGATCTGCCCAATCTTTCTGATGTGCGGGTAGCGGAAAGGTCGTTCCGAGACATCATCACAGCTGCAGCCGCTCACCAAATACCTGCTGCTCGAATACCAAACTTCCCAGCAGAGGCGACGGTTTTAGCAAATGAGCGTGATGAGCTTTGTCCGGCCAACCTCAGTGACCTCAAAGTCAATGAGCTGATACTGGAAGTTAACAGGTTCGTCGGCGATCATAAGCAGAACAAGTGGGTAAATCATCTGGAGAATTGCAACATTGGAGCCGGTATAAGTGAATTATGGGCGAAGGAATGAAAGGAAGACAGGACCTCAGTCACATTTGGCGGCGTTACGTTGACTGACTCGACGAGGTGCGCAAGTTATTTCAATCGACTGTTTGTCGAGTTCCCCGGGAGTGACAGGGCGAAGAGAAGAGTACTACGTCGCATCAGATTTCTTCCTGCCGACTATGAACCACCACAGTTTACAATGGATGATGTTGCGAATGTCATCAGGAACGCTAAATCTTAAAAGCTCCACGGGAATGCTGAAACAGTAAACTAAAGTTCCCAACCCATATCGTTGCCGAAGTCTGGAAAATGGGCATGGTGGTCCCGCTACGTCCAGGCGGATTTCGCTTTTGTCGCCCGTAGCAAAGACTCTTGAGGCCTTAGTCCGCCCCCGCGTCAGAAATAGCTATCCAGATGCCGATAATCAGAATGGATTCCGTAAGTAGCACAGCACGACATTAGCGTTGCACGCCATCTCCACATATATTTGTCAAGATCTCGACCAGATACCGCCGTGTGATAGAACAGTGATGGTGGCGCTTGACTTATAAAAAGCCTTTGATACTGTCAAGCACTCCACGCTGTTTGAGGACATTGAGCAGGCAACCCTCCGGTCAAGCTTGAAACGTTGGTTAATCAATTATATGTGTGGACGCTAGTCGTGGAATTGAAATGAAAAAGGGAATTCCTCGAGATGGGGTGATATCTCCGGAACTGTTTAACCTCTACCTCTCCTGTATTCCGTCCCTCCAGACGGCATCGAGATGAGGATGATTGCACGATCCAGGCGTTAGATTCCTTCCCTTAAATGTCGTGGTCGATGGTAGCAGAATTCTGACCACATACTACCCCTGAATTTTAGGGGTCACATTCGACAGCACGTTCTCGTCGTCCGTGCGAGCCGCAGCTATCTTCGCTAAGTTGAAATGTAGGAATAAGGTTCCCAAGTCCTTAGCCGGCAACACTTGGGCACATATAACCCGATAGGTCGGTCTGTGGGAAGCTATGCGGCGCCGGTTTGGTCCGTGAATCTAAGTGACACGAGATGGAATAAAATTCAAACTTGTCAGAATGTTGTCCTGAGAACAGCAACTGGGTGCCTTCTCATGACTCCAGTGGACCATTTACACGAGTAGGCAAAGATTCTTCCAGTATAGCGACACAATTACTGATTTCATTGCACTACCTGCACGGGTGTTACCGTGAGAGCCATTTCAATTACAATATGGTTGATAGGCCCCGTCCATTCAGGCAGAATAGAGAGAGTCTTAATGATCTAGAAGAAGCGTTCCAGCGTTACAAGAGAGATCCTCTACATCAACAAGCATATCAAGCGGATTTAAATAGCATTCATACGGACGCAGTTGCATATGTCATAAGCAGCTATAGTTTGAATACTGTCCTCGGAGCACATCTCTCATCTATCGCAGCTGAGGAGCCTTAGCTGCCACGACAAACCAGAGTAAATATGGCTCAACTACGCTAGGGAAAATACAGCCGTCTAAACTCTTATTGGGCAAGGACCGATGGCACGGTGCAAAACATTTGCCCAGCATGCGGCACAGCACACTGCACCTTTTTAACTGCCCTGCCAAACCTACTCAACTAACTCCATTAAAGCAGCCACGCATACACCATGGAGTTTGGACATCGAAGAACTGCAATCACAACAAATAGCCACTGCATATTCCACTGAACTTATCCAGTCCACTCCTCGTTCCGATAAATATCGGGGCAGGTGCAAATAACACTGTGAACCGACATTTTGAGGCAGAGATAATTCTTTTTGAGGATGAAATCCCTTGGTGAATATATTAAGAATCTCGAAGGACATATCCGAGTTATGGCGAACTTCCGAGTTATGGTGTGATGAAGTTTCTGCTAAAGACCCTGTAAGTTTTATATCTTTGTTAACTGAAATTGTAATATGAAATTAGCGTTATATCTTTTTAACTGTTGTTTTAGCTTATTTATAAGATGACTTGTCTTCAGTCAAATCGAATGAGAATTATTTTCGTAGTGCATTTCGACCTTCTAACTCGCCTCGCTTCAATTCAATTCGTCTCTTATTTTAAGAACCGCTATAAAAGTACCACGGGATGATTTTTTCAGCTCCGAAATGTTCTGCAAAAATGTTGCTCAGGACTTTCATCCCCAAAAGGAATTGTCTCTGTCCCAAAATTTCGGTTCATAGTGTTTTCAGGGTTGCACCGTTCAACTGCCCTGCAAAACCTATTCGACTCAGGAGCATCGAAGCAGCCACGTTCTTGGAACCGGAGATTGATCTAGAGCCACACACCTCGTCCCGATAAACGTCAGTGAAGGTGCAAACAATTGGATACCAGAGGCCTCCGCAAAAAAAAAAACACAGTGTGACTAGAAGTGTCGTGCAGCTACCGAAGAGCAGAATGCGGCATGTCCTACTGTGCAATCAGAATCTATGCGTAGCTCCGAGGACGCATGGGGAGAAAAGTGAGATATGGAGTGGGTAAAAATTGAGAGTGAAACATCAAACTGACGGTTTTGGTAAAGACACATTCTCCTATAGAGACGATCAAGGTTAGCAGATAACAGATACAGATAGTGAGCTCAAATTATGGAAAAAGTTGATATTCAATACCAAAGAAAATGACGAAGACACCAAAGATCCAATGGAATATGTCAAAGGCATGATATTGGGTTTATACTGTCTGCAAAGAAGACGTTAAAGGCAGTAGGAACGGGTACCCGATGATTGGGACGTGAGCACTCTCTGTCCAGTCCAAGGAGACCGTTGAATCAAATTATAGGGACATAAGTCTGTACCCTATCGCCTATAAGGTTGTGTCCGGAGTATTGTGTAAACGACTAAAGCCTATAGCCAATAAAATAACTGGGTCATATCCTTGCCACAAATGCTGCAAAAAAATTTGTATGTCCGCATAATTCATGGCTTTATAAGATGACAGTAACGGATACCAGGTTCTCAGTTAACATAGGGAAGAATCTCTTTGAAGATATTAGCATCAAAAAACGTTTTAGGCAAAGACCCAATCTTTCGTATGATCTTTTCTACGTTCTGCTGAAAAAGATTAAACGAGAAGCAAACGTTAAAAGAAATGCCACAATATACATCAATGGCGACGATATTGACATCATGGGTTGATCAGTAGAAGAAGTAACCGATGCCATTGAAAAGTCGTAAGAGAATCTGCTAAAATGGGACTGGTAGTAAACGAAAAGATCAAGATGATAGTATCATCGCCCTATTCGCTCACATGACTCAGACAAACTGAAGACGAGTGTGATTTTTGAGTTATTATTGGAAATGGAGAATCGACACTCTTCCAAACAATTTTTAAAGTACCATTATAGCTAAAATTGTGGATTTTTAACACATTTTTCGATGGATAATCTTATATTTGGATTGTGTAAATTCTAAAAACAAAGCCATATACATTATAAAGTTCTCACATTTGATATTATTTTTTTTTTCTTCTTAGACATTATATCGAAAAACTACAGTATAATTAAAATGTTGTAATGATGCACGAGTCTGTGTTGAAGAACTACTTTATGTATAGCAAAAACATACATTCGTCATTTCCAATATTTGTTGGAAGACACAGTCGTGAATTATGCTTATATCTTAATAACATTATCTGGAAAATAAAAATACTTCTGTTGGAAAATAAATTCTTACTTTCTCTTCTTTTATTACATTAAAAAAAATAATTCTCTATATGAATGAAAATCATACCCTCAACTTTATAAATTAGTTTTAATATTTTTTACGGTTTCAACAGTGGAATTCTTTAACGCATTTTTTGATTATCGACAAAAATCGACAAAAAATTAAAACGCAAAATTATGAATGAAAAATATGAATAAAAATTGGTAGCACTGTTGTTATCGTTAGGACTTAGCAACAACATTATTTTGGTTGCTAATTGGATGCTAATAATTTACCGACAAATTATTAGCATTTTAATTTTAACGATTTTCATCGGTAACCAAAAAATGCGTTAGAGAATCCCACTATAGGTTTCCTAGAACTGTTCACATCTTTTTCTCAATATTGCGGAGAAAATTATATCGAAAAAATAATGTCAAGAAAACTAAATTCTGGCAGTATTTTTTGCTTTCTTTTCCTTCTAGACATTTTGAAACATTTAGTTATTATTATTGTTATGGCTGCAAAAAATCTTCTAAAATATAAATCATTCAGAAAATAAAAACCCCCTTTTTAAATTTAATTTTAGCTCATTGCATCTGTAAATTGTTTAAAATACATTCAACTCAATTTTGTTGGCATATACATATGTAGACAAACAATAGAAAATTAAGAACGTGACTTTTTGTTCAATTATACTATTCGGAAAATTAATTTTATAACATTAGAAAGGAAAAAATATTTGTTTTAAGACTTTTGCGTTAAAATATTAACAATTAAAATTAAATTATATTTAAAACGTTTGTGAAAAAAATAATAAAAAAAAATTAATTTAATTAATTTCCTATGTGGTAAAAGCATGTCAAATCGCGCGTGTTTTAAATTTTAGTATAAATTAAACAATTATGCAATTAATACAAACCTTATGTTTCATCACAAAAGTTTTCAGAGAACTTCTAAATTTTGCCGTCATTGAAACCGTCGTTTATTTAATTTTTTTTTCATAAGGAATTTTTTAATCTACACAGAAAAAAATCCCGCGATAAAAAAATTGTCATATTGACGAAATTCGATAAAATTATTTGATCACAAAGTAAAAATACAACTGATAAAATATTTCACATATTGACTAAAATATTTATCAATTTTTTAAACAATTTGTTATCAAGAAAATATATATTTTTTTCAAGCACAATGTGGAATATTTTTATAAATATTTTTGTCAATATGTGAAATATTTTATTAGTTGTATTTTTACATTTTGATCAAATAATTTTATCGAATTTTGTTAATATGACAATTTTTTTTTCGCCAGAAAATCGCTAAATTTTTAATTGAATCTTTGAATTTTTTTTTATCAAATGGCTAAAATTTTTTTCTGTGTATATAAATAAAAATCATATGTCGTTCGTTTGTATTGGCATCAGTTGAGAATGGCTGGACCGATTTGGATAATTCCTTTTTTGAAATGTTCGCCATAACCCATGTAAAGGTTTTATGCAAAGAAAATTTGACCAAACCTATTTTTACGCTCTCTTTTTTTATACCCTCAGCATTTAGGCTAGAAAGGGTATATACACTTTGATACGATCAAAAATGTACCTCATCGAAATAATGGTTTTAGACCCCAGGTATGTTTGGACGAAATTCGTTTTAGACAATTTGGAGTCGATTTAGCCATGTCCATCAGTCTAGGTGGCTGGTGCGCACGATAACTCTCGAACAGATCAACTGATTCGAACCAGATTTTGGGTATCGTAATATTTTGTCGAAACATAGTTTAAGTTCGAAGATGGGCCATATCGGTCCACTCCTTCGGGTACCATCCCCACAAAAATTCAAAATTTGTCTCTAAAATGGTGTAAACGATAACTCTCAAAGGGAGCAATCGATTTGGTCCAAACTTTGTACATCGTATTATTCCTTCTAGATAGAGATCGAATATGAAGTATATTGGTCCACTTCTTCGGGTACCTCCCACACAATATTCGGTTATAGTGAAGTTTAAGAGCTCCTCTTGGATCGTTTTGAAAAATTTTTTTCAGTAAGTTGTTATTGTGGTCCCTTTATGACGGTACGAGTTTCTTTCTTGAACAAGTCCAAACTTCCTGAGATATTGGTTTAAACCAAAATGGCAAATTCGCAAGATAATTCTCGCAGGGAGTTGATGATTGACGCAGACTTTGCACATCATATTATTTCATCCAGTCGTGTACCAGGTAGGAATATGGACTACATCAGTCCACTCCTTCAGGTATGACCCACACAAAATTCGAAAAAAGTGAAGTTTAAGAGCTCCTCTCTGATCGTCTTGAATTTTCTTTCAGCAGGTTGTCCTTGCGACTCCCTTTATAACGGTAAAATTTTTTTCTTGCGCAAGTCCATACTTCCTGAGATATTTGCTTAAAATTTCCAAGAAACTCTGACGGCACCAACCAAAATGGCAAATTCACAAGATAATTCTCGCAGGAGTTTCTGATTGGTGCAGACTTTGCACATCATTATATTATTTTATCCAGTCATGTATCGGGTTGGAATATGGACTACATCAGTCCACTCCTTCGGGTACCTCCCACACAACATTCGGTTAAAGTGAAGTTTAAGAGCTTCTCTCGCAACGTTTTGATTATTTTTTCAGTAGGTTGTTCTAGCGGCCTCATTTACAACGGTACAATTTTTTTCCGGAGTAAGTCAATACTTCCTGAGAAAATAAGTTCCAAGTTCTAAAACCCTCCCGCCACATACTAAAATGGCTATTGTACAAGATAACTCTAAAACCTTTTCAAAAATTTCTTCCAAACTTAGTTTAATGTAATTTAATATCTCGAGTCCTTTATAAAGAAGTTGGGTTACTAAAAAATTGCGGTATATGTCAATGATTTGGTATAGCTCCACATTACGGTACTTACAGATTTTAAAGCAAACTCGTGATACAAAATCAATATATTCTATATACGGCATAATTATTGTGTTTGGTTTTGTTTTGTAGTTTTTTTGTCAGTGGCTGACAGCTGACTGATACTTTCTTACTTGTTAGTTTTCAATTTCAATATTTTCTACAAAAACTACTGGATCGATTTTCCTTAAATTGTAAGAGAATATACAGGGATGTCCCCGGCTAAAATAGCCAACAAATTTTGTTGAAATTCGGAGCCGGCGGGATACTTCTCCTATACCCTATTTCTTTAAAAAATGCTATATTTACAATAATTACAAATGTATTGGTTTGAAAATTAATTTACGAGACAATTGTGGTTGTGTCTCCGATCTTACCTACTGTTTTAGGACCCAAAGACTTGACCTCTACCACTTTTTAAAATATGTTATATCTAAAAAACTACTGAACCTATTTTCCTGAAATGTTTAGGTAATGTACAGGGATGGCAACCGGTCAAATTATGATACATATTTTCTTGAATTTCGAAGAGGACAGGGTACTTCTATTTGACATGTTTAAAAAAACGCCATGTCTTTATAAATAAACATCAAATGTCGTCATAACTCAACTTAGGTTTTTTTATGGAAAGAAAATTTTATTACGCCTTCTTTTTTAAATTTTCAGTTTAATTTTTTTCTGCAAAACTACTGAACCGATTTCCCTGAAATTGTCGGGTAATGTACAGGAATTGCTTCCGAAAACAGTCACATATTTTTTAGTGAATTCCAGAGGGGGCTGGGTACCTCCCTTTGCGATGTTTTAAAAAAAACGCTATATTTGCAAAAATTACGCATGTATCGGTTTAACCATTTATGGATTAATCTACAATTTAGGTACTTCTTTGGGGCCTAAAGGCCCGACCAAGACAATTCTACTGAACCGATTTCCATCAAATTTGCAGCAAAAGCTCAATATTTGCCATTGCTATGTATATTTTATGAATTTGGAATTAGGTGAGGTACCTTCCCTACGGCTTTCTTTTAAACGCTGTATGTATAAACCAAACATATGATTATAACGCTTTCAGCATAAATGTTGGGAGACCTTTACATATTTGAAGCTTTCATCTCAAGTGGACACTGACCTCTCAGTGGTGTCACCTGGGGAACTGCCTTTAACACCCGTTAAAGGTAGTGAGTTAACATATTCCGCGTGTTCACCCATAAGAACGTTAAAAACTTGGTTTTGGGCTCCGGGTTAGTAACTCTCACCTAGAAAAAAACAGCCTACTATGAAAAAACGAAAGAAAAGAAAAACAAACCCCTCTAAAGTTGGCGAACCCCGCAAACGTTTTAAGAACCATTATCTGCGAATCTGCACCTGGAATGTTCTCACTCTTTATAGAGAAGGTGCAGTTTACGCATTGGCAGATGTACTTGAAAAGTACAAGGCCGACATTACAGCCATACAGGAAATACGATGGAACGGGAAAGGCGTCACAACAACACCTAAAGGTGCCACACTGTATTATAGCTGGCATGACACAAAGCATGAGTTTGGTTGAGGATTTGTAGTTGGTCGGAGGTTAAAACATCTGGTCTCCAGCTTCACCCCAGTGAATGAAAGACTCGCTGCAATTCGATTAAAAGCAAAATTCTTCATCATCAGTTTTATTTGCGCTCATGCTCCCACTGAAGACAAAGACGAACAGAGCAAATATATATTTTACGAGCGCTTAGAAGAAACTTATGACCGTTGCCCTGCCCATGACATTAAAATTATACTAGACGATTTTAATGCCAAAATTGGAAAGGAGAATAATTTTTGGCCCAACAGTCGGGAAATTCAGTCTCCACAGTTAAACATCTGACAATGGTATGAGGCTGATAGACTTTGCAGCTGCAAGAAACATGGAAGTTAGCAGTACCAGATTTAAGCATCTCGATATTCATAAGGGCACCTGGCTGTCGCCAGATCAGAAAACAAGAAAACAAATTGATCATGTTGTGATAGATGGAAGACAATCATCGAGCGTGTTGGATGTAAGATCGTTCCGTGGTGCAAACGTAGACTCGGACCAGATTAAACGTAGCAAAGAAAGTGCGAACAGGCTCAACACGGAAGTTGGGCATCGGTAAGCTGCAATCACAACAGATTGCCACAGCATATTCCACTCAACTGGCCAAACTGCTTAATCAACGCACTCCTCGTCCCGATAACATATCAAGACAATGGCAAAACATTGCCCACTCTATGCAAACAGCCGCAAAATCAGTACTTGGATACCAGAGACCTCCAGGGAATCCGATGTATGACCAGGAGTGTTGTGCTGCTACCGAAGAGAAAAATGCGGCATATAGGGCTACTTTATAATCAGTAGTAACGTGTAGCGCACGAGTGAAGTATCGGAAGAAAAGGAGAGAGGAGAGACGTCTTTTCCCCAGAAAAATGAGAGAGATTGAAAAGCGGTAGGGTGAACAAATCGAGATGTACAGGAGACAGAATGAAGTGCGAAAACTCTACCAAAGAGTGAAACATCAAACTGATGGCTTTGGAACTGGCACATCCTCCTGTAGAGACCAGCAAGGTAATCTGGTAACTGATACAGATAATGTGCTAAGGTTATGGAAAGAACATTTTTCCAAACTGTTGGTATGGTAATAGTAGCGAAGTCGACGAAGATACCACAGATCCAATCCCAGAAAATGGTATTGAATGTATACCACCCGGCCAAGATGAGGTAAAGAAAGAAGAATAATAAGGCAGCAGGAGCTGATGGCTTACCAGCCGAGCTGTTTAAAACCGGAGGCGACACGCTGATAAGGTGTATGCATCAGCTAGTTAGCTCCATCTGGCAGAAAGAACACGTACCCGACGATTCTGTGTCCCATAAGAAAGGAGATAAGACTTTATGCTCCAACTATAGGGACCCAAGTCTTCTCCCTATCGCCTACAAGTTAGTGTCAGGGATATTGTGCGAACGACTAAAGCCCATGGTCAACGAAATAATTGGACCATACCAATGCGGTTTTAGACCTGGTAAGTCCACCATTGACCAGATATTTACCCTGCGGCAAATCCTGGAGAAGACCCAAGAGATGCAGATCGACACCTACCACCTTTTTGTCGATTATAAAGCAGCCTTCGACAGCCCGCTGCGTTCAAAGGTATTCCAAGCCATGTCTGAATTTGGTATCCCCGCAAAGCTCATCCGTCTTTGCAAAATGACTTTAACTGACACGAGGTCCTCAGTTAAAATAGAAAAGAATTGGTACCAAAAGAGGTTTCAGACAAGGAGACAGCCTTTCGTTTGATCTCTTTAACATCCTGCTGGAAAAGGTTATACGAGAGGCAAACGTCAAAAGAAGTGGCACAATCTACACCAATAGTCACATGTTATTTGCTTATGCTGATGATATAGACATCATAGGCCGATCAGTAAAAGAAATAACTGATACTTTTATGAAGGTCGAAGGAGAATCTGCTAAAGTGGGTCTGGACGCGCAATGCGTCCATTGAGCTCGGACCGACTGTGGAAGTTGGTTCCTATAATATTGAGGTAGTAAATGACTTCGTCTACCTCGGCATCGCCGTAAACACAACAAACGACACCAGCTGTGAAATAAAAAGAAGAATTATATTGGCCAACAGATGCTACTTTGGTTTAAGTAAGCAGTTCAAAAACAAAGCCACATCCCGTCAAACAAAAATAACGCTCTACAAAACACTGATACTACCCGTGCTGATGTATGGCTCCGAAGCCTGGGAACTTGCGCAAGCAGACATGGCAGTGCTTGGTGTGTTTGAGAGAAAAATTCTTCGAAAGATCTACGGACCAATCTGCGTTGACGGTGAATATCGACGTCGTTGTACAACGACATCAATATTGTTAAACGTATCGAGATGCAGCGATTGCGTTGGCTAGGCCATATCATACGAATGAGCGATGATGACCCCGCTAAAAAAGCGTATAAATACGGGCCACATGGCGTTGCATGCAGAATTGGCAGGCCAAAGGATAGATGGCGCAAACAAGTGGATGAAGAGAGACAAGGCGCGGTATTCCAGCAAGCGAAGCACTAAAGAGAGGGAATTGGAGATATTTTGTTAGTTCGGTCTATGGAACAAATGTTTTGTGATGGGCCAGCTAAGAAAGTAAGGAAAGTTGTATACCTTCAACGGAGATTATATACCAAATGTCAGTCATATCGGTTCTATAGGGGGTATATTAATACGTGAATCTATACCGACAAATTTCAAAGACATAGAATTGTAAAGACTGGAAAAGGTGCATAATGAAAATATGTTTATGAAACAAAGTATATAAACATTTTATCAACAGCAGGGGTATGTTTATGTTAAAAACTCCTTTAAAGTGCATTTAGGCTTATACGAATTGTCGGAAAGCAAAAAGTTGAACTTAGGATTGTATTCAATAGCAGTTTCCAGTTCATTGAATATGAACTAAGTGGTTAAAACGCCTGAAATTGTTAACTACTTAACAGAATGTTGTTATGATATCGTAACAACAGAGCTTAACTCCATCTATTGACAACTGTTAACAATTGACTTTTCCCATCTTAGTTTATTTACATTTTGCAAATTTCTGAGGAAAAGTTTTATAGCTCCGAAAAAGACTAAATACCAAATTTTAGCCACCGACAAATTTCTGTTCAGACATTTCAGTGTGATAATGAGGCTTAAACCTTCAAAATTCTGAATATCGGGAGTTATCGTTCTATGGGGCTATATTAAAACGTGGACATGTACTGACAAATTTCTGGGGGAAAGGTTTGTAGCCCAAAGTACCAAATTTCAGCCAATTTGGTAGGGTCATACCGAAAATCGGGAGATACCGTCCTGTGAGGGCTATATCAAAACGTATAATAATAATAATTATTCCACAAACATCCCACACGGGACAAGGGAGACTTCTCTCATATCAATGAGTGCACCCCGATTCATATTAGCTCAATGATAAGGGACCTACTGTTTATTGCCGAGTCCGAACGGCGTGTCTAAGACACCACTTTTGTAGAGAAGTTTTACAAGGCTGAAATACTCAGGAAATGTCGCCAACATTACTGAGGGGTATTTTGCCACCGTCGAAAAATATTTTGATGTTGACTGGCCGGGGAATCGAACCCACGACCTTCAGCGTGCAAGGCGGGTGTGCATACCATTGCACCACGGTGGCACCCGATATCAAAACGTATACCCACATATATACAATTTTTTGTAGAATTATTTAAGGGGTTATCCCTAACTGTCAATTTCAAAAATCAAAAAAATTATTAGCTTGTTTTGAAGTACGGGTAGTATAGAGTGTGCCGCAAAAAAAAATTCAAGTTGATCGGAGCCAAATTGGCTGGGAAATTACATTTCAAAGTGGAGAACCCGTAGTGGTTTTGATTGACAAGCTCACTGTCTACTATGGAATTGCAATTTGAGTTCAATTCACAATATCCATGAGGCAATATGAGCGACATTTGATCATTACAGTTCAAGCGATATAAATTCACGTCACGAGAGATGGTTAACCGGTGAAGAAGACTCTTGATGTTCATATCAAAGGGCTTTCATACACGGTTACAGACCACTTCCATCAAATGTTTTGGATGCTATTATACAACGATCTAAGTAAAGAGTCGTTACTCGAAAGATGCGTCGGCGGCTTCAATCAAAATAGCAACGAAAGCTTCAATCAACTTATTTGGAAAATTTGCCCCAAAAGCCTTTCAAGTGGACCACTTGTTGTAAATTTAGCAACTTACATTGCGATTGGTCTTTTTAACAAAGGTACAAAATCATTGTTATTTTATATGAGTTCGATCGGAGTGAGCTGTGGACAAAACGCACACGAATATCCTAAAAAATCGACCAAGCACGAATTTCCCTGACAGAGAGACGTGCGGCCGAGTGCACTCGTGAAGGAAGAATGTTGCGAAGGCAACGCCAAATTTCCATTTTACAAGCACCATCGTCGGCGGAAGAGCTCCTTTATGGACCAGGAATATATGACTCCTTGTAATTTTACCAAAAATAAATTTCTTATTCATGTGAACCGAAATAAAAACTTAAAACGCGTTTTTCTCGAAATTCCATTTTTGAAGTCGGTACCAACGATAGCTCGAAAACGAATAGACCGATCTTCGTTTATTTTGGTGAGCTTATTAAATACATAAAAACATTGTCTTTAAGCGAGACAGACTTTTTTTAAATTTTTTGGCAAAAATCGGCCCACATTTTTCGTAAAATCGAAATTTTAACTTTTACAGGTCACTATTTTTTGTTAAAATAGATTTTTGAAGATTCTTTCTCGCTTAAAGACAAGATTATTAGGTTCTTAAAACGCGCACCAAAATATATGAAGATCAGCCTATTCGTTTTCGAGCAAGCGTTGGCACCGCAAAACGCTTTTACAACAAAAATGGGTTTCGCAGGCAGCCATTTACCATAAAACTGTGCAAAATTTTTCAACAACAAAAATTCCAAAGGTAGTTTAAGATGTGCTCTTTCATAGGAATAAAAGATTTACCTAAAAATATTGGTAGTTTTCTCACAAAAAATTATGAAAATTGAGTTTTTTTGGCCAGCACAACTACGGATAATAGCTTCTGGAGACACAAAATACCAAATTACAACTTATTCTGTGGACTAATGGGACTGCAAAGTATCTTAAAATCACGCGTACTATATATGGGGCGTTATATGGGGGCTGTACCAAAACGTGTATCTATACAAACTATTTTTGGTAGAAATGTTTTTAACCTCTGGAGACACAAATTACCAAACTACAACCAATTCGGTGGTCAAATAAGGCAAATATCTTAACAATTCCTTAAAACGACGTAGACTTATGCGTCACTTTGTATGGGGTCTATACCAATCGTGGACCGTTTTAAATACCAAAAGTCCTACATATACAAGGTGGCGCAAAAGTAAACATTCGATGTTTTTTGGCTGTAATTTAAAAAAAAATGAATACTTTGATTCTTCTTGTGGATGATTTTTATTTGGTATTTTATTTTTTTTTTTACATCAAGTCGAGAATATGATGTCAGATAAATGGCCGCCGCCACAGTTTATTGTCATTTGAGCCCTTTTTATGGAATTTTTCATCACTTTGGCCAAAACTTCCGGCGGTAGGTCCACACATTCTTGACGGATATTGTCTTTAAGAGCTGAAAGAGTGTGAGGCTTGTTGACATAAACCCGCGACTTCAAAAAGCCCCACAAAAAGATGTCTGGAGCGGTCAAATCAGGCGATCTTGCTGGCCAGTGCAAATCGCCAAAACGAGAGATTAGATAAATAGTAACCAATATTCCGCGTTCTGGAGCAGTGTAGCGTAACATTGTCAAAACAGAACTGACATTTGGGGCCAATCGCAAAAATTATAGCATTTTCTGATAGGAGGATTACATTTGCGCCACCTTGTACAATACATTTTACCAAAATTTCATCCACCTACTTAAATCCGTTCGGACGCTAGAGTGATTTCCACAGATGGACGTACATGGGTATATCGATATAGAATTGCACGCTGATCAAGAATATATATAGTTTTGGGTCTAAAATTATTACTTATAAAATTATTATTTATAAACTTAATATACCCCCCTAATATGGTGGAGGGTATAAAAAGTAAGCGATTTGACATGTTTTTAATAGGAAATATAAAATAGATAAAATATAAAACCTTTTAAAAATTGGAAAATGCTTTTAAAAGTATATACTGTAATATTATTAAATTAAGATGTGTTTTCTTAAAAAAACAATACTGCAGACATCATAATATGGAATATATAATTTAAAAAATTAAAAAAACTCAAAACTGAAAATAAAACAATCTACCAAAGTACTTTGTCCAATTTTAGTTTTTAGGCAATTTAGTTTAGGCAATTTTCCTTGTGACAATTGTCAGATTGACGGTGAGAGAGGGTGTTGAAAGGTAAAGGGTTCCCATAGACCTCACCTCATTCCCCGCCAAAGTGACAATTGCTGCTTAAAAAATTAGCTTATGTTAATCTGTATTATGTGGTGTTTCAAAAATATTATTAGTTTCGAAAACTGCGTATTATTATTGTATTTTTTTCGCTTTGTTTCCAGAATCTGCAAGGGTCTAGTATTATTGCAATTTTGACAATTTTTTCCTTTATAAATTGGTAAAAAAATCGTAAGTAATATATTCTTGCAGGTTAGGGAACAGAGCATGTGTCATCAATATGTAATAAAGATATAAATTGTCGAACTGTGGATATTCAGTAATACTGAATTTAGATGTACATCAAATAACTTACCTTTTTCTCTGCATCATTTTTTACGTATAAAATTTTACTTTAAAAATCATATTTCATTTATATAAATTATAATTATATTAATAATACCATGGGAATACACGAAACATTTTAAGGAACTTGTAATAAATACAGAATACTAAATAATATTCTTTTGATATTTTGATAGAATTAAGTGAAATGTTAACATTATGTATTAAATACATATTTAAGTATTGTGTTCAGTTTAAAAATTATGGATATACAAAATAATTGAAAAATGTTGGTGTATTTTAAAATATGCAGGTTTTAAGAATGTAGATGTAAAATCTTTTTTAGATATTATGTATTTGTTACATAATTTAATATCCTTAGCTTATCTTATAGTATATAACTATAAAATATTGAATATATGTATATTTTATTTATAAGTATACAAAATACAAATAAACTATATATATGAAGTTAATTTGTTTTTAATAATTTTTGTCAATGATAGAAATGATGTTTATGAACCGAAATATTACATTGAAATTGAACAAAAAGTCATGTTTGTAATTCTTTGTTTGAAAACATGAATACATACCTCCAAAAATGAGTTAGTTGTGGCGCAAATGTGAACAAATTTTGGTATATCCCCCAAAAACCAATTTTTGTATTTTTTTCTTTTTGTTTGGTAAATCTCAGAATGACAGAATGAACCTAGAATTTAGAAAATTTAGATGAACTATTAAATTAATTTTGTGATATGCAAAGTGTTGTGTGAAAAGTCTTTATAAGTTGAACCCATGGTCTAATTGTGGTATACGCGCGTGATGTTATTTTTGAATACTGTGACTAACTGTGAAAAAGTGAAATTTTAGTTAATAAAAATGCTCAGTTTTTTAACAATGGATAAATGATTTTAATTTAAAAGCAAAGGTAATGATTAGATAGCGGAATTTGCATATTTTTCAAAAATTGAAATTGAAATTCTGATGTTTTTACATGATTTTGAATATTTTTATTTTATTATGTGATATAACAAAAAAAAAAAAAAAATAATAATATTTAAAATCATGCATAAATTTCAGAATTTTCCTATTTGCATATTTAAAAAATATCGAAATTCCGCTGTCCAGTAATAATATAAGGCAAAGAGTTTGAATTATTTAATTTAAGGCAGTAATCGCTTAGTGCGAAAACAAGCAAGTGATTACTTTTTGTGTTTGAGTAACCGTTATGTTCACCGATTGGATTGTACTCAGTAATCGATTACTTTTTTTTTAATTAAATGTAGTTATTCAAAAATTTATTTTAAAATCTACTATATAAGCTGTAGCGTGATATGTTTGCTTTTTCTTTCAATTTGTGATTTCTTTAAAAAAGTAACCGGTAATTGATAGTCATTATACTACGAAGTCGAATATTTTTTTGAAATAAATAAATTTATTCAATGGTTTATATTAATAAGAAAAATTTCTAACTAAGGAATATTAACTTATGTTCGTTTTTCATTGAGTTTTCGTTAAGAAAGTAACCAGTAACTGATTCCCCTTAAAGTAAATAGGCGATTACTTCTATTCAAAAGTTTAATTTAAATTTATAAGAAAAGAAAAAAACAAAAACTTAAGGGGTTTATGTGCGGTTCGTCTTTCAATTTAAGGTTTCTTAAATGAAGTAACCAGTATTTGATATTGATACTTCGGAATCGATTACTTTTAATAAATAAAATTTTCAATTTATAGTTATGATGAACTAAAAGGTATTACGTTAGGCGAATCTAACAATTTGGTTTTCTTTGTGAAAGTAATCAGTAACTTATATTTTTTGAAATATATAATCGATTACTTTTTAATGCATAATATGTTTATATTATTAAATTTGAAGTGCTAAAGAGATTTGACTTATGCTTGGTTTACATTTACGAAATCCACTCGTTTTCAACTGTAAATTCTACTGCTTAAACTTCAAATAAAATCCAATAGATTTCAGATGAGTTTTCATTTGACGTATGCGCAAAGGAATTGGCAGTTGAAATCGAGGGGATTTCGTAAATGTAAACCAAACATAACGAACTAAAGAGTATTGAGTTAGATTTTCTGCTTTCTTTTTGACTTTTTTAAAGGAACCAGTTGCTGATATCCATTAAAAAAACGATTACTTTTTTAATAAATGAAGTTATAAAAAGATTAAAATTATGGCAAGATAAAGTATATTAATTTAGACTACTATTTCCTTTTGTTTTTTCTCTAAGCAAGTAACCAGTAATCGATTATCATCATACAAAGTAATCGAATGTTTTTTATGTATGTAGTTGTCCGAGGATTCGTTTTAAAATTATGTGAAACAAAATAGTATTTAGTTAGACTGATCTTTCGAAATCAGTAACCGAGTAGCTGTAACTGATAATATCAGCTGTTTTTAAGAAAGTACCCAGTAACTGTTATCTTTAAAAGAAATATTCGATTATCTTTCTTAATATATAAACTTGTTACAAGTTTTATATTAAAAACCATAACGAACTAAAGAATATTGAGTTAGGGTGTCTTCTTCTTTCTATTTGACTTTTTTTTTAAAAGAAACCAGTAACTGATATCCATTATATAATAATCGATTACTTTTTTAAATAATTGAAGTTAATCAAAATACTAAAATTATGGCAAGGCAAAGTATATTTATTTAGGCTAGTACTATCGTTTATGTTTTCTCTAAGCAAGTAACCAGTAATCGATTATTATCCGACAAAGTAATTGAATATTTTTCTGTAATGTATGCAGTTGTCCGAAGATTCGTTTTAAAATTATGTGAAAAAAAAAATAGTATTTAGTTAAACTGATCTTTAAAAATCAGTAACCGAGTAACTGATACTGATAATCGGTTACAAGTTAATTTATAATTTATTAAAGAAATTACACGAACGTAGTTTGATCTATTATTTTCTGTTGTTAACAAAATGGTTCCAAAAAAACCCTTTAATAAAGTATTGTATTTTCACTAATAAGGTAACCATTGGGCGTTTACCATCATAAGAAGTAATCGATTAGCTTTTTAGCAATAAAGTTATTTAAAGTTTTTTTTTTATAAAAAAATATCACAAGCGAAGAAGTATCGACTTGGATTGTTCCTCCAAAACTAGACGTATTTTATAAAGTAATCAGTAATCGATTAAAGTTACTTTATATACTTTTAGTCGATTACTTGCTACCCTATTAAAGAATCTCAGTTTAGCAGTTAACAAAAGTATTACAAAGTTTGTATTAAAACTTTTGGCAAGTAACCAGTAGGCCATTACCATTACCGATTATTTTTATTATTTAAAATTATTATTTTCATTATTAACAATTGTTGTTAATTTTATAAAAATATATCACTGAATTGATCTTTAAATTAGTTGTATTTGATATAGTAATTAGTAACCGATTATTATTACTTTATCGAATTAAACTAATTTAGAAAGATCAACCAAACTCAGTAGGATCGATTACGTATTGAAACATTTGACAAGCTAATGCTTGGTTTACATTTACGAAATCCACTCAATTTCAACTGTCAATTCCTTTGCGTATACGTCAAATGAAAACTCATCTGAAATCCATTGAATTTCATTTGACGTTTGCTCAATGGAATTGACAGTTGAAATTGAGTGGATTTCGTAAATGTAAACTTACTATAAGCTTGATTTAATAAAGTACTGTGTTTTAATCAAGTAACCACTTGGCGATTACCATTATATTAAGTAATCGACTATCGTTTAAGTAATAAATAAATTTAACTAATAATTTCTTTATTAAAAAATATGACAAGCGAATGTTTAGAGTGACATTTCAAAGTTTATATTTCAGTAACCGGTAGTAATTAGTAACTGGTTATCTTTGCATGGTTGTAGTTACTGTATTATAGAAGACTGTTTTTGAAATACGAACTTAACTTAATACGATCGATTACTTTTTGAAGTAAACAATATTTTTCCAAAGCCAAGTTCTCTTTCGTAAAGTAACCGTTTACTTTCATTTAAGAAAATTAAGTTAAAAAGATACATGAAATGTTATGCCAAGTTTACACAACAATATTTAGCCTTATTAAATCAAGTAACCACTTGGCGATTACCATTATACTAAGTAATCGACTAGCTTTTAAGTAATAAATAAATGTAACTAATGATTTCTTTATTAAAAAATATGACAAGCGAATGTTTAGAGTGACATTTCAAAGTTTATTTTTCAGTAACCGGTAGTAATTAGTAACTGGTTATCATTACTTTGCATAGTTGTAGTTACTTTATTAAAGAAAACCTATTTTAAAATATCAACTTAACTTAATACGATCGATTACTTTTTGAAGTAAACAATATTTTTCCAAAGCCAAGTTTTCTTTTGTAAAGTAACCAGTAACCGTTTACTTTCGTTTAAGAAAATTAAATTAAAAAATTACCTGAAATATTATGCCAAGTTTACACAACAATATTTTGCCTTATGATTTTTTTTCTTTTATTAAACTAAGTAACCCCAAAGTAACCGGTTACTTTTTCAAAAATAAATGTTGTATGTATATGTTAGTCTCAAAAAGTGATTTCTGTGTTTTTTTTTTCTATACCGTGAAACCAATTAGACCGCGGTTTTGTTTTCTAAATTCACACGGGACTAGGCCCCATTTGTTTTTGTATGATTTCAGACTATATTACCCTTGAATTGTTTTTTTGTTTTGGATCATTGATGACATTTGAGGTGATTGTTATGCTAATTTTGATATCATATTTTTTTTTGGTGGGAGAGGGAATTTTTGCCGTTGATTGATTGCATGGTGGTGATGATTTTATGTCGTTGTGCGTAGAATATCTGGTGATAACCGCTGGAACGACGCCAAAAGCTATAGAAAGCAGGATACCTGTACCATATATTTTGTTAAAGAAAACTAATTGCGGCAGACACGTGATATTATGTGTTAAAATATCACATGGTTGTCTGTTTTGTCTTTGGCAAGGGTACTTACAGTTTCTGTTTCTGGGATTAAATTAGAGCGAGAGAGCGAGAGAGAGTCGCAAGTGATTGGCGTGGTTGGCAAGCATTTTTGTTTCTTAGTGTTGAAGTTTTGGCACCCCCTTAACATAGTGCAGGTGCCAGTTGATTTTTTACATTTCTTGGTAGTTACTTAGCATGAGTTTTTGTCTATGTTGTTGTAATACATACCTGTTATTGTAACAATATTATGGGGTTTTGGAGCAAAGGGCAATAAAGGGACTATGGGATAGACTAATAGCTGATAATTATAGACTACACCACAAAAGGTGTCATTGTTAGTTACGCAGTTTAGCACTCTTTTGTTTGATTTGATTTGTCGCAAGAGTATATAGGCGGAAGCTGGGCGTATATGATATCAGGGTATCATTGCAGGTTATGCCATATTTTCCCTCCATTGGTTTTAGCACAAAGTTGATCCATAGCCTTAGCCATAAAGCTTTGGGCCTCTTTGTGTTTTTTTTGTGTGTTTCTTTTGGGAGAGCTTTGCAACAGCACTCTAGCCTGCTCATTGCCGTGGCTAGAGCGTGGGGAAAACATGTCATAATCTAACTTTGCTTAACAGTCGGATGTCTGTCTCTGTTGGCTTATCTGTGATTTGTTATTTATTTTCATATTTTGCTGATTTCTTTTCTTTTTTTTATTTATTAAGAAAGCTGCTCTGCTAGACGCGCGTGCCATGGCTGCTGTGTTAGATGGTGAAACGTAAGTATAGAGTTCCCCATTTGTTTATATAGGGCGTTGTGTATGTGTGCGTTGGTCTTAATTTGTTTATAGAAAAATAAAGTTTTTCTTTGGAAAATTTTCAAGAGTGATGGCCGTAACTCTTTTGTTTTTTGTAGATTTGCTTAAAATGCAGGAAGTCGCAACAACAATAAGTTTGTATTTATTTTCTTTGAATGATGGTGTTTGGACGTTTCTTTTTATTACTTCTTTTTAAAAAAGAAACAAATACGAAAAAAGAGATTTGTATTTTTCTTTTGTTTGTTTTTTTGCTATAGAAAATATGTGTTTTGTTGCTGTTCGGTTGTATGTTAGCCTTTTTCTTTGTTGTTGTTGTTCTTGTTGTGATTTTGCATCTTTAATAAATGTGTGTCTGTTATAAAGCTTTCTTAAAGGACCTTGGCACCCCAAAACGACAAAGATTTAGCCAATGGTTTAGCAGTTTGTGAGGTAGGTTTTGTGTGGGGAGATTGTAAGATCTTAAGAAAACTTTATTTGGTGTAAAATTATTTAGTGTTAAGTGTTGTTTTGTTGATGTCGTAGTAAATGTCTGTTGTGAGTAAGTGGGAGTGTGTGTTGGTGTTTTTAGTCTGTATTGAAGTGCTCTTTGTTGTTTTTTGTATAAGCCTAGTTTTGTGAAACACAAGTGGGCGAATAACCAAATTTGGGACAAGTCATCGAGTAGTTTTTTTTCAGACAATTTGGGTAAAATAATGGGTAAAAATTTCAAAGGCCTATCCGAGCTACAATGGATTTTTAAAAAAAAAAAAA